>NC_047665.1:68012308-68346058 GCF_011762505.2 Arvicanthis niloticus | reverse complement strand
TCTTTGCTAGGTAAGCAGTTTACCAATGAGCTACATCCCCGGGCCAGAACTTATTTTTCAAAGGTAGTTTTAGATAACACGTGGTCCAGTCCTTTTACCCCTCATTCAGAGCTATCGCAAAGCCAAAATATCTTGATATAACCATGTGGCTTCTTGTAATGGTATCAAAATGCTTCAGTTAAGATCTAGCCCCAGTGTCCTCTGAGACCGATAGGAGAATACCCATCCCCTTGGATTACTTTTAGTCTAATTATTTGTTGAGGTCAATGGGATGTGACATTTTCACTACTATTAGTATTATTTTAAAATTGCTATTTGTTCCTCAGTGGGTTACCCTTTTCCTTGACAACAGCTGAGCCAATCTTCAAATGGTTGGATTGCTTTGCGCGGATCACATCTGTAGTAAGCTACTAGATGGTCATATTGAGCTCACTTGGGAACAGCGCACATAGACACAGAACTACCTCTGAATCAGAACTTTGGAAGAGGACAGTGAAGTGCCATGTACTGCTGTCTTTGTGAGATAACCCTCACCGCTGTCAACGCTTCATGTTCATAATGCCCCAAGATCCAAATCCAGAGTATAAAACACACCCTCAACCTGAAGGTATGTGCACTAACTTGTCTACTTATTACCCAACTAAGACATAGCAATAAAGGAAATAAGACTCTGAGGCCATGAGGAGCCCTGTTGTCTAAGAAGCTCAAGGCATGAGCCTCTAGATTTGCTCCCTGGTCCTTTTATATGAGGGATATATGCTTTCTCTTTTAAAAATTATTTTCATTATAGTTTATAAGACTTTAAGTGACTAGTACTGTATCTTATCCTGCATGTTGTATTTTTAGCACTGATGAGTACATGTAGGTTGTAAGTTTGAGAAGTGAAGGTTTTTGTTTGTTTGTTTGCTTTTTGTGTATCAACCAGAACAACAAAATCTAAAAAATTCCCTTCTTCCTCCCTTCTTCCTCCCTTCCTCCTTCCTTCTTCTCCCTCCCTCCCTCTTCTCCCTCCCTCTTCTCCCTCCCTCCCTCCCTTTTCTCTCTCTTGCCCTCCCTCCCTCCCTCTTCTTCCTCTCTTCCTCCATCCCTCTCTCCCTCTTCTCCATCTCTCCCTCCCTCCCTTCCTCCCTCCCTCCCTCCCTCTTCTCCCTCTCTCCCTCCCTCCCTCCCTCCCTCCCTCCCTCCATCCCTCCCTTCCTTTCTCCCTTCCTCTGTCCTTCCCTCCCTCCCTCCCTCCCTCCATCCCTCTTTCCCTTTCTCCCTTCCTCTGTCCCTTCCTCCCTCCCTCCCTCCCTCCCTCCCTCCCTCCCTCCCTCCCTCCCTCCCTTTGTCCTTCCCTCCCTCCCTCCCTCTTCTTCCTCTCTCCCTCCATCCCTCTCTCCCTCTTCTCCATCTCTCCCTCCCTCCCTTCCTCCATCCCTCCCTCCCTCTTCTCCCTCTCTCCCTCCCTCCCTCCCTCCCTCCCTCCCTCCCTCCCTCCCTCCCTCCCTCCCTTCCTTTCTTCCTTCCTCTGTCCTTCCCTCCCTCCCTCCCTCCCTCTTTCCCTTTCTCCCTTCCTCTGTCCCTTCCTCCCTCCCTCCCTCCTTTTGTCCTTCCTTCCCTCCCTCCCTCCCTCCCTCCCTCCCTCCCTCCCTCCCTCCCTCCTTCCCTCCCTCCCTCCCTCCCTCCCTCCCTTCTTTCTTCCTCATCACCATCTCTGTGTGTATGTGTACATTGTTTGTGCTTGAATTCAGAGGCATGTCCCAATCACCTAACATTTCTAACTAACCAAGCTGATGAGGTTGGATTCACAGAGAAAACATTACTGGTTAGTCTGCTGTTTAATTATCGGCTTAGATCAAGATTTTATGGTAGGGATAATCTGATTAGAGTCCCCTAGACTTTAGTTTGGACAAAGTATTTCTTGGTAGGGTTGGGAGCCTTCCTTCCTTGATTACCTGGCATCTGTCCACAGAAATGGAATGGCTAGGATTCACTTAAGAGGAAAGGGATTCTAGAAGTGTTGGTGTTTTGGGAAAGTACATAAAACAAAGACCTATCGTGGCACTGCGTGATCAAGCCACATTGCCGAGAGCGAGTGTCGAGGGAGAGGTGTTTTGGGGATTCTTTTATACATACATTGGGTCTAGGCTGGCTATGCTTTCTGTGTGTTCAACAGTGGTTTGTTTGCTACAAACAGGTCCTCCGTGTAGTGCTACTGAGGTAGTGGAACATTGAGAAAGTGGCAGGAAGTCTAGGTAAAGGGGCATTGGGATGGGAGGGGATTAGAGCTGGCTGAAGGGGTAGGTTAATTTCCACAAGAACGGGGCTGAAGGCACCTTCCTTGACTAAGTTTCCCAGAAGCACTTCTCCCTACTTCCTGCATGTCTGGCCACCACGTGAATCATCATCAGGCTTTGCTGTAGCCATCAGGCCCTCACAGAGCCAAACAAATGCAGTCCCGTACTTGTGGACCTTCACATTGTGAACTGAACAAACCTTTTCATAAGTTTATTAGCTCCAGATGTGTGTCATAGCGCAGCACAACGTAAGCAACCCCAGAATGAAACGATGACCCAGCTTTATAGTACACCCTCATGGATTCTCAGAGCTTACATGAAGTCAGGCATAGTGGAACAAAGCCAGATCTCGGCCTTCCATCTGTGAGGTAGGAGGTAGGGACAGGGGACTCCTTGGTGGAAGCTCAGTTAGACAGGTGTGTGTGTGCAATATTCAACAACAGCATCAGAGGCTGTCCTCTGACCTCCACATGTGCTCTGGGGCATGCCTGTTTGCTCTTTGCTCCCTCTGTCTGTCTGTCTGTCTGTCTGTCTGTCTGTCTCTAATAGTCGTGTGTGTGTGTGTGTGTGTATAATTTCAGTTTTTTCCTAGCTTAAAAGTCAAATTCAGAGTTTTGTGTGCAGAAATTCATTGTTTAAATTCTTGGGAAAGTTTGTTTTCCCCTTTCCTTTTTTAAAGCAGCTTGCTTTCATTCCAGAAATAATAGTTTTTGTTCATTTTTTTTATCTTGTTTCCCACAAAAAAAAAAACCACATAAATTGACAGCTACACCCTTCAAATAACTTAGAAAAAATGGCTTTGTTATTAAGTTGAAACAATATCACAGAAGTTTGATTTTAAAAAGAGGTCAGAAATCAATGTAGCGTGCACACGTTTGATATTAGGTTTTTAAAACTCAATGTTCGTTGTGTACTTGCTTTTAATATAATTGTAAGTTTTAGATGTTTGAAGAACTCTTTTTACACAAAACTAAATTTTCTGTTGGCTTGGATGTTTGCCTAGAAAAATATCATTAATAGAAAGCACTCTTTCTCCTTTTATAGGTTTTGATTAAAAGTAAATTAGAGAGTAGGCTGTTTAATATTTTTTACCTTTTGATAAACTACATGGATTTACTAAATAGATAAGTTAGGGTCAATTACTTTCTCTTTAAGAAAGTAATTGCTGTAGAAGAATTTTAAGTACCAGTTCCCTAAGGCATTTCAAATGATTATTTTAATTGATTAACTAAGGTATAACTTACAGTTGACCACAAGTGTTTTTCTGCATCCAATACATTTAGTGATATTCTGTCCCTTGCGTTGTGTGTATCCCACATAACATTTTTCAGGAGTCTGAAACACCTGAAATGAGTAGCTTTATCTCAGTTTGTGGTGGGGCAGCTGCTGGCCTAGCCATATTCTAATGAGGTCAAATTTTGGGATCTGTCCCCAGATTGAGGCCAATTACTTTAAAATTTCCCTGGCCTTTTACAATTAGATTGTACTGGTTATTGCTTGGTACTTGAAAATATATAGGAACAGATATTTTGGCTACAGCTCTGCAATTTTATGGCAGCTGGTAAGTTTATGTGGAGACCTAGAATATGAAGAAGGGCAGAGTTTCCAGACTGTTACTACTTGCCTGAGGGTCATCAGAAGGCTCCCTTTTACTGCTCCAGCAATTTTTGAAAACAATTAAATGAATCCAAGTTAAGCAACAGGTAGGTTGAGTGCATACTCTGTCATAGTGAAGGGATTCAGTTGTTCTCACAATCTGGCCTCTCAAATTCTCTGGATAATTTATGGAGCTGATGACTGGGTCTTACATTCTCTGAGATTTCCAGGGAATGTCTCATGTGATGTTATCACCTTGCAAGTAAAGAGTTTGGAACTGAGCTACTTTCACCAGCTGCTCTCTGACTGTCTATATTCTCGGGGGGGGGGGGGCACTGCCCACCACACCAGTTTCTCAGCTCAGCCCAATCTTTATTGAAACTGGATTCCAGTTGAATATTATAGTGAACACCTAAGGTTGCATGGTGATCCACTTTAAGTTCAAACCACTATAAAACTTGGGCATGGTCACTTTGCTATCAGAATTTACTTGTTTGAAATGGGTTTGTTCTCTCTCTCTCTCTCTCTCTCTCTCTCTCTCTCTCTCTCTCTCTCTCTCTGTGTGTGTGTGTGTGTGTGTGCGTGCACGTGCGCACATGTATGTGTGGTTGTCAGATCCCCTGGAACTGGAACTAGAGTTATAGACAGTTGTGAGCTACCATGTGGGTGCTAGGAATTGAAGCCGGATCTTTTGGAAGAGACTGTGCTGTCTCTCCAGTGCCTATACCTGGATTTTTAATGGGAATTTTAAAAGAAAATTATAGTCGAAAAACAAAACACCAAGTAGCCTAGAACATGATACCCCAAAAGATAACAAGCATTGCTGCTTTTGAGGAATAGCATAAGAAGAACTTCTTTCTTCTCTGTCTGCTCCCCTTTCTTCCCCTTCCCCCTCTCCTTCCCTCCCCCCCTCCCCTCCCCTCTTGTTCCCATTCAGCTTCTGTGTTTGGAATTAAACATAGGACCCCAAACATGTTACATCAACACTACCACTCAAACACACTGCAAGCCCAATAGTAAGAATTCTCCATTACCTTTGCCGATGTGCTATGTGTTGACAATGTATTTAAATTGCCTGTCTGTCCCCATGTTTAGGAGTTTTGCGTAATTAAGAAAATTTCTTTAACAAAAATAGGGGATCATGAGTAGATGCAGCTGATTCATAGTCATCTTGCTTTTAGTTTTCTTGCTAGAAGACCCCATATCTGGAAACCACCTTAAATAACATCTGCCTGTATTTTTACTTATTGTACTTTGATGAATATACTTACACCAGCAGCTTAACTAGAGACACCTCAGAAAATTCTAGAAAACTCAATTCTTGCTCGGGTTAAACTGTTTTACAGAAAACTCAGGAGCCGCCTGCTAAAAGGGAAAGTGGAAGGAATGATACTGAGAAGGAAGCCATCTAGAAGTTCTCAAATCCACATAGATGCAGATGGCATGTTGGGAGTCAGTTAGGACTTTTTGTTGTTAGTGTCTGAGATCTCAAGCTCAGCCAGCAGTAGAGCTGTTGTCATGGATACCTGAGTCCAGGAGTGAAGTTGATGTTTAGGAAAGGCTGCCAAAAGGGGTTCGGAGGATGTCATAAGGGCTCAGATTTGTCCCATCTTCAATTTTGTCTGTTCTTTTCAGTCTGGTTTGCCTTGTGTTAGTAAGGTGGCTGCTACACCTTTAGCCAGCATCTTTCTAGTTGCCAGACATGAGGAAGCGAGGCTCCTGGGAGACAGTGTCTCTGGGATCACCTGTCCCTGACTGGATATTGTGTCACTGAGATGCATGTAGAGCCCTAGCTAGCTTCAAAGAGCAGCATTTTCAACACAAACAGGAGGCAATGGCTGCCCACCACCTTAAAAAGCAGAGGGTTTATATTTGTTGGGCACAGCTACAGTTTTAGGGAGGAAGTAACTCTGACTGGATTTTTTTTATTTATTTATTTTCTGAAACCAGTAACAAAAGGATTTTGTCTTCCTTCCTTCTTTCCTTCTCTTTCTCTCTTCCTTTCTTCTCTTTCTTTCTTTTTTCCCTTTCCCCTCTCTCCCTCCCTCCCTTCCTTTCTTCCTTCCTTCCTTCCTTCCCTCCTTCCTTCCTTCCCTCCTTCCTTCCTTCCCTCCTTCCCGCCTTTCTTTAAGCCTGTAAGCTTTTAATGGCTTTTGATGCCACTTGGGAAAGACATCTCTCTAGCAGGATATCTTGGTTTTGTAGGTCTGTGTTTAACTTTGCATCTTTTCTAGTCAATGTCTCTCAGGACACAGGAGATCTGAGCTGTCACTTACAGAGTAACACAGAATTTTTTTTTATAAGTACTGTATAAGCATTAATACTCTGACTCACAAACTGAGCTTATCTTAATTTTCTTCTAACATTTGACAATCTGATATTTTTCTAAGATAAGAATTAAGTTCAAACCAGTCCATTGAAGTCTCAGAGTTTTGTCTGAAAAGCTGTTTATTCAAAGTTCCCTTACTAAAACCCCGTTTTAATATTAAGTGGCTGAATTTCCTGCAGAAAAGTGGTACCCATATCACCCCTGGGAACTGCTCTGTTCTCACTTCCCGCTCTACTTTCTTAGATCACTGAAGTATTAACTCCACACTTTGCCTCACTGACAAAATGCCCTGCAGAAGCAATTTAAAGAGGAAAGGTCTATTTGGGTTCCGGTTTCAGGGTTATTTCTGTTAATAGTGGTAAGAAAGGCATGATGGCAGAGTGGCTCCATCCATGGCAGTACCATCACATGGTAATGGGTCTTTATGTGCCTGGCCCAGAAGAACAACTGTATAAGAGGAAGACTCAGGGATAACACACCTTCAATGAACAGGGTCACCATGTCCCAAAGGGCCTATAAACTCCTAAAATAATACCATTAGCTGACCATCAAGCTTTTAAACACAAGCGTCTCTGGGGGCATTTTCAAACTCAACCATAACACGCATGTTTCTCACACTTTTGAGATTAAGTACCTTATTGCATCTCCTTGTCAATTTTACCAAGAAACATGGCAAGTGGAGCAGGCACACAGATCCAGCACCCTCACCTAAAAAGCTGCGTGCTTTTGGCTGTTACTGATTTGTCTTCACTAAGAAAATGAAAAGGATCTGGAGTTCTGATTTGAATATTTCAGCCAGGCTGTGCCTTTTCTGGAACTGGAATTAAAAGGTCTCAAGTAGGAGAGTGAAATGCTTATACTTGGGTGAAGTTAAATCTAATTTTGAGTTTGCACTTTAATTAGATGCTGGCCCAGCTCATTACATTAAAAAAATATTTCATTCCTTTAAATATATATATATATATATATATATATATATATATATATATATTTCCAAAAATTTTGTGAGCCAGAGCATTTAAACTAAAGGACAAACAATAGAATTTTTTAAAAACAGGTTTGTGGGGATGGGGAGAAAGCATAGCTGGTAAAGTGCTTGCTATGCTCGTGTGAGGAACCCATTAGAACAGGTAGGTGGGCGTGGCCATGTGGGCTTGAGAGGCAGCTAACATAGGCTAGTCTGTGAGCTCTAGGCCATGTACTCTGAGAGACTATGTTCCCAAACCAATATAGATGGGCCCTGAGGACCAACAATGGTGGTTAACCTTTAACCTCCACCTGTACATATACAACCACATGCAAGATTACTTAATGTCCCATCCTATGCTTTTAAGATGACTCATTGTGAAAAGTGTTTCTGTTAGGATACATTAATTATATATTAAAATTATCATATCATAATCATTATTATGACATTTTCATTTTTGTATGTAGTGAGTTTTGATCATAAGGTAATTTTTTATGTGTGGCCCATTACCTCAATATTCCTGTTGGAAAACAGTATTTTCCCACCATTTGTCCTTCACAAATACTAGGCAGGGAGCTATTTGAGCTGTGTTGACCCTTGAATACCAATAGTGTACCAGGAAATGGTCTTTCATAACATCACTCTACGTGTGACTGTGCTCTGTTGTGGGCCCAGGGCTTTCAAAGGTATCATTCTGATGCTTTACTTACATTTGCCTTTTAAGCTGAAGTGCTAGTTGGGGCGGATCAACACCATTGATTTCACAACGTTTTTCAGCCGTGATGCTGAACCTTTTGGTTGATTTGATCTCAGGCAGGAGAATTGGAGCAGCGATTGGATTTGCCGGAATGAGACTTTCATCTTGCCCAGACCTCCTCCTTTTGCTGGGGCTCTCAGGCCAGCAGGCCTGGCGTGGCTGTCCTCTGTGCCACAGCCCCTGCTCTTTGTGCGGCTGTTATCCATTTCCGTGGATATGGTTTGTTACCTCTATTTGCACTATAACTAGAAATTTGATAAGGTTATGTGCCTGTCAGATGATTTAGATGTCATTGGGTGCAGATGAAGAAAAGCAGTTTTGACAAGTCAGACAGTGGTGCCAAGAAAGGGGATGAGGATGACCTACTGGGAGAAGGGAGCATCTCTTATGGCCTCACTTTCTCTTTTAACTTTAGGTCACTACTTTAACCTCTTTAATTTGTCCCTTCTTAAGTGGATGTGACATGGTGACTTCTGGCTTCTATCTAAAGGGCACTGAAATGGAGTCCTGCCTTGGAGGGGAGATGCTGGCATTTAGGGAGATCTGACTTTGAGTATTCTGATAAAAACATCTGGGCCTGAGAACTTTATCTTTGGCTGAAGCTGAGATTAAGGTCTTAGGTTATGGGGTTTATTAATGCCAGTGTCTGTTCGCACACGTGTGCCATGGAGAGCCTGCATTTTTTGTAAGCCAGCCTCCTTTATTTTAGGGATAGCAACAAGCCAGATGCTCTGTAGCACAGGCTTGTAGTCAGGGCAGGGACTTCCAGGTAGTGACTAATTACTCCTTTGTCACGTCCATAGGACAAGGAGCTGTAGACCTTTTGATTTAGTAGATCCAATGTTCCTAGGGCCACTTTGCCCTTACTTGATTAAGTACCACCTCTGAGTATTCTCAATATGTAAACCCTAGTACAGAGCACACCAGATATATTGATTTTTTTGGCAGCTATATCAGGAGAAAATTCCCCGTTCTGCAAGTGGTGGGTTAGATGGCAGTGACACCACTGGCGGTTGGCATAGCCCCCAGGTGCTGTGGGAGCTGCTTTGAAAGCACCTCTGGCATTATGCAACGTGGTTTTGTGACGTTACATGACAAAGGTAGGTTTTCAAGTATAACTCATCTGTCTTGATAGGGTTCCACTCTAGCCTGAAAGCATAATTCAAAGAAATAGGAAATTTACATTCTGGGTAGTTTTGTTTGAGTTTATTTAAAGGACTGAAACACACACAATTTTCATAATAGCTTGTGCTGCTGATGTGTCGATGGTGCTGACAAGGAGAAAACTCCGACCAGATGGTTTCCAAACAGTGGGACCACCTGGCTTGTTGGCAATGCCAACATAGTCCTGTTTCTCAAATAGCTGCATCCTCACTTATGTGGAAATGTCTGAGGTGGTGAGCACGCAGGAGCTCAGGCACTGCCGTCGCATTCCAAAGTCAGGATCATTCAGTGAAGTAAAACCACCACGCCACCCCACACTGCCCCCTTCCCGTTTAGAATACTCTGAAGGGACTCATTTTTCTTCTTTCTTTTCGTAACTGTACTATCTAGTTCTTCGTTTCTACATTATAAGGCAAAGAAACCCAAACCAAAACAAAAAGCCATTGCTTCTTGGGATGTTTATGATAGAGGGGAAAATAAAGCATCTAAGTCCTTTTGGAAGGTTTGCATAGACATGAAGTCACCTAAACCCTCACCATCACCGACAATCCTGCATCTCTGAAAAAGACAGGAGAAGACTCCAAGCACCCCTAGAATACTGATCTGATCTGAGTCATGAAACTCAAACTTTCACAGGAAGGCAGGTGAGAAAAGTTAGCCATCAATCTACAAACTGGTGTGGTAGCTCTTCTCACAAAACTAACTATGAAGCCTTGGAATTCGCTCTAGTTATTTGTTATCTACTTGTTCCCCGTTGAAATGCTGAATGAACTTACAGACTTGCAAGACTGCAGTCATTCCACAGTTTCGTTTTGCGACTGGCATGCTGGTTACTTATTTGACACATACCTACTGGGCATCTAGGTAGCAGATAGTCATTAAAGAGTCAACACTGGCTAGTGACTATGACACATAGGAAAATCACTTAAGATATTGTTCGTAGTGTTTTAAAAATATTTTCAAGTCTTTTAAAAGAAATAATACTGGAGGTCACTGGAAGTCGTTGAAAGTCTTTGGAAAGAAATATTGGTGTATTTTCATTAAAACGTGATTTTTCTTTAAATGACACTCCAGTGTCTACAAGATCTTTAAATTGACATCTTAAAGATGACGGGGATGGGTTAGCAAGTCTCAGCTGGGATCTGTGGCTCTTCTTTGCTGGCAGTACCAGCTTTGGATGGTAGCCAGTAAACCTCAATTTCCTATGTTAGAATTCTGGGTTGCACGTGACGCAAAATTCAATCCTTATTACCTCAAAACAAAAGAAAACAAAATAATAGCATGAAGGACACGAATCAAATCACAAGGTCTAAGCATCGATGTGCTTTCTAGGCTTTCTGCAATGCAGAGGATCTGAGGCCATCAAGACAGGACATGGATCTGCATCTAGCCCGGTGTGTTCTGGCAGTGGCAAGCGTACCTAGAGAGACTTCCAAAGATTTATTTTTAGCTACAAGAATGAGAGACTCCCTCTCTGCTGTGTGTCTTAATCGTCAGGTATTCCAATCCTAGTGACTTGAACTAGCTTAGCATACAAGATGATCTTTGAGTCGGTCCATGGTTAGGGAAGTAGGCCATGAAGAAAACGGTGATTCCTAAAAAATCCTTGGATAGATGGAGTGAAGGCATAGGAGATAGGTTTTAAGTGGATCCCAAATAAGTTTTCATGTATTTCTCATGTATTAAAAAAATGATAAAATAAGACTTTTATAGAGTGATTTTTCTTTTTTCTTTTTGTTAAAGATTAAGCAAGGTAGCTTGTCAGGCTCCTGGGACAATGGCTACTACCTTCAAGCCCTTAAATGGCAGCCACTACAGCACAGCAGGGTGACCTCATGTTAGCACCTCAACACAAAGCAACCTACATGAAGCCATTACCATTACCTAACAAGCTAAGACACCACAGTTCTTCAGTATTTCAGTAATTCTTCAGTATTTCAAGTACGCTTAATAGTTTCCTTCCCATGGAAGGACAGAACGAGTGTGATATTTCTAGTTTAACATAGAACTTTTAAATTATCCGTCAGATTCTCTACATTTATACTGTAACCAAACTTGGATTTTTAAGAAATTAGTCTTAAATCTTTTTCCATTAAAATGACTTCGGAGCTCCGTCTGTGTGGTTAAAACTGCCAACATGGCAGATTCCTAGTACCACTAATGTACACTGGACATGAGAAGTCTAATTCTTATCCAATAGTTTTACTTTGCGCTAGTCTTCATTTGCATTCTTAGTTTTTTTTTTTTTTTAAAAAAAAAAAAAAACCAAAAAAAACCCTCATTTGGAAACACAGAAGCATGCTTTCCTGTTGATGAACAGTTCGTGTTTGCCTGATGAGGCCTACAGGTGTAGGAGGGCTGTTGGGAACAATGTTGATGACATTTTCAATCTGTTAGGAGTAAAAGAGAGGAATGGACTGTCACTTCCATCAGCTGTGACACTCAGAGACGAAGGGCAGACACTTTTTCTTATGAGAGCTTGTGTTATTTCTATTTTTGTACTTTTGCTTGGCTTCTTGCTTACTCTGGTCTGTTTCTTCATCACGGTTGGAATATGGCTTGCGTTTTAAGCTGGTAACTTCTCGATTAGCAATTTCCTAATTGGAAACTACTCATCTCCCAGGCCTTTACAGCTCGGAATAGATAGATGCTTAAGAATGCCTCCTGTTGCAGTTTCTTATTCTGTCCTTCATTTGGCCATACATCATAAACTTGTAGTTCCAATGATTTATTAATAGCGTACGCTGGGTGTGAGTTAAGCTCCTGGTATTCAAAGTCATAGTCATATAGCTGTTTAAGGTGGAAGTGACTGTCTAAATAGTTAAGAAAATTTTTGTCTAGAAGCCAAAACTCAAATGTTGCCTAAATTATTAAATTCTATTTATTAAGTTACTGGTGAAAATATGAATTGTGTATATTCAGGCACCAATTTCCTTCATCAGTGTTAGCGTGCTTGTTCATTTGTTCATTTGCTTTGAAGCACTGGTCTCAGCAATACCATACTTTGGGCATTGGTACCCAACATCTGCTCAGCACCAATTGGCCACGTGGATGACCGTTGCCTTTCAGCAGCGACACAGCAGAGCGATGTTTGGGGTGAAGTGTAGGCTGGGTTACACTCGACTCTGAGTGAGTCTCCTTGTCATTTTGTGACACTACCAGATCTATTATGGGTAACGAAGGAGTTGAATCTTAAGCTGTGCAGCTTGTCTGTCTTGTTCTTGTCCCCCAAGAACTGCTCAGCAGGTCTCAAGCTGATGTCTGCCTGTGCACAGAATGTTGTTATGCCTCGTCTGTGTTCAGTTTAACATTTTCTGATTCAGCATTTTAAAAAATTCTCCAGTAAATTGAGAACTAATGTCATTGAAGTTGCCAGAATGGTGGGATTTCTGCCCTTTGTTAGCTTCATGATGTCAAGCTTCCCTCTTCTATAAAATGGGCCAACACATACCTGCCAGTGTTTACCTGGGACGATATTTCAAGAACATTAACTTTTTATTTCCTGCATTTATTTATTTCTACTTTGAAGAGGATGGAGGGAGTTAGCTGCCAGTGGCTCGGTACCCCCAAATGTTGCCTGGATGTTTGATCTCTGGGACAGAGTAAACATTTGCTTGTGGGAATGGGTGCTCCGCACTTCTTACACATTACCTGATGACATGCCTGTCTAGTCTGCACTCTCACAGTATGTAAAGTGACCAGTACAGAGCCTGGAACATAGCAGAAGTCACTGGATGCACCATTTCATTTATCTTACACTCAAAGGTGCTGTCTGTATTTATTTCAATCATTCTTGTTTTTTGCACCTGAGGAAGCAGTCTCAGAGAGGTTAAGTACCCTGCCTGAGGTCACACAGCTAGTAAGAGGTGCAGCTTGAGCACAAGATGAATTTGTCCATGGCTAATTCTCCTCTATTAAGTGCTCACACATAGTCAAGTGTCCTGCATATGATCATTATAAAGCTGATAAAGAAATTAATTAAAATATTATATGTATTTAGATCATATATTTAGATTACTTGTTTTGTAATAAAATATAGTCTTCCCTTTTGAAAAAATAAGATGCCTGAGTCTGATAAAGTTGGATGTTAGTGTATGGAGACCTGAAAGAATTCTGTAAACATTTCTAAGTGTCTCTATGATTCTATAAAAGGTTAATTTGAAGCTGAGAATTCATGGAAATTACTTCTAATGAATTTTGATTATGTTTAGAAAAGGTAATTATAACTTTAATTTTATTTAATTAATCATACATTTACAAATTATAGGATTAATTTATAAAAAGCAAATTTATCTTTGAACTCAATTCTTTGACTCAGTATTTGTTAAAATTAACTTCAACTCTAATCTGATTTTCCTTTGTAGTGCTTAATTCCCACAGAGCATTATAGGTGAGCCAGTGTTTTGTGTTTTAGGCTTTAAAAACACAAGACCAGGACTAAATAATAATCAATCGTGAAGTGGTTATTAAGCCTCTAATGTATGCACAGCATCAGGCAGAAGAAACACACAGCCCACACCCACCAGCATCTTAGAGTCAGTACCTAGCTGAGGACACTTGGCTAATCAAACTCAGAGTTGTGCATGCAGTTTTTTGATGCTACATCCCTTGCAATCTTCCCTTGAGCAGAATGTGATGTATTTATTCTGTCTGGGAAGGTGGTGGGATTGGCTATTGATCTCATTGTATCCGAAATGAGATCACAAGCAGGGAAACATGAATCAGTAGTAAATATGCCCATAGGCTTTGGGCTTCTATTAAGCGTATTCTGACAAGCTGCTTTAAGGCTAAACTGCCTTCTCCTTCTGCTTGCCCTTCTGCCCTGGCCCGTTGAGATACGCCCCTGGGTCCCCTTGAACGTCTGCTCCCCTCATTAGCTCATGTTTGGAATCTCTTTTATAGATGCTCTTGATTTATTTCTCCTCTTTTATATCTTGAGTTTCTGTTGTTAGTCAAACATTTACATGAAGATAAAGGAACTTAGAATGGCTGACATAACTTTGTGTACATGGAGGCTCACTAGCTCGATCATGTCTTTCACTAATGTGTGAATCTACATTTATCAGTCTTTAATATGCTGTGCATGATTTTTATTTCGTGTCCAGGTATAAAGTGTATGTACCTGTATATTTTAAGTCTGTGTACACAAACATGCACATATGTGACCATGCATCTATATCCATATATCTATACAGATAAACACAGAATGCCAATGTATGGGCAAACATAGAATATCAATATTGAATAGAATTCTATATTTGAAATAACGTTTTAAGTTACTTTGCAAAAAGTACTAAAAACTCAAATGGCCAGTTGCGTGAATTTTTTACATTCGGCATTAGAATTGCAGTGTGTGTGTGTGGTGTGTGTGTGTGTGTGCATGTGTGTGCATGTGTGTTGGAACATGCCTATAGTTCTAGTAATTAAGAGGCTAAGACAGAGGATCATGAGCTAACAGGCTAGCTTATGCTGTATAGCAAGATACTGTCTGAAAAAATTGTGTATTTTTTCCAAGTGTCTATTTAGTGTTAAATGGATAAGACTGAGAAGTAAGACTGCATGACCAGCCAGCTGCTCTCTGCCCCCACCTCCCACCAGGGTGGGCACAAATTATTTCTGACCCCAGGCTGCCATTTTGCCTTTGTCTTCTTCTCTTCTTGGCCCTCCTATCCCATTTAACAAGATTGCACAGCTTCCTGATAGCTCTCCAGGAAGGCAAGGTCCTGAGGCTGGACCCAGAACTCTGCCTCATCTTGAGGCCTCAGGACTGCTTGCTGGTGGAGGACCAGGGTTGAGAAGGTCCCCACACTGCTTGCCCTGCCTGCCCTGTCTGTGCCCTTGTTTCCCTCCTGTCCCTCTCCAGAGAGAGGTTGTTTTAATGAAGGTCTATTGTGATGCAGCTCTGATGTTCTTCCATGGGTATCCTGTCTCAAGAGAAAGAGGAGCCAGCATCTTCTTGACGTGTGCACCATCATCCCACACCCTCTTGTTCCTCTACTCTCCTCACTTCTGTTCTTAATTGCCAAGCAGCCTGTTGTCTGGAAGGCTCTGCTCAGAGGTGGATGTGTAACTCTGCTTGCTCCCAGCCCTTGCAGGACTTGCTAAAAGGGCAGCTTCTGTCCAGGGTCTCTGACACCTCCCATGTTGCTGTCTTGCTCTCTTCCTTTGGGATTCTTTGCTCCATATTGTTCATTTGACTTAGACTGTGTGTGCTTCATCTCTGCATGGTAACACACTCAGTTAGGTGGGGATTGCTGATTCCTCTTTGAGGTGTTTTCCCCACACCTGGAACAACTCTTGCCTAAGTGAATGGCTAAATAAGTAAATTCTCAAGGGGGAAAGTCCCGAGAATGCCACTCCATGGAGGCCATTGTTAACCTGTGGAATCCTCATGAAACACGGTTTTTGAGAAACAGTTTAGAAGACAAAAGGTCTGACATGAAAGTTTTATAGCCAACGCGGAGCACAAGGGAAGAAAAGGCTTCTTTTTCTTCTTTTTCCTTTTCTTGTTTTACCGTGGTTAGGACAGCTTATATGAGTCTTAATAAATACTAGACTCAATGTGTCAAGTAAGGTAATTCATAAGCACACCGTGGTAGCAGTTATTTTTAAAATCTGATGCGTGTGTTCAGCTGAGGGTACTGGCTTTTACTCCTCCTCATGTCCCTCTGGCAGATGCTGGCCCATATAGAGCCATTTTTTATTTCCCGTCTGTGAGACAGCCTGCACTCTGTTCTCTAGGTTTACTTCTCCTTGGTTTTCCTCTCTTTCTGAAGCATTTGTTGAGCCACTCCCATGAGCCACTGCAGGTGCTCCGTAGCTGGTTAGGATGCAAGTGGGTGTGAGTGTGGAAAAGACTGAGCTGACTAATGGTTCCTTGGCTCTCTGGATATAGTAAACAAATGCTGGGTGGTCGGCGCTTGAGTGGGTGTTGAGAGCGCACCACACCATTAGAAAGGAAGAAATAGCTTCTAAAACACTGAGAACCATTTACAGAGAAGATTGCACACTTTCCAAACAAGTCACTTGAGTAGGCAGGCCCAAACCAAACTATTTGTAGGTGTCTTGTGAACGCCTTGAGGACTGCTGGGTGCTAATGGGTTCCAAACTTACAATTCCAGTATTCAGTACATTTTCTCTTTTATTTCTTTCTCTGGAAATCAGTCCTTAAAACAAACAGCAGAAAGAATGAAGTACAAGTGCCTTTTCGAAAGCTGCCTTCAGGGACAGAAGGAGGGGACTGGTAGACGGGACTTCCTGGAAGATCGCCATGTTTTTTGTGACCATTACCTTGTGGTCTTTTCATGCTTTTATTATTTTCCTACCCTGTCTCTCACCGTGCTCACTACCAGCTAATTTGACCAGCTTCCCTTGGACAGACTGAGACTGTGCCTTGGGCCTGTGTGTCCTCAGATTTGTGCGGATGCCTTCATGGATGCTGTGGGAGTGGGGTTAGAAGGCCAAGCCCAGTCAGCGTTTTCTCTGCAATAAAAATATAACCATTTATTGGATCATTTATTTATGGCAATAGTGAAAGTAAAGGTCTTAAGACTTTTAGGAATTTAGGGAGGATATTAAGGAAAGCGTGGAGAGAAAATGAGATATTCTTAAGCTGAAATTGATGAATTTCCTAAATTTTTCTATTTGTTCTTATCAAGGTTTTAATTTTTTTTTCTTTTAAGCTCATTTGGTCAAAGAAAATTTTCCAGTAGCTTTCAGGTTAACGATATTTGACAGAACTGAGTTTATAAATATGGGTGTCACTCAGTGAAAGACCACTGTATATCCCACTAAGAGAACTTTCAGCCCTATTCAGGATCCATGTTTGCAACAAACCCATATTTTTATCAACTGCTATGATAACTTAACTATTGACTTGAGGATTTTAGTTCTGAATGTAAAACGGGGATTGTATGGACTATAAGTATGTGTTTTCCTGTGAACATCCAGTCATTAACAAAAAAAGTGGTTAGCTGATGTTCCAAACAGTCACTGTATGATTAAAGGAATTAACATTACAGACTTTGTAAGACATATCTTTGTAAGACGTTCCAACACACAGGGACACTGTAATATTAGCTTCGTTAAAAGGAAGTCTATTGCTCTTACTTACTGAGTGCTGGGATTGAACCCAGGGTTTGGCTTTGCCAGGGAGTCTCTTCCCAACACCAGATGATCTGGTAATCTTGGTCCTCCTGCCTTCCCTTCTGAATGCTCGGATTATAGGATCGTGCCTCCACAAAGACATCTATATACTTCTGCACACAGCATATTATGGGTCAGTGTGGGAAGCTTTCTAATCCTGAGGTGTGGCCTTCTTTATAAATATTTTCATAAGCATTTATCTACTAGACATCTGTCAGCGCGGCACAGTGTAATCATGTCCATATGCTTTGCTGTATGATGGAGAAGGGAACGTCGTAGGGGCAGGGCTGACTGATTCATGTTCCTCCTACTCAGTGCAGCCCAGGCTCCAAGCGTTGCGTGTTCACTGACAAGATCAGCCATGTACTATATGTATATCACTTAAATATATTATCGAACAGACACTTACACATCCGTTTTCCTCTTTCTTGTCAGGTCAAGTACAAAAGAGATTTTGAAGAAAGCAAAGGCAGGGGCTTCAGCATCGTCACAGACACCCCTGAGCTGCAGAGGCTGAAGAGGACCCAGGAGCAGATCAGTAATGTAGGTGCCGAGATGCCCTGGTGTGTGTCTCTGTGTAGTATTGTGAGACTGAGTGTGTGAATCATAGCTGCCGCTGAGTGTGTTCAGTCTCCTCAGAATGCATGCCAACTACACCTGTCAAATCTCAGGCCATTGATCTCGTCACTTATCTACAGCTTGGCCTCTATAACAGTATCTTCTTCATATATTTTGAATATCTCCCAGCCTTCATATTTGGACAAGATTAAATGTTTGTGATGAAAAATTCTGACATTTTCTCTATGTAGATAGCCATATAAAGTTAATATATAGTTTGGGTATAGTAAAAATATGGTCTTTTCTAATTGTGTACATACTCTGTATATGTGTTTATCATATGTTACATCAAATTTTAGAAATAAACATTTGTTTATGTAATTATTTTCTACTTGAAAACCACATCTTTAAGTTATATATTTTCCAGAGTAACAAAAATTGTGACTGGAAGAAGTCCAAGGAACATAAGAATATGAATTTAGTACTTGCTAAAAGTAGACAAACAGTTCATTTTTGATTTTTGTAATTCATACGTGTGATTGTATTTCTTCTAGTGTATTGCATGAAATGTATCAAAATGCATTTTTTTCTGCAAAGGAGTAGGTTTAATGTTAGATTTCCCAAATGGAAATTATAAACTGTGTATGGTACAGCAAACATGCAGCTCCTGCCATGATCATGAGATTGTGGATGTCACTTGTCACAGAAATCTGACAAGTATGTCACAAGTATTATATATATATATATATATATATATATATATATATATATATATATATGTATTACAGATGTTATAAGTAATATAGCCCTAATTTATAGGAAATGTTTATCATTTGCAAATGAATTTAAATTTGCTGATACTGGGCCATGGTCACGAGCCATGTGTGTTCATATATATATGTGTATATATATATATATATATATATATATATATATATATATACACACACACACACGAACACACATGCTCACACACTATTTGTAGATAGAGTTTAGTATGTAATTTTAGAAAATGTTATTTGTTAAAAATTCAGGAACAGAACTATTTGGAGTTTAAAATGTTATTTCAAGGGCAGGAAGAGGCCTCTCTTTTTATTACATTCTCTATGGTTTACCTATTGTTTGGTCTTTATGTGGATATTCTCTATTGGAGATTTTTTTCCCAGTTAAAGAGACAGAGTTGACATTTAGGAGCTGGTGATATCCATCCTGCCCCATGGTTTTACCTATGACTTTTTGGACTGCCAATAATGAATAATAAAGATAATTAATTACCTTTATTCTTCTCCCCATTCATCCTGCCCTCAAATAAAAAATCCATTCTTACATTACAAATACAATCCAAAGATGCATTTCAATTGATAGTTCCGTTTGGAGTTTAAAATATGTTATGCCAGCTGCAGTTCTCAATGCTCAACTAGCCTAGAAATTTATTTCTCAAAGAACTAAGCAACTCTACTTAAGACCATCCATGTGACAGGTAGCACGAGGATTACAGTTCACTCAAAGGTAAGCCTTTTCATTTATGTTCAAATTAAGTCAATGTTCATAACTCATTAGAAAATAACTTGTCATCTCACCAAACTTTATCATTAGCAGGAGTACACTTTATATTCAATGCCAGAGGTCGTTTGCAGATCCATTCTTAACTATGCCAAACCCCTTATAATGCAGGTATGTATTCATCTATAATCACTATGTTCATAGCAGCCTATACAAAACAACAGTAAGATATAGCCTATGAGATAGACAATGGTCAGTTTTAAAAGCATCTAATTTAGACCACAGCTGAACCACTCTCCTTTTGCTTTCTCTTGGTTTTGGGTACCATAGGAATCGTAGTAGTAGTTCATTTAGCAATGATGGGACCTATGAATGCTTGGGTTACCATAAAGAAGAGATTTCACAATACTTCTGTTAAGCCTACTCCTGAAGAAAGGAAGGTATAAAGTTTTCTGAGGTCTGGTGAATTTATTACTCATTTATAAGACTACGACCCCATGGAATTTTCTCATTCTGCACTGAGTTTTTCATATTACTCCAGGGTCTCTTGCCATAAGAAATCTGACTTGATTTGAAAAGTACCATGTTGGTTTTTCTAATTTTCTAGACCACTTTAACACAAAGCTACTGAACAGTACTAGGCAAAACCCATGCAGTTGTTTTTGAGTGTGACCTGCATTGTTCCTGTTTTGAGAGGAAGAGGTGAACAAGGATCTAAATTGGGAAGACCCTATAATCTTCCTGCTAGAGATGGTTGGGTGGGGCTCAGCCTGCTGATTAGAAGAGATGAGGTTTGTGAGTTGAGTCTTACATTAGACCCCAGGTGATGGGGGGACCCAAGTGATCATTATAGTCTATATTTTTCTTTTTGATCTACTTTATAAAATATATTTCCAGTTCATTTTGCCTTTGGATATTTGGTGGCTCTTTCTAAGCTGCTGTTAATCCCCTTTGGACTGAGAAAAGTATAAAGACATGAAGCTGTGAATTTAATAACTCCTAGGTGTTTGGGGTAATATGTTATGGATGAGTGGGCATTTTTGATTGCTTGTGTCTGTGTCTGTCACTGTTATGAAAATTTTCCAGACACTCTCATGTTCATTTGTCTAGGAATTGAAGTCATTTGGAAATAGCCCCTCAGTCTGCAAATGTTACAGGGGTGTGGATAAAGTAGAACCTCAAATTTCAAATTTTGTATAATAAAAGAGGTAAATGTGGGTTAGCCCTGCCTTCTTTATTTTGGTACCCATAATGACAACATAGTGAACACGGGAGATGCATTAGGTACTAGCATTTAAAGTGCTTCTCCGGCACTCCTTAGGGTAGATGCAGAATGAAGAAAAGAGGTGGGGTTTGGAATTTCGTTACCCATAGGAAAGAAGCAGAACTTGGCTTTTAAAATCAGGCTCTCATTTTCCCTGGTGATGTTCCAGATGATGTCTTCATTTAATTTGAGACATTTGTATCAGAGGAAGTTTGATTGGTTGGGCTTAGAGTTTTCTTTTTTTTTCTGGGGGGGGGGGGAAGTCAGGATATTCAGCTGAAAAATTTAATAGTGGACAATGTTTATAAGTTCAGGTTTTGTTTCAAGTCTGTGTGCAGCAGCATACAGCTAGGGAAGTTTGTGGGAAGTGCTGTCTTATGATCTCTGGGTTCTATAGGTTTTCACAGTAAAACCAGTCAGGTTTCATATGCCTTCTTTGACCACACCCCCTCGCCCAAATAATTATACATCTTTGCATATTTATTAACCACCGTTTACTAAGGTGCACATACAAAGGTAAATCTAGGCATAGCATGCCTATGGAGAACATTAAAACATCATCGGTCCCGTTCATATACCTCTAGCTTATTACAGCTCTAGTTTCAGGTGGTTCCCAGGCTCTGACCTCTGAACAGGGTGGATGTTCAGGGTACCTGCACCATGGTGGCACGGCAGCATGCTCAGTATTGAAATGACTCAGTGTGGCCTGCCAGAGATGACTGGTGTCTTTCCCTGTGTCTGTTTAAGCACACCTAAGGGCTACACATTCAATGAACTCACAGTGTGGGGCTAGATAAGGAAACAAAATGGTAAAATCAAGTCCCAAGAGGTTTTTACAGCCTTCCTGGCATAGACAAACACTGTTTGTTTTCTAATTCATCATAGGTGGAAGAAAAGTATCATATGAACAGGAGAGAAAAAGAAAGCAGATCCCAGGCTCTCCCAGACTGATGATAGTAAGTGTATCCTAGCAGACCTGCCTGAGTGTGTGCCTGTCCTTGGTGCACGTCGGAAAGAGTGTTGTGTGCCTGTGTGAGTGTCGTCTTTACACCATTGCTCACCAGACCATTTCTTTTACTGTGTGAGCGTCTATAGCTTTGATTATGTATCTTATTTCCCAACTATTGCTGCAATCACCACACCCATTCATAAGAAAAGCTTGCTTGCTTTGCAAGAAAAGCTAAGATCAAAAGCTGTCTGTAATTTGATACTGAAATGTAATTAATCCTAACTCTTTTGATATAGCCACATAAATTTTCATTGACTTAGAATGTAAAATAAATTACATGCCCATTAATAAACTCACAAGGACACTGCTGATTTAGTTCCCCGAGACTTTATGAGTTAGCCTCAGAAATATTGGATTATTGGAACCAAATAATTGAATACAATGTCTACGGACTATTAAAAGATTTGATTCAAAGTTGAGTGTAAGGGTGAGCATGAGAGCGTAGGGATGATTATCTAGGGATTTGGTCTCTGTTTGTAATTTAAATAAATCATTTTGACAGAGACTGACTGTAACCATGTTCAGCTGCTGACAGTGTAAAATTGAGCTGTATGGTGGACAGAAGACAAGCAGTCAAGAGAAATCCCCAAAGGTAAAATTTGTTATGTAATTGGGTCAACTCATGCATGAGAAATGCATGCTAATTGTAAACTGGTGGCAAAATTATCCTGTAGGAGGCAATTAGGTCTTATATGAATCCAAACAACTGACTTGGGGGAGCTTGCTTTCTTTCGGTGCACAGCAAACACAGAAGTAGTTTTTAAAAGGAGAGAAAGATAAAAATTAGAAAGTCATGCAGCATGCAAATGGATTTTTTGCTATGTTTCCTTCTAATATAAGCAATATAACTTGTATCATTAAGTAAAAGCTTACACGAAAGCTCTTCATTTTAAGTAGTTCAGCACACTAATATATAAGGATAATGGGATGATATTTTAATTATAACTCATCATGGTTTTATAAACATAATCAATAAGTTGTGAAGTTGCTGCCTAAGATATAAGCCCTTGAAGGCTTGTATTCTTAGGGTGAACTCCTAGGTTGCTTTAATGGTCTGCATTTCACCTTCAGCTCATCTCTGTTAGCAACCCTGATATAATTCAATGTAACAGTGGGTCAGTAGTGTGCTTTCTGGAGGCAGGGATCAAGTATGTCAAAGAAAGCAATGGGACAATAGCACATATTTTTCTTATAATGTCTAACACATGGTCATGAATAGTTCATGGGTTTTGGAACACTTTGACACACGGTTTAATTAGATCCTCTGAACAACCTCTCTCCCAGGGAAAGGATTTCTATAAGGAATACTTACACTTTCCTGTGAAATATATATGGAAAATTACCTTTTGGCCTTTTCTTTCCCATTTATGGTGTTCCTCGCACCTGGCTTTGCTTTACATTTTCATGTAGGGCAGGACTTCAAAGGCTGATCTCAGCTTTTTATCCCCAATTTTTTAGCCACAGTCACTTAAAGAAACAAATATGTCTTGGACCAGTAATCACTTGTGCATGGCAAGAAATGGGGAAGGGGATGATTCTTGCTAAATAGCCTTGCCTTGGGGGAAGCTTTGAGAAGAGCCACCGAAATATGAGACTCAGCACCTGTGACTTCCACTTGGACACAGATTAGTTATCCAGAGGTGTTTTCTTGAGGTGCTGCTTTTGAGAAAGTCTGTTTCCCCATTTCTTGGTTTCCAGGCTCACCACCTGTCTTCCTGTTTCAGTCTCTACAGCAGTTCCTACACTGTCCCATCCCCACCCCCCCCAACCCTTGAAGCACCTAATGCTCTCTCATGCTATCTAAAATATCACCATCAGATAAGTCTTACTAAAGTATATGCTTCATTAAGATCGTGCTTGTGACCCATTAAATAAACCCTTCCTTTGGCCCTCTCCTTTGAGCAGGATGAAGTCTACCCTCCTATGCCTTTTATGGACTCTAATGACCTTTCACAATTGTCCTGAACTATTTCCGGCCTTATCTTCCACTGCTTGTCAACACTGTTTGCCCATTTCTTTTAAGCCTGCACTTGATATCTGCTCTGGACTTTCCTGTGAGTCATTCCTCTTGTTCAGCCAATTTGACACCACTGGGAAATGAAATCCTGACCCCTGACCCCAGTGTACACTCACTAAGTGGTTAGTGACCTTCTCCTCTGGAATCCTTGCGTGCTTAGGGGAGGGTTATACTTATTTCCTATAGTCATTTCACACGTGATAGTCCACATTCTGGCTGTAATTAGTATTTTATGCATCTTATAGGTTTCCTCCTTTAACTTTAAGAAAAAGGGGATTGTCTACTCTCAGTCAGCATTCTTTAAACTCCAGAATACACAGCGTAACACACTGTCTCCTCTGTTCAGAACATGCCCCTGTTCCTTACTTGGGTTTCTGCAGTAGAGTCTTGATTGTTCTTTCATACCAGGTCATTCACCACATGACATTTTGCTAATTATTCCTAAAATACACATTTGATTGTGTCATGGCCTCTTTTAGAATCTGTTTATGGATCCCTACTGCCTTTAGGGTAAGATGCAAAACATTTTGCATAGAAAACAAGGACTATCCCTGGTTTACTGAGAGCTGGGACTTGGAGCTTTGGTGTCTCTCTTGTCTCTAAACCCTGTGGACTTATCCATCTGTCCATCCATCTTTCCTTCCTCCCTCCCTCCCTCCCTCTCTTTTCCTCCTTCCCTCCCTCCCTTTCTTCTTTCTTTCCTTCTTTCATTATTTAATTTACTTTACATCCTGACCACAGGTTCAGTTTCCACTCCCTCCTCTGCTTCCAGTCCTGCCCCCCTCCCCACACCTCATCCATTCCTCCTCCCTTTCTCTTCAGAAAAGAGCAGGTCTCCCATGGATATCAACCAGCCTTGGCATATCAAATTTCAGTAAGGCTAGGCTCATCTTCTCCCATTGAGGCTAGAGGAGACACATAGTAGGGAGAAGGGTCCCAAAGGTAGGCAAAAAGCAAAAACAAAACAAAACAAAAAACCAGTCCTTGTTCCTGCTGCACAACTTTTACATATGTGCAGAGGCCTATGTGAGTCCCACGCATGCTGTCCAGTTGGCAGTTCAGTCTCTGTGGGTCCCTTTGGGGCCAGATTAGTTGATTCTGTAGGTTTTCTTCTGGGGTCCTTGAACCCTGTGGCTCCTATTATCCTTTCTCTAAGCTCCACCTAATGCTTGGCTTGGGTCTCTGCATCTGTTTCCATCAGTTGCTGGGTGAAGCCTCTCTGATGAGTTGTACTAGGCAATGGAAACTTCCAGGAATCTATGAGGGTGACTCTAGCAACGGGGGACATGGAGCCTGAACAGGGCATCTCCTGTAACCAGGCAAGACTTCCTATGGAGAAATTGGAACACCAACCCAGTCACAAAACCTTCAGCTTGCAGTTTGTCCTGCCTACAAGATGTGCAGGAGTAAAGATGAAGCAGAAAGTGAGGGAATGGCCTAGCAATGACTGGCCCAGCTTGAGACCCATGCCATGAGAGGGAACCCCCACCCCGACCCTGTTAATGATGTGATCCAGCACAGTGATAAACTGGAGAACAAAGGACCTGCCACACACCTCCCCACTCGACTTCTGTTTTGGACCTGTTTAGCTTCCTACCTACTTCTCAGTCCTGGCTCATTAAATCTTTCTTAGGATAAATGTCACAGTAAGTGGAGGGACTAATCTGTTCTTTCAATGTAAGATTTCTGGTGGCCTGGTTAGTACTTGGTATGTAACCCATGCCCAGTAAATGTATACTGAATGAGGCAATAATTTGCAAAAATACATAGTAATGTATTTTGTGTCTTCTTATCAAAATCCCACTTTAGCAGGGTCTTTAGTTTTAGAAATTGCTTTGATTTTTCTATTCATTCTTGTTTATATTTCTTAATAATATTGTTAATACTGCTTGTGTGGCGACTTGTATAGTTTTATAGAATGGTTGTAGCAATACTTTCTCAGTAAAGTATTTTTTTATGGCTTCCTATTGTGATACCTAAAAATTTAAGTATATTGAAAATGCAAGGACTACCCCTGTACCCTTGTTCTAGAACATTGTAACAAGAATGTCAAAAAAAAAAAAAGCAAAAAGCAAACCAAACCCATAAAAACTCTTATAAAGACTTATGAAAACTGCTTCAGTTTTGTATTAGCTTTCTCAGTACTCTGGCAGAGAACCTTGCAGAAGTGATGGAGGGAGGAAGGATTTATTGTGCTTAGAGGACACAATCCATCCTGGTGGAGAAGGCAGAGGCAAACAGCTGAGGTCAAAGTGGTGGAAACTTACAGCATAGGCTTCCTCAGAGCTTGGCAATTCAAGAAACAGAGCACTCTAGTCAGAACCAGAGTGTCTATCACCTTCAAGGGCCACCCTTATCGGTGTATGTATGCCAGCTAGGCGTCATGTCCCCAAATTTTTGTAACTTTCTGCAGTGAGGTTTGGCCCCCATAGATTCATGAATGTATTTGAATGCTTGGCCATAGGGAGTGGTACTATCAGGAGGTATGGCCTTGTTGGAGGAAGTGTGTCACTGTGTGGATGGGCTTTGAGGCCTCCTATGGTCAGGCTTTGTCTAGTGTGGAAGATAGCCTCCTCCTGGCTGCCTTCAAATTGAGATGTAGAACTGTTGGCTCCTCCAGCACCAAGTCTGCCTGAATAATGCTTTGTTTCCCGCCATGATGATAATGGGCTGAATCTCTGAAACTGTAAGCCAGCCTCAATTAGGTATTTGCCTTTATAAGAGTTGCTGTGATCATGGTATCTCTTCATAGCAACAAAACCCTAACTAAAACATCTCAAGCCTTCTGAAACAGCTCAAGTTGGGGCTCAAGTATTTAACCACAGGAGTGAACATTTCACATTCAGACCATACTAAGTCTATATTGCAAATACCACAGGCTGGGTGCTTAATACCCAAAGATTTGTTTTCTCACGGGTCTAGAGCTAGGCCAAAGTAGGTTGAGGTTAAGTGAAGTTGGATTCTGGTGAGGACTATCTTCCCAGGTTGCAAACCATCACTGGCCCCTCCTTGTGTCTTTGCTATGCAGGTCATCTCTTTTTTTCACAGGATATTGGTCCAAGAGGGTTGAGACTCCGCCCTTATGACCGCATTTAACTTTGGCTTAAGTTCTTAAAGACGATTCCAAATACAGCCATAGTGCTAGTTAGAGCTTCACTGTATGAATATTCGGGGGTGGCAAGGAGAGGCACAATTCCATCTGCAAAAGCACTGAGTCATACATAGTCTACATACATTACAGGGAAAATCTGAAGCGATGAATGATGTGCACTCTGTAAAGGCACTTTGAAATCTCTGAAGCAGGATATAATTGTAAACCACTCTTATAAATCAGCTTGCTCAGTAGCCTTAGAAGACACAGCCTTCTACTGCTACCATTTCAGATAACTTCTGATGGCGTTAATGGAAGAGAAGCTAATATACAGTTATAAATATATTTTAAAACTTTCCAGATTTTGGTTAAATTCTGAGGCTCAAACTTTAGACTTTGCATGCCTTTGACTGGCAAGTGAGCTTAGGCTGAAGTGAATGCAAGCCAGAGTGGAAGAGCAAGACCATAGGAAGGAAAGCTTCTTACACGGTGGGGAGCCTCTTAAAGACTAGCATTTGGGAAATGTCTTCATTTCTAGGGCATGATACAATTTCAAATTTGCATCTGAATTTTCTCCCGGATTTCATTGTATATTATGGGACATATTTCATGGCATGAGGATCATAAATATTAAAGTAAAACTAGAAGTCTTATATAAGTATTTGTGGACTATCATTAATAGTTATGCTGTGTAATTAAGATTTTGGGAGATTTGGGGAGGCATGCTTAAAACTTGTCTTTTTAGTTAGTAAGAGTGACTCTCAAATGTTATTTTATCTAATTGGAAAATCATAATCCAGGGGAGCCTCATTACAGAGATTTGATTTCAAACCCATTAGTACTCCAAGGTCAGTAGGCGTGCACAACTAAGGAACAAGCTATGCTTTAGAAGTTGGAGGGTGTGCATTTGTGTAAGTGTGATTGTATGTAGCCATGTTCACTATGTTCTTGACCTCTGAATTGAAAGTTGAACAGAGTCTCCACAAAAGCCATAGGTCCTTCAAATAGAAGTTTAGAGATTTTTTTTTCTCTTCAAGTAGAATTGTATTTTTTCCATAGAATAGGGTTAGAGGGTAGCCCTGGTGACCACGACAGTAAAGAAGACACAACTGTTAGACTCTGCTCAATTCAAAGGATAGCAAGAAGGAAACTATCACTTTTTTTTTTTTGGCTTGCATGCATTGTTTCCTTGATATTTTTTTTTTATGAGTATATTGACTGTAACAAAGTCAACTTTTTAGAAAATAATATCTATCTATCTATCTATTTTAATCTGTTTAATTTCAACTTTGTGTTAGTACATTGCTGGAATTACAGAAGTGTTCAAAGTTAGTTGTGTTTAGAAAACAACACAAAAGAATATAGACCTAGAAAAAAGACCGAAGGCCTCAAAAATAATCCATCTTCCCTTGCTTTTCTAGCACTTCCCTTTGATCTTCTTTCTTCTTCATCTCTCCCTTCCTCCTCCTTTCCTTTTCAATGGTGGGGATGGAACCCATGGTATTAAGCATGCTAATGGAGCATGTAACCACTAGGCTAAACTCCAGATCCTCATTGGAACATTGATTATTTTGGATGCTGAGAAGCAGTTTCTTCTAAAATGGCACACATTATCTTTATGTAATTGCTGTTGTGAGACCATTGAGGACAAGCTGAAGGGCTATTTTGTTGTTGTTGTTGTTGTTGTTGTCTTGCTTTTTTGGGTTTAGTTTGGCTGTGCTGTGGATTTAGAACCAGGGTCTCTGTGGCACAGGGTAACCACAAATCCCTGGGTTCAAGTGATTTACCTCATCCTCTGGAGTGACTGAGACTATTTGCAGGTTCTGTTGGACCTGGCTTCAATGTTAAGCTTAAATCTTTTTAAAAGCTTTTACATTGTCTATAAAAAGTAAGGTAGAGATAAAGATTGCCCTTCCAAGTGTCTCACATGAGCACACATGCTCAGTAAATGCTGGCTGTGAACATCGATTACACCAGGCCTTGTGGGTTTAGAAGAGAGAAACAACTTCTTGTATGCCTTTCGAGTTCACAGTGGGACATATGGAGTAGACTGGTATGGCTTTAGGAGGGTTTGAAAACCACTAGTTAAACTAACTAACTTAAACTAACATAAACTAACTTTATGGAGGGTCCAGTCAATGGGGCATGAAATATCAAAAGCAGGAAATGGAGGGGTAGCATGTTAAAGGTTGAGACACTCAGCATATACATGTTAGGTGAGGGGAGATCTTGGTAACAAATAGTGGGTTGAGGCAAGATAGCTGCTAGAGCTGCTGTATTTTCAGGCATGTTTATTTTGGGCATCTATAAATCCAAAGTGCAGATTCTAAAGAGAAAATCACCTTGAGAACTTATGCATTAACTCAAACATTTTAGAATGTCTCCTGTGTATAGACACTTAGTTAGGAGACAAGGAAAAGAGAGATAAAATAGGCATGACCCTTGACCTCAGCAACCTTGTAGTTAGCCTCTGAAAGGCTAGGAGATAATTGCCATAGCAACATTTATACTAAATTAGATAACATAGCTAGTTTCCTAGCTGTGATTAATGCAGGATAGAGGGAGATACTATGCTAATATGAGAAGAATAACTCCTGTGTTTGAGAGATGAAGAAACAGAACTTTTTACTTTACTATTTAAAAAGGATTTATAAGGGATTTTACTGAGGGGCTGGGGAGACGGCTCAGCAGGGTATTGCTGTGCAAACATGAGGACCTGAGTTCAAATCCTCAGAATCCTTATAAAAGCTGGGTGTAGTTACATATGGCTGTAACAGTGTGGACAGTGGAGAGAAGGGGACTGTTGGGGCTTGCTGACTGCCAGCCTACCTCCAGGCAGGAACAGACTCTGTATTAAAGGGGCAGAGTGGATCAGGAGCTCCAAGTCCTCCTGTGCCTTCTGGTTGTACATGAGTTACACACCCACAAACACAAACACAAACACATGTGTACATATTACAAGCTCATATTACACACACACACACACACACACGAGCGCACACACACACACACACACACACACACACACACAGGCGCACACACACACACACACACACAGAGTTTACTGAGTGATCTACACTGTTGGTAAAGTAGCAGGTTCTCCTTATTATGTTCTCTCATTGTTCTGCATCTATTTCCCCAATTTCCTGTTTACCTGTCAGCATGGGTTGCTAAAAATATGCAGAATGAAATCAAATCGCCTAGACTGCTTAGCAGAAGTATAAAATGGGAAACGTAGATTTGCTCAACAAAACAAAACACAGTGTTTAACCAAAATCATACCATTATCTATAAAATGGCACAGAATGTTTAATGTTGGAAAAGTATTGGTCAATTAATGAATTAATGATGGCTAAAAGAATATAACAATGTATGTTCTCATATATGATCATCTTACATATGCTTTCTCTGGTTTCGTGACTATGAAAAATCTGAAAAGTCAAAGGTATAGTTATGTATATTTTTCATTTGTCTCCTTATTTTCTCCTGTCAGTCGGGTGGTGCTTATAAATTTTGAGTTTTTTCACCATAAGAGTGAGGACATTTAAGAAGACATTTTGCTGTTTACAGACACATTTGTAACTGAATGAGCTGTCTGTGTGCAGATGCCGTGCTTTCTCTGCATGCGTGGAGTGTGCGTGTGTTTGAATGGAGAGCTGGTGCTGCTGGAGATGTCAGTGTCCATTTCTGCAGTTTGGTTTCTGCCTTCGGTGTTCTTGGCCCAGTCTGTGCTGACAACGAACCACTGGGACATCCCCTCGGTGCTTCGGGGTCTTTTCCTGCCAAATATTGTTCTCTTGCAAGATTAAATGGCTGAATCAGTGTGGCCTGAATCTTGATCCTGCTGAGAATATTAAGGCTCCCGCGGGTTGTAATACAGATTGGCTGGCGAGAGCTCTGCTGGAGAAATAAACTGAGTTTCTCTAAATGAATCTAACAACTGCTGTGAACCTTTGTGTGTCCTGCAGCATGAGGCTGCATACTGGCAGTTAACCATTTACTGCCCTCATTTTCTCCCAAAGTTTCCCCAGTCCACCCCTGTGGGTCGATTGGAAAGACTTTCATAACTTTATTTCACATTCATTTTCTGCCAGATAAGCCATTTTAGATGTTAAATTGCTAAGTATTCTGAAGGGTAAGTCCCTATTTACTCTCTTTCTGGGAGGGGGGGGAAATCATATTTTTGTGTGCTTACAGAGTAAACGGGCTGTGGTGTCACTGACAAAATTCAATCAACAACATGACCGGTTATTTGGAGTAGATGGATTAGCATCTCAGATTCTGATCACAGGCTTTATGCCAGTGGTCAGAAGCATATGAAATACTAAGCAGGAGGCAGGACTGATGCTGAAATTATTCACAGTACTCCTAAACTTGATTTCATTACTATTTGTGCTTTTAGGGTTAGACTGGAACTAACAAAAAATTCTAAATTCTGCAGAGAACCACACTATTTCAGCAAAGGAATAAATTTAAAAATCATCAAGAATAATGAGAAACTCTAAAGCATGAGCATACACACTAATATGAAAATAAGGGTGTGCTGGGTTGCCTGTAATCTTATATGTGCGTTTGGTGAACTCTATTTTGGGGCCCCTTTCCTGACTTACATACGGAGTGTGTTCTCAGTCTGCCCATGAAGCCGTCATCCCATCTGCTCCCCACATTATTCCCATTTGTCTCCTGACACCTTGTGTATCTCTGTGTATATGTGCATTGTGCGGGGGTTAGGGGGTGGTTTAGTAAAATCATCTGAGATTTGCAAATGCTTAAGCACACCACCGTCATAATAAACAACTATTAAACTTATCAGTGTTGTTTTAAATGTTTGCAGATGGTGCTGCGGGTTACTATTACTAGGGTTATAATACATATTTTAATCTAACATTTCTGTGTGTGTAGGTCATACATGGGTGGGCGGCTGATATACCACCGTATACCTATAGAGGTCAGAGGACAACTTGCAGGAGACAGCTCTTTCCTCCCATGTGCATCTCAGGGATCCAACTCAGATTGTCAGGCTTGAGGTAAATCCACTTACCCACTGAGCTATCTTCCCAGTATATAAGTTATATACTTTAACTTATTGCTATGAGTACACTGAAAACTTTCCTAGGAGAAGGCTCAGAGCAATAGAGGCAGGGACTGGAGAGGTGGCTTTGAGATTAAAAACACTCGTTGCTTTTCCAGAGGTATCTAGTTCCAGGTTCTCTCTCTCTCTCTCTCTCTCTCTCTCTCTCTCTCTCTCTCTCTCTCTCTCTCTCTCTCTATCTCTCACACACACACACACACTGAATAAATATGTAAATAAGTATATTAATAGTAAAGCAGACAGGAGTGACGCCTGTTTGGGAACTCCGCTGACTTTGACAGCTAGCTCTGTGTCCTTTAGACTGGATCACAGACTTGGGAATAGCACTGACACGTTTTGATGTCTAGTCTAATTCGCCATTTGTTTTGGATGCATGACTTTGAGTCTCATGAGTAGGCATTCTTGAAGCTTGTAGTCGTTCAGAAATAGACTTTGAAGGTGCAGCACATTCTCTAAGATCTTATCCATAACTCAAAAAGCACATCTCTTCGTGTGGAGAAAAGACTAAATGTATTAATCTTTGTTAAATGCCCCTAGGATTTCTTAGAATACTTGATTCCAGTGTCCTGGTATTAAGAATGTATACCTGGGGGCTGGAGAGATGGCTCAGTGGTCAAGAGCATTGACTGCTCTTCCAGAGGTCCTGAGTTCAATTCTCAGCAACCACATGGTGGCTCACAACCATCTGTAATGGGATCTGATGCCCTCTTCTGGTGTATCTGAAAACAGCTACATTAAATAAGTGAATACATCTTTAAAAAATACAAAAGAATGTATACCTGTTTAAAATAGGAATTTTATTACACACTCAACATGGTCAATACAGACTTGTATCTAGTGTAAAGAGTAGTAATAAAATGAGTAGATTTGTGTCTACCACCCAATTCAAGAAATAGTACACTTGAAAAGTCTTTCCTTAAGGAAACCATGAGGGCCCACAACTTGACTAGCAACTTCGCTTCTTGTACCTATTTTTCTATCTATCTATCTATCTATCTATCTATCTATCTATCTATCTATCTATCTATCATCTATCTCTATATCTATTCATCCACCCACCCATACATATACCTACCATCTATTTAGATTTCCTAGCTATAGAAATCCGCCCCCCCCCCCCCCGTTTTGAGACAGAGTCTGACTGTGCAGTATGTAATGGCCTCAAACTCATGACTTTTTTACCTTAGCTTCCAAAGTGCAGGGATTAAAGGTCTACACCACCATGTGTGTCTCCCAAGCTTCTTGGAAGCAGAGATGTTTCTTGTGAGATAATAAAAAGCTATGATCACATGAAAATCCAGTTCCCATGTTTGGAACAATGTATGGCTTTTGGAGAAAACATGACTGGCTTCTTGTACCATCAAAGCATATACATTCAGCAAGGGTATTCAACACTGCCCTCTTCCTCCTCATTTGGCTGTGCAGAATTCAGGTATGTGCCTGTCAATTATCATGTCTTTATGAACTTCTGTCTGAGCTTTAGATAGATGGGAGGGAAGATCCCTGAAGGGCTCACTGTGTGCTGATAGCCTTTCTTGTTAGTTATTTATCTCTTTGCAATGATGTCTAAATGCATTTCTCTTCTAGGATTTTGCAAGCATTGTTATATGTCTTATCTGGAGTCTCGTGCCATAGGGCAAATACCAAAGATAGTGTCTTCTGTTGGTGAAAAAATTAAATTATTCCTAAAGGGCATTTAGGAGGCTGCATTGTGGCCCTTGGGACCATATTTTAAAGTATCAAATTTCTTAACAGTGGGGACTGACTTTTACCATTCACTCCCTAAGAAATGTTCCTGAGGGCTGGCTGTGCTGTGATATAGGAAGGCTCTGCATTGCCTCAGGAGTCTCCAGTGATGTTTTTCATGTGATATGGTAGGTTTAATCCTACCTATCCACCAAGATGATGACCTTTCCGGACCTTTCCTAACATTTTCTGACTCATCTTATCCTTAAGGTTCCTGCTCTGTGCTTAGTGAACACAGTCAACAAGGGTATTCAGCACAGCTACATGAAGAGCTGGGATGCTAGGTCAATAGATCAGTTCTTAGCCTAGATCACAGAACTCAGCCTGGACCATAGGTTTGGAGACAGGCGAGGCTTTAAGGATCCAAGAATGAAGAAAGGCACCACTCCCTATCTGGAGTGTGGTGATGGCTATAACTCACTTACAGAAGAGGTTATGAAATGAGTTCTTAGGAATGAATAAGCAGAAGCATTGGTAAGTGGAGGACAGCAAAGAGTTGCCCACCAGTGGGAGTCAGCATTGAGACTGTGTGGTATGTTTATGTCCTGCAAGGCTGGTTTTGTCCTGAAGATTGGAAGGATAACTAAAAATATTATTAGGGGATAAATTTAGATTTTAGAATTATCATTTGTTTCAATGTTGAGAGTACATTGCCTAGTATTGTTGTAACTTGTACCTTTGTGGCTGGATTCCGCTGTAATTGTCACCATTGAATCTTGTGACTCATTAGGGTTAGGTGTTAATCATGGGGTGACTATAGCCCCAGTATTTGAGAGTATATGCTTTGGAAGCTAAAAGAAAAAAACCATAATGTTTTTCACTCAGTATGTTTTAGCCATACACAATTTAAAAAAAAAAAAAAAAAAAAAAGCAACCGGAACAATTTTATTGCATGGATTTGGAACTGAATGACAAACATTGAACTAAGGTGTCTGTATGGTATGTAAATAGGGCAATGTGTTTATTCTCTGACTGTGACACAAGTGGGTTTCAGACCATCTCAGGTTGGCAGGTCTGAGAGTGTAAACCCACATAAATATGTATGCACTTAACATTCTGTGCAGGAGCTGCATTCCTTCTCATCCATCATGGAGAGAAGTCTCAGTCAACAAAAGTGTCTGAAATGTGGGCTGTCCTTGTAAATTCATTATTATGCCAGCATATAGATTAAGCTAAGCTTTGTTCTTATGGATGAGATTTCTGAATGCTGGATGACAAACCACAGTGCAGCTGGCTTTGAGAACAAGATACCAACTATCCCTTGCTTATCACACAGACCAGGTAGCCCAGATAGCACAGGTTAGCAGAGTAGATCACACAGACCAGGTAGCCTAGATAGCACAGGTTAGCAGAGTAGACAAAGGTGCTCTAAGACTTGACCCTGGGTCCTTGTTATGATGAGGATGCTGGAAATAGATTTGGGGGCTGTTTATGAAGCTATTTCTTTAAGACCATTTGACTTTGGACTCCTAAAGTCTGAATGTAATTAAATAAAATCCTAGTAATTGAATAGTTTGGAACAACTTTGATTTGTGTCTCAAGGGAACCTTTGAGCATCTCCTAGTTAAAAACAAGGGAAGTTAGTTTTGCCTTGGAGCAAACTGTGGGGAAGACACAAGAAATAACTTCCCACAATTGCAGGGATTATGTGGTAAGTTTGCAAGACTACTCAAACTTTGAAAATGACCTATTTCAGCTAGGCATTATGTCTCAATCACTATGCCTGTCTTCTCCTGCATCTCAAATGGGAACGGTAATATATGATGCTTATTTTAAGTTGGGAGGACCAACGGAAGCATGATGGCAAAGCCCTTTGCATGACTCAGAAGAAAGGCATGCCACTGAAACTAAGAAATTGAGCTTGCTCTGTGGAAATAGCAGCATGGGAGGATGATTGGCTTTCCCTCTTTGGCCTTTTATAATTTTATTAAAATATAATTGAGACACATGAGAAAAGCAGTTTAGTCTGGTTGAAGAGAGCCAGGGAAATCTGTGTGCCCTGGTGGGGGAGGGAAGACTGAGCATGTGACATCAGCCTGTTGTTGCCTGGTCTTTAGAGTCCTTCCAGGTCATAAATGGAGAGCAAAGTGGAGACGATAATTTCCAGACCTCTCAAAATGCCATTTTTGAAATGGGGGATTAATAACATGGTAAGAAAAAATAGGATGTTTTACAAAAGGTCCAGTCTTCTTCCTGATGTTTTCTTCTCATAAAGAATATTTGAGATGGATGATGGGGCTGAAAAGGGAGCAACCTACCTTTGTGCGTCAGTATGCTCAAGCTTATTGGACAGCGTTGAGTCACAGGACCATTTTGGAGGTCAGTATAGGGAGTAATTAGAAAAGGCAATGAAGCCACAAGGGGCAGTAGTCCTAAAGAGGATTAAAGCAGGAAGCACTTTGTTCTTTATTTGGATAAAAGGGGAACTTGCCAAAAGAGAGGCAGCTGGCTTTCTGCTCTTTGGAATGTTTGTAGACTGGAAAAGCAACTGTCCATCAGATTGAAGCTCACACTTAATTGTGGCTGTGTGGCCAGATGAGAAGCTGTACCAGGAAGTGGAAAGGGACATAGGTAACTATGTGACTCTGGACATGGAAGACATGGGCCCTCAACACATGTCATCTGGAGCTTGGGTTCCGCCATTCCCAGCCACATCATCATTGTCCACCACTTCCTAGATGAGACAGCTTGGCATTAGAGTAGATTGTTCAATTTTTCGTTTTCTTTCTTTCTTTTTTTTCTTTCTGTTGGAGGCTGAACCCATATCCTCACATAGCTTAGGTAAATATGCAGTCACTTAACTAACATTCCAAGTCTTTTAAAACTTCATTTTAAGGCAAGAACATACCCAGCTGCCCAGACTTGAGCTTTTGAACCACTTGCCTCAGCCTCCCAGGTAGCTGGTATTACAAGTATGGACCACCACATAGAGCCTTCGCCATTACTTACCTCCATCAGTCTAAAATAGCCTGCCTCGAACAAACCTTGATTCCTCCACTTCATCATGGTGGTTCCCACATCCATAAATAAAATGGAAATAAATTACTTACTTTGCAAGATTTTATTACTATTACATGGTAACTCTTAGGAACTAGGTAAAAGAGTTGGCATGGTAACAGTTAGCTTTGTTATTATGTACGAGGGTAAAATTGAGGATTTAGGCATACGGAGATTCTCAGGAATCACTTCATTTTACATTTGCAGAAATAGCAGCAGTATTTCTGTTTTCTGAATTTATTACCATTTGCACCGATTTATTTTATTTGGATTTCCTAGGAGCAATGTTCTTTTGATTATCATGGTTCTGTATTTAATATCTTCATTAAACAATGTTGTAAAGTTTTCTTGGGGGCTAACATCCATTATAGACTTCTTACTGCCAGAAGAAGTTGGTATTTTTTAATGAGAATAACATGCCGGCCTAATGCTTCTGGTGCTTTCTAGGTGAAAAAAAAATTCTTATTAGTTCAGTCTGGTATAACATGTATCATTTTAAGTTCACAAACTGCTTCCTCGGTTGTGATCAGGATTCTAAGATTGTTTTCAGATAATGTCCTAATGATGCTTTTGTATCTCTCCCAGCATTATAATAAATATCAGAGTTATTGAAGAGGTGAGCAAAGAAAATCCTCATTTCTACGTGAATTTTATATTTTAATTTTAAAAGGCAACTGACAGCACTGTGCTTCTATCTTAGAGCAAGTGGGTTCCATATCACTCTTTGTAGAGACGTTGCTCAGCAACAGAGTGCTGTACCTGGTGTGTATGAGCTTGTGGCTTTGATCCCCAGCAGTGTCCAGAGAAACACAAAGAAAAGAAATAAGAGCCATGCTAGGTTAGGTTTTGACTACCTAGCATTGTTACGAAGGAGTTGCAACAGAGTCCGTGAAATGTTAAGATGTTTAGGCATCGACCGAGGTGGGCTTGCTCCCCCTCTATTTGTTTCTTGGTGTCTCTCATCTGCTTTTCATGCTGTGCTTAGCAACTCTGAGAAAGATCTGCTGACGGTCATGTGCAGCATTGGTGACTGTTCCTGTTAATGCGTTGGCTCCCAGGTGCTGTTTGTCATGTTTTGTACGTTCTTGGGCAAATTCAGAAATTCTATTGTTTTTCACCCAGAAATGATTTTGTTTATGACTTGTTATGGATTCCTATGTTGTTTATTATACACCAAACCCACATTTGTAGGAGATGGTAGGTGTTCTCATTGGAAGACTTTCAAAACACTCCCACAGTGCTGAACATTTAGACCATGGTTCCTTGCATTTAAGGAATGTGGCTTGCCGTGCTTTTAACATTGGCATCAGACAGGCTACCAGGTGTTATTGAGTAAGCGTCTTAAAAGATTAAAAAAATCTTTGCTTCATTGTGTACAACCTGTGAGTTTATTTCCAGGTCCATTTTCAACCAAACTCTTGTGAGGCCCTGACCAATTTTCTCCTCTCCTGGCTCGCCTTTTGTTTTTGCTCCTAAATAAGAAATTTTATAATGTCTTAAGTATTTGTTTATATTATGATTTGAATCTGAAATGTCCGACATAGCTCCCAAGTTTGACTATTTGGACCTGAAGTGGTTATTTTGGGGGGAGGGTCTGGAAATGTAGGAGCTGGAGCTAAGCTGGAGAAAGTAGTGTGCTGGGTGGGCCTTAGGGTGTCTTATCCTTAGCTGCTTCTTGTATCTCTCTGCTTCCTATCTTCTATGATGTGAACAGTTGCTATCCACCATACCCTCCTGCCACCATGAAGCTGAGTACAAGCATAGAGGGCAAGCCACTGTTGACTGAAACTTCAGAAGTTGTGGGTTTTAATTTCTCCTTCAAGTTGCGATGTTAGGTATTTTGTTCACATCGGTGCAAAAATGTCTATTACATTCTGTTAGTGAGCCATTAGGTGCACACGATAACAGTTGTACTTTGTGAACGAGGAGGAGGAGACCCATTAAAACAGATGGTCCTTGGATCTGAGCACAATAAAGCTTTACTTCTTACTCGTAGGCCGGCGAGTCGGTCAAACTGTACTTTAAAAGTCAAACAAAAGGCATAGTCTTAGAGATAGTAAATCTTATGGTCTGTCCAGCTGGCCATATACTGAACTGAGAACGCACCAAATGGTCACAAGGAAATGACAATATAAATAGTCCTTTTGCGTAAATAAGAGTAATAGATATCTTTATTTGAGATTGGGTGGGATCGGGTAGAAGATACCAACTGCCATTTTGTTGAAAACAGGTTCACTAAGGGAACCTATTTTATTTTCTTTTGTAAACTTAGCATTTATAGTCATCCATTCCTCCTGAGAAAGAATCAGGTATATAAAAGTGTACAGGTGACAACAACAACAACAACAACAGCAGCAGCAGCAACAAAACCTATGGTATGTTTCTTAATTCTTTGAGAATTTCATTCACATACATAATAATTTTGATTATATTTATCCCCTAGTCCCTCCCTTAATTCCTTCCAGATTCATATCCACCCACTTTCCTAACTTCTTCTCCCTGAGTTGTTGTTTCCTTTTTATAATGTACTGAGTTCATTTTAGGCTGCCCATGGACTCCATAAGTATGAGGCCATCCACTATGGAGCTCAAACGACTAGGAGCCATATCCTTAAAGAAAACCTACTCTCTTGGAGAAGCCATGATGGCTCCTCAGCTAGGGGCTTACACTTGTGAATGCCACAGTCCCATCATGTCCAGAAGATGTTGTTTGGTTGCCATTCTTTCCAGTCTTTGGCTTTTATGATTTCACTGTTCCCTCCTCTGTATTTGCCCCTGAGCCCTGGGAGGAAGTGGGATAAGAACTGTCCCATTTGTGGCTGTCCCACTTGGACACTTATTCTCTCTGGATTTTGATCTGTGAGCTTCTTTATTAACTGCCACCATTGCTCAAAAAAAATGATGTGTCTGAGATCTACACCAATCTGTAGATAGAGAAATGCCAATTTAGATGACAGTTTGATTCTATGGTCATTCAGCAGAATAATAGTAGTAGGTTTACCCGGGGCCTATGAGCTTCCCAGCCATAGGTTATCCACTGGATTTGCAGAACCATGCATTTGTTTTCTCTTATAGAACATACTTTAAATACAATCAGAAAGCAGTCAGTTGCCTCCATAACCTCTGCACCACGATTGCACCCAAGAGCCCATCTTGCCAAGCTGGTCATTATGTAGCTCACAGCAGTCACAGCTTTGTAAGACAGTCGTTGACTTTCCTCCCCCAGCAGTTTGAATGGCACCTCTCAGTACTGTGAAAACCAGTCAGCGTGGAGGAAGCTTCCTGGTTAGAACCAATATAATCTCTTATGTCCTGTAACCAGAGTGTGATCTCTCCATGTCCTGTAACCAGAGTGTGATCTCTCCATGTCCTGTAACCAGAGTGTGATCTCTTCATGTCCTGTGACCAGAGTATGATCTCTCCATGTCCTGTAACCAGAGTGTGATCTCTCCATGTCCTGTAACCAGACTATGATCTCTCCATGTCCTGTAACCAGATTATGATCTCTCCATGTCCTGTGACCAGAGTATGATCTCTCCATGTCCTATAACCAGAGTGTGATCTCTCCATGTCCTGTAACCAGAGTGTGATCTCTCCATATCCTATAACCAGAGAGTGATCTCTCCATGTCCTGTAACTAGAGTATGATCTCTCCATGTCCTGTAACCAGAGTGTGATCTCTCCATGTCCTGTAACCAGAGTGTGATCTCTCCATGTCCTGTAACCAGAGTGTGATCTCTCCATGTCCTGTAACCAGACTATGATCTCTCCATGTCCTATAACCAGAATGTGTTTTCAGAAGTTGGCTCCAACCTTCTGGTTCTGGTGGATAATCAAGAGTAATGCCAATAGCCTATATTATTTTGAAGGTCTTCAGAACATTCTTGATCAATTAGAGGTATCCTTTACCTGACCCTGAGCTTGTGACGATGAAGGTTTGTAGTAATTACTCTGAAGTCACATTCTTTATGAAAATCTAGCTTGTGAGGTCATCAGGTGACTCTAAATTGTATACTTTGTGGGATTATAGATAACAATTTACAAATTTACTCCTCAAAAGGTCTGTCTGTCTATCTATCTATCTATCTATCTATCTATCTATCTATCTATCTATCTATCTTTTTTAAGACCATAGGGTTTTTAAGGACATCAAACTATGAGTCATGTAAGGGCTGTATACGTTTTACAGAAAACCTAGTTCCTGCCTATAGTATGGCAGACATGTTGAGAGAATCAGGCTTCTTCCACAGGGTTGTGCTTTTTTTTTTTTTTTTGTCCTGCAAATTGCATGTATTTTATGTAGTGTTAATGCAGCAAGTATCTAATGTTTCTAATTTATGCAGTTGGATATTTCATAAATGGAGTTTCTGCATGCAAGCACTTATACACATTAATATTTATGCAAGTATTCAAATAAATGCAAAGGCATCTGTCTGCATATGTGATGAAAATATGCATATGCATGAACATTTGTGCCAGGGGATAAGTCCCCAAAGTTAGTGATTGCTGAGGTTACAGTTTTCAACTTTGGTTCTTTAAAAAAAAAAAAAAAAAATTCCGTGGCTAGGAAAGGCGTATAGAAAAATAGCACAACCATTAATATTGACAAATGAAATGATTTTTATTTAACTGTGTCTAATAGGTACAAAAGACATGTCTATAGAAACTCCATTTTATCAATGATAAGATTTCTAATAACATTCTGAAATGAGTAACAGTTTTCACTAAAACGTTCATCCTAATAAACTGCCATATCAGTAACAAACTATTAGCAATGAAAATTTTGTGTGAATGACTCTAAATTCTATGCTCCGTAGTACATGAATTTTCCCTAGGATGAAATCCCCCACCTCATGTCTTGGACCCTCTCTCTAGGGGACCTAGATTCTTCCCAGAACTGTGACAGAGGGCATGAGTTGGCAGACCTTGTTGCTTACTGATCTACAGCACTCTGTCTTATATCTCCATTAGTCTAAAGGGGTTCTCCTTGATCTCTTGTAAGTTTGTCTTGTCTATTTATGAGGTGTAATAACAAAATGGGTTTTTAAAAATATATATAAACTTATTTATTTATATGGTGATACATCCACAACTCCGTATGTTAATAGTTCATGGTAGACTAGAATAAATAGAATCGATTCTGAAATATCATGTTTGCAGTTTAAAGATGTGTTGGAGATCCCACCCCCTGCTCCCTCCTGCATCCGAGGCGGCATTTAAAATCCACCAGCTGTTTGGAAGGGATTGAGAACCGTGCGTGCTGTGCTTGTCATACTTCAGCAGCATCTTTCCGTGGGAATTTTGGTGCATTCGTTTTCAGCCACAATGCTGGATGGCACATCTTTTCTTCTGGGAGAAGAAAGCTTGAGAGAATTATAGATTACTTGGATGTGAATTTGAAAGCAATTGTTTACTCAGAGTTGTGCTTGTGTGTTCAAAATCTCAGTAGAACTTCCCCCCACCCCCCATCATTCACCTGTGGGTGCAGATTTTTGTTTTGGTGATTCATAGAGAATGTGCATATGGATAGCTTTTAATGTTGCAGATATCAAGTGTGTGTGTGTGTGTGTGTGTGTGTGTATGTGTGTGTGTGTACTATTGCTAGATTTTCCTATTTCTAGTGAATGGCTTTCTAGAGCTGTAGTTTCTAATTAGGGTCCTGGATTGACCACATATGCTTGTGTGTCTTATTCAAGGTACAGAGTTATTTGTAAGGATGATTTCTATGTCTTTTGTTGGTTTTCTTGATTTACTTGATTCTATCTATCTATCTATCTATCTATCTATCTATCTATCTATCTATCTACTTATCTACATATCTATTTCAGGAGAGTTTCCACCACAACCTTCCAGAGTCTACCTTGATTTTATAACCTCCTGCTTCAGCTTCTTAAGGGCTAGGATTGTAAGCATGTATCACCATACCCATCTCAATTCACTTCTAAGAAGGTGTGCACCTGGGCCCAAGGCAGGAGTAGCAAATGTAAAAGCTCTGGTTCAAGAAGGACTTGGATGTATTGAAGGCATGGAATAGAAGTCAAACTGAGCAAGGGGGCAGTGGTAGATGTGAGAGGGGACCAGACTGAGCTAAGAGTTGCAATTTTTCTGACATCAATGAAAAACATGGGACATTTTCAAGTAGAAGTGGGGGCATAATTGAATTTCCATTTGTAAAATTATTACCTGGGCTAATAGATAAAAATGGACTGTGTAGAGCAAGAGAGACAAGGGTTATATGGTAGTTTTCATCAAGCAACACAATGGAATAACAATAAAGATGGAAAAAAAAAAGACGTGGGTTTCACTTTGAGAGTAGAGTCAATGAAAACATGGAGAAGGAAGACATATGGGTGATAAAGAGGTAGAGTTTTTCCTAGAGTCTTGTTTTGAGTGAATGGGTAATCGGTTGGTTCATTTAACTTAGATGAAGAAGACTCGGAAGAAAGGAGTGAGGAGAACATCTCATTTGGTTGCATGTGGATATCCAAGTAGAGGCAGCCACTAAGTCCTTTTATCTAGTAGTCTGAGAGTCGAGGGACATGGCGGGATAGGAGGTAGAAAATTAGGCATCATCGGCATCTAGATGATATTTAAAGCACTAGAAGGAGATGAACTCACCTAGAGAGAGGAGATCTTGAGCCATGCTGCAAAGGGGTTCTCCAGCTTGAGGAGGTCTGGTAAGAGAACACATAGAGCTGAGTCTTGTGAGGTGATCAAGAATTAAGGTGAGTTTGAAAGCAGAGGTTAAGAGAGGAGAAATAGTGAATATTGGAAAATAATGAGTAGGGGCCCTTGTCTGAGAGGTTTTGATGCACAGGGATCACTTGTCTATAAGTGATTCTATAGACTGGCCTAGAGTAATCCCTGGAGAATGCCTCTCTCTTTTGTTATGTGTAGTGTGTGCATCTCTCCCCCCTCCTTCCTCCTCCTCTTCCTCCTTCTTCTCTCTCTCTCTCTCTCTCTCTCTCTCTCTCTCTGTATGTGTGTGGCTATGACATGCAAATAGATTAGAGGAGAAGATTGGGTGTTATGTTTTTATCACTTCATGCTTTATTCTCCTGAGACAGGGTCGCTTAAAGAACCTGGTATGTGTCTGGCAAGCACCAGCAATCCTACTGTCACTGTCCCCCATGGCACTGGGCTTACAGATGCACCTGTCTTTTTACATGAGTGCTAGGGATTTGAACTCAGGTCTTCATGCTTGCATAGCAAATACCAGTGCCTCACAGAGCTCCTCCTCCTCTCTTTAATATTTTTTGGGGAGGGGCCTGATACTGGGAGTTGGACCTTCTAAGCAAAGCTGTATGCCATAGAGCTACATCCCAAGCCCCTGTACTTTTCTTTGTTTCAACATGGAGCACCAAGCTGTTCAGATTATCTGTTGCTGCCAGCCATGTATGGTGCTGGAAAAGTGGCTGTTGTAACTAAAACCTGATACTCAATCAGGTATTAGAATTATATTATTATGGATCACTTAAATATACATTTTATATCCTCAAGTATTGCTGATAGCATTTTATCTCTGGGATGGGACATATTGTATAGTGATTTTCCAGAGCTATCTTTAAAATATGAAAACTGTTTGGTTAATAGCTTAATATTGATTTTACATTAGAGGATACTAATTTGGACAGATCGAGTTTAAATGCATTACTAAGTTTACTGGACATGATTTTTTTTTCCTTTTTAAGAGCAGCTTCTAGCAAAATTAAATTTAATATGTAGATTGCATTATCTTTCTATCTTTTCTCTTTCTTATATCTTTCTTTATAAATATAGTATCTGTGTAGCCCAGGCTAACCTCAAGCTTGTGCAGGGATGGCTTTGAATTTCTGATTGCTTTGCTTTAACTTCTAAAGTGTTGTTAACTATAAATGTGAGTCATTTGCTCCATTTATTTAATGCTGGGGCTGAACCCAGAGCCTTATGTAAACTTATATAAACTGATACATCCCTAGTCCCTTATATCCTGTTTCTATTGAGAAGATGGAAGGCTCACAGTTCACCCATCATACACCTAAGAATGACTATGCCTCACAAGGAGGAGCTGGGAGAGTCTGGGTAACATGGTCTCTGAGAGTTTCTATTGGTTATATAAGGCCCCAAGGCCGTAAGACTGAGATTTGCATTCTGGCTCTGTGGCTAGCTAGGCTGAGCCATGGCTCCTGTACTACACTGAAGCCATCTGTGCACTCTCTCACTAGAGACATTTTATGTTTGCATGAGCACAGGACATTTACATGGATGTGCCTGAGCTTTTAAGTCAGCTGGTGAGATTATGACTATTGTGATATTTGATGAGTTGGTCCTGTGCCTAGCCTTTCCCAGCTGAACCATCTCACCAGCTTTTGTGATACGGCTTTGTTATGCTGCTATTGATTTTGTATTGGTTGACTGGTGGGTGCATCATTTTTAGTTAGGCTCCCCCCTTTCCTGGAAGCAAAGAACAGTCAACTCTTTCACGTTTCCTTGTTTATTACTCATTGACAATCACAGTTCTCTTTGTGTAGTGGGTCTACTACCATCATCTGCTGCTCTGAATGTTCTCCATGTTTGATGATATTTTCCCTTTTTCTTGGAATTGTCAGAAAAATTTTCACGGGGACACATCTATTTGTTCTTATAGAAATAATTTGAAGCTTAATATAAAATTTGAAAGGCTAAAGTTTGTAATCAGGTTCCAGATTCTATGCATATCTGAAGGTCAGCGTATTCGAAACTTGACCACATTGCCTGTTTCCCCGAACTCTTCTTCATTTCTTATTATGTTAAGTGTCTACACTAGACAACTGATTGCCAAGGGAGAAAATATGGTTCTTCTCTCCTACTCCACCCCAGCTGTGGACATCAGTCATGTTGAAGCAATTTTCTGAATCTCTTCCATGTTTCTGCCACTGCTGTACCTTCCTTTAGCCTTTCATCATTTACAGGTTTCCTCTTTGCTCTCATTTGGTGGTGATGTTTTGTAGTCATTTATGCTTGCCACTCGCTGTGAGCTTGCTCGATCGAGGAGGCTCTGCGTCTTTTGTCTGTGTGTTTAGATGCTCACTGGGAGCTTGCACTTGATGGACAGAAAGATCATAGGTTGCAATCTGTTTTAATCGCAAATTGAAACTGATCTGTGCTTACTCTCCATCTGTGTTCTTCTGTCTTGGATGCTGTTAACAGAACTTGCTCAGCATTACTCTTCAGTCAAGTGATACAGAGTTGGCAGTAATGCTTGCAGTCGCTTGAAAAATAGGACCTCATGCTATCTCTATGTACCTGCCCTGCTCCCCTGGCTCAACTAAAATTCCCTTTTGGGTTAGGTTAGCCAATGAGACACAGGTTTCTTTGAGCTAAGTCCTATAACAACATGCCTTTTAGGAATCGAGTGTGATAGAAATCCGTAGAATATAATATGTGATACTATATTGCCTTTGGGACTGACTGAGGATCGTTTTCATGCAGATCTATAGGCAGAGAATCTGACACACTCTTTATGTGCTGGAACTTACCTTAGGCAACTAAAAACAAGGGAAGAAGTGGAGGGGGAAAGGGGCTGTAGATGACACAGGATTTTATGTGATCAAATTACAACTTTGTTGAAGCCCTGTATATATATATATATATATATATATATATATATATATATATATATATAAAATGAATCACGTTCTCCAGAGGATTGCAAATGCTCCTTCAGTTGCAGTGTTGTGGCTAGAGCTCTGTATTACCACAACAGTTCAGGGTTTTCTCCAGTGCTGCCCCCAAACTGGCTATAATTTCAGAGTAAGCCTGTATCAATCCTGCCCTCTGGTAAAAGGGGAATAGTCATTTCTGCCTGTAATGTAGCAAACAATGCTAGTGGGCACGCAGGCAACTTTTCATGCATCTGATAAGGAGATGCTGGTATTTTTATATGGCATATAGGATTTCATAGGAGGCATAATGGAGAGTTTAGTTAAACAAAAATGTTCTTTTCTGATCTTTCTCAATTTTCTAGTAGCAGGTCTCAGAATGGCAGGGCTGTGTATAACAAAAACCTGTTTAGGAATGACCCATATGGATAAACAGCAGGTTTTCTCTTCTCAACCTCCCAACTGAACAAGAGGATTGTGAATAACCTGGGCATTTTTTGAAGAATAATTGGGTGTTTAGCTACAGGAAAAGAAAAACTGCTGAAAATATCATCAGTTTAAAGAAGCTTTCTGGATGTGGATTTTCTTCCATGAGTTGTAACCAAGATGGCTGACAGCAAACTCAGAATGCCATGGCCTCAACAGCCTGTTTTACCTTAGAATTCTCTTGTGTCATTGCTGTCTCTGCATGGAAGTCTCTTTCTAAAGTGTTGCTAATACCCACAAGATACTTAGCACAAGGCAGAATGCTTTCTGCAAATGGCGAAAAGTCAGATCAGGTACTTTGGAAGAAGGCAAACAGGAGCAGTGATGGGCAGAGGAGAGCTGGTCCAGGCGAAGGCTCCCAGGGGACAGGGCTCCAGATCCAGTGAGAGAGGAAAATAGACATTTGCTTTGCACGGTGCTCCTAGGAACCACATGAGCATTGATACAAATGCTCTCCACATGTATGATCCACAAAAGAAATGAAGGAGATTGATCAGTGAAAGCAAAACAGACAACAGTCTGCATAGCATGTTCTCATTCCTGCCTGGAATTTGAAAGCTTAAATATGCATATGTATGCTTGAGTAGTTACCAAAGACATATGATGTATCCTGACATTGTCTGCCTATGGAAAAAGTCCTTCGGGACTTTTATGGAAAAAGTCCAGGACTGGGGTAGGATTGTCATGTTTTATGTACATTAATTAAATGTTCTTCTAACAGAGGAACTAGCCAGGTTTTTAGGCTTATTTGAAGCCCTAGAATAGATGGCATGGATGGGGAAGCAAGGTAGGAAGAAGAAGAAGGAGAAGGAGAAGGGGAAGGGGAAGGGGAAGGGGAAGGGGAAGGGGAAGGGGAAGGGGAAGGGGAAGGGGAAGGGGAAAAGGAAGCAGAAGGGGAAGGGGAGGAGGAGGAGGAGGAGGAGGAGGAGGAGGAGGAGGAGGAGGAAGAGGGAAAGGAAGAGGAGGAGGAAGAGGAGGAGGAAGAGGAGGAGGAAGAGGAGAAAGGAGGAGAAGGAGGAGGAGGAGAAAGAGAAAGAGGAGGAGGAGGAAGAGGAGGAGGAGGAGAAAGAGAAAGAGGAGGAGGAGGAAGAGGAGGAGGAGGAGGAGAAAGAGAAAGAGGAGGAGGAAGAGGAGGAGGAGGAGGAGGAGGAAGAGGAGGAGTGTCAGGGAAGCTCATGAAGCTGTTTTCTAAGTTATGAGGTTTGGGATTCTCACACCTCCAGTTTTGTTACTTCAGCTGGACTGTGGCTACATTAGCCCTTCTTGGCTGACCTAGAACTAAACTATCACATATAATGTAATGTCTTCTCAAAGAGAAATGCTGCAGTGTTCCAGAGAGAATACAAGAGCAAATCGCCTCCACCCATTCTCTTTCAATTGCACATGTATCACATTTCTCTAAAAAAAGAAAACTTAACTTAATAAAAGAGTTTAGGTTTATTCCCAGAGGCTCTGTGCAGTCTCAGTCTGGCTCTTTTAATCAGAAATGTCTAAAACCTGGCCTGGAGAGACCATTTAGCTAGTAAAGGACTTGCTATGAGGACTTGGGTTTAGGTCCTAAGGGCCTTACAAAAAGCTGGACACCTATAATCCCTGAGGTGAAAAAATGGACACAAGAGGAGCCCTGGGTTCTCCTAGCCAACTTGTCTAGGTAGATTGGTCTGTTGCACTTCATTGAGAGAGCTTGGGACTACTGATTACAATCCCTGGACTTAATGTGCACCAACCCCCCTTGCACATATGCACACAAGTGTAATCGCCTCCACTCTGGCAAGAAGTGACTAAGAATTAGAGGTCATTATGTGCTTGGTCACTGGTTTTATTGTTGTTGTTACTGTTGTTTTACTCTTTCAATGAGATACCCTTTATGGCTCACTTTTTTGCACAGCTGACTTAAATGTTTTTTACAAGGGGCATCATTTTTTTTTTTATTTAATGTGCCTAGTAAAAGACTATTGGCATTTAGTGAATATGTGTTAATTTTCAAGGTGAGGACAGAGGGAAAATGTTTATCTTTCTTCTCCTAAAATTTCAAAACCTAAAACTTTCACAGTCCCAGAAAGTATTTGAAAAAGGGTTCAAATCTAAGGCTTCACAACATTGAAATCAGTGACATTTTTTTTGCCAAATAATCCTTTATTGTGGGCCACTGTTCTGTGTGTTATGGGGTGGCTCACAGGGTCTCTGCTCTCTACTCTAGCCAATGACAGTGACTATTCCTAACTGGGCCCATCATAAATGTCTCTAGCTATTGCTAAATGCCTCCTGGGATCAGAATTGTGTGAGTTAACAATTGTTGATTTAAACTGATAAGAACAGATACAACAGTTTATCTCAACCAAAAGGCAGAGAAGTGATTTGGAGTCCCAGTGAGGATCCAGTATTGATGGTGTAGCAGAATCCAGAGGCCGTAAACCAAACCAATGACTCACTGGAATGAACATCCACAAGTAAAGATGAGAGGACAACAGGATATCCCGTGGGACACACTGTGACACACAATGGTTTCCACAATGAGAGGTTTTGCTTTTTTTTTTTTTTTAATTTTTGTTATTTTCTTATTCATGGGTTGCTAGGGCAGAGGGTGGATACACAGGGATGGGGAGATGAGTGGGATTGTGGCACATAACGTGAAACTCACAAAGAATCAATAAACAGTTTTTAAAAAATAATTGATTTAAAGTTTGCAGTTGGTGAGTATCCAAAGATTGATCCATATGGGAAAATCACTCTTCAAATGCTAGAGACCTAGTTGAGGAGGCCAAGTAAAGCCCCTGTAAGATTGCACCCTGCCTTCAAATGGCCAGCAAATGTCTCCCAGTGCATTAGAGTGAGCGAGGCTGCCTCCTCCTTTTATTTCTGTTTGGTTCTTGGATAGGATAAGGTCTAGCATGAAGTCAGAGTCCACATGCACAGATCAAGATCGGGTTTGTATCACCTGTGAGCACAGATTTGCTGGGTCTACCCTCAAATCATCCGTGTTCTGCCACTTCTGATATCTAAAAGTCATCTCTTATGAATCTGGAGTGCATCTCAGAATGCAGTGATTTGATATTCGTGGTGCTGACCATGATCTACCACGTGCTGGGTGGGAATCGTTTCTACTTACCCTCCCCCACACTTCCTTCTATTGCAGGTGCTGTATTTCTGAGAGTTTGGCACTGTCATTTTGTTTGTTATTCAAGACCTTTTTTTTTTTTTTTTTAAATTACTTTTATTTTTTGCAATCCAGCCACTGTCCCTTCCTGGTCCCCCTCCCACAGTTCCTCATCCCATTCCCTCCTGCCCCCTGTCCTCAAAGGACACCTCCCCCCAGTCCCTGGCCAGGCCTTCCCACTCCCTGAGGCCTCAAGTCTCTCAAGGGTTAGGCATATCTTCTCCCACTGAGGCCAGACTAGGCAATCTTCTGCTGTATATGTCCTGGGGGCCTAGGATCAGCTCTTGTGTGCTGCCTGGTTGGTGGCTCAGTGTCTCAGAGATCTCAGGGGTCTGGGTTAGTTGAGACTGCTGGTCTTCCTATGGGGTTGCCCCCCTCCTCAGCCTCTTCTAGCTTTTCCCTAATTCAACCACAGGGATCCCCAACTACCTTTCTTAGCAACATAAAGTCTTCCCTTTTTCCTCACTTAAGCTACCTGATCTCTGAGAGGCCAGTTACAATTACGAGGAAGAGGAGTACTCAGGATGGCTAGAATTTTCTAGATGTTTCTAGGCAGCAAGGCACACACACACACACACACACACACTGTATTCCGGAGACTCTTCTCACCTCTGTGTATCCTTAAGTTTCCCTACAATGGATTGGCACATCAGCTGCCAAGTGAGTTTGTAGAATCTCCTTCCTCAGAGGTCTTTAAAAATAGAACAAAACACCCAACTGTCCACAATGGTTTGGATACAGTCCTGATGATTAGAACGAATAGACTAGGGTTGTTTGTTTTTTTTTTTTTTTTTTTTCTCTGTCAAGGTTCATTTCTGTCTTGAGTGCTCTTAAGTGGATGAATTTGCTTTTTGGTGTAGAGGGGGATTGTGGAGTAAAAGTATCACTGTATGAATTTATGAGGTAGCAAGGCACACATCCTTCTTAAACCCACCGGCCCCCTCCTGCTTTCAATGCTCCTGAAGCACTTACTGAATTTGGAGCCTCACAGCCATTCATTGTCTGAGGTAGATGGGAGTATTCTGGCGTGAGGGTGCTGCCCATTTGCTTTCACTCTATGCGTGTGTGCGTGCTGATGCGTGTGAAGTCAGGTGGTGGCTTGCAGAAGGCTTTATCTTCTTCAGCCCTGAGAGCTCCGGGGATCAAACTCAGGCTTCCAGCCTTGGTGATAAGAACCTTTACTCACAGAGGAATCTTGATGGCTAGCTCAGGGTGTCTTGGGATACTTGACTCACGTCTCACCTTCCTCTTGTGAAGGGAGGAGACTGCAGGATGCTGGCCTTCTGATACATGATCTTTTTCTCTTGACCCTGTGGCTTCTTTGTGGGCTTTTGTTTCTCACTGTGTCTAGATGTTTGATTTATCATCATAATATTTTATAGTTATAACGATTTCGGTAACCTACTTAGGGAACTAGGGCCTACTTTATTTTTGGGAAATGTATAGTTTTTAATTAAATTATAGTCAGATTTGGTTCAGCCTCACTGCTCGTCATCACGTTCATGTATATTTTCATGTAGCCATGTATGTTTATATGTGTTGTATTTATATATATATTTTTACGAATATAAAAATGTGAGTTTGTGTCTGTGTGTCTAAGCTGTGTGCATACGTCTGTGCACGCACACACGTCTGTGTATATGCTGGTGTGTGCTTGTTTGTGCACCTGTGTATAGGTGTGTGTGCTTTGCTGTACACATATATGCACAGGTGCATGTGTTCTCATGTTGGTCAGAGTACAGCTGGAAGCTGAGTGGCCTTGCCTGAGGGGAAGTACCAGATCTTTACAAAATTGTACCAGTGGTTCAGGGCCTAGTGATCCCACAGAGTTCTGTGTGGCTGAAGCCTGTGCAGGACTGGACTCATGGAGAAAGGGCTATGCAAAATGGTCACTCCTTTGAGGATATAGCTACGAGAGGACAGACTCTAAAGCAGGTCGGGTGTGGGGAAGAAATATGTCTGTCTCGTCCTTTTCCTGCCTCTGTGGGACAGACTTCCAACAAGTAAATGAAGCTGGGGTAGTATTTAGAGAATATCCTGGGACATGGAGAAGGTGGTCATAGAAACAGGGAGCTGGACTGTAGGCAAATAGAGAATTAGCTGGTTCGTCAGCCCCCTCCCCCGTGCACACACACGTGTGCCAAGGTTTTTTTTTTTTTTTTTTTTTTTTTTAATCATTTTTCTAAATCTACCTTAGACCAGAAAAAATTCACTTGGAATAGAATTTCTCTGGATTTTCTTACCAACTCAATACATCCAGGTTCCTCTATTACTGGCCATGGTTGTGTATCTAGAATCCTAGCACTCAGCAAGATAGTTACTTTGGGGTTAGTCTTGGCTCCACTGTGAAACTCTGTCTCAAATAAGTCTTTTCATCATTTAGATTAGGAACCATTGCCATTCCAGTGAGTAGAATATTCTTGTAATTTTCGAAGGGAATATGCAATATTTTGAAAAATCCTCCACCAGTGCTCCAGACATAGAGTGTAGGACCGTGGCTGCTGGGAAGCATTGCTTTGGTTAATTTTAAGTGTTGCCTCCTTGTTATTTTATTTGAGATATATATATATATATATATGCTGTTCAGTCTCTATAGTGTTTACACACTTTCCAGAATCAAAACTCTACCGTTTGTTTTTGCCTTTATTTTTTTTCACTCCTGGTCTGCTCCCTTCTTGAAAATATATTTTTTTCATTTGTTTTGAGTCATGTGCTGTTTTGTTTGTTTGTTTTTGATGTGTAGGACTGTGTGTTTGTAGAGTATGTGTCATTCTTGTGCTCTGTGGCTTATGGAGGATGCTGCCTGCTGTAGCTGCCTCTCCCCTTTCCTGCTGATCCTAGAGAACACTCCCCAGGCATGTGGCCGTCTGCCTGGTGCCTCTGACAGCTCCATTATGTGGCTGGGCTGCAGTTTTTCCAACCAGTCCCTTGCTGATGGGCATTTGGGTCATTTCCAGTCCTTTGCTATTACTAGTGTTGCAATGAATAATAATGTACATTTATCATTCCATGTTTTTACCAGTATGATACCCTTGGGGGTTGATTTTTATGAGAGAGACTGATGGGTTAAAAAGGAAATGCATATGCAATTTTGGTAGATATTCCCAAACTCCCCCCTTCACTGGGCTGAGCCATTTGTGCTCCCAACAGTAATATATGACATAGCCTGTTTCTCCACAGTTTCACCAGCATAGTATGTCATCAAAGTTTTGGAATTTGTTATGTTTTAAAAGGTGCGAAATGGGACCTTATGCTTTGGTTCTCATTGTTCTTATGATTGAAAAGGTTGAATCACCTCTTTTATTCCCTCCCCCCCCCCCCGTTTTTTTGTTTGCAAAGTTTGTTCCCATGGACTCTTCAGCTTTTTTCGACATCAAGATGATGTTAAGTTTTCCCCTTTGGCTTTGAGCTGGGGATATTTTCTCACTCTCAACCTATAAAGGAATTCCCTGATGTTTTCTTCTTTTCCTTTAGCACAATTTTCCAGAATTATATATTAAGGGATCTGGCTGCTCCTCCTCAGCCTTCAGTGTACACACTCTGGCCTGTTTCTGACTGCCCATCTGTTCTATCTGAGGAAGCTTCCATGTCACACAGCTCTGATAATAGAGACTCTGAGTGTGATGAGTCTTTTTAAATAAAAGGAACAGCAACCCTATCCCAGTGATTACAGAAGTGTCTAGTTTAAATGGACCTTTTTAGAGGCATCATATGAACAGGCTATCTTTAGCCCATTGTACAAGGAAGAAAAAGGGTCTCAGGTAGTGCAAACTGATCTGAGATCACCCAACTAGTTAGCAGTGGAACCGGAGCCTGTGTTCTTACTTGGGTTGGCTGATTTCTAAAGATGCTATGATTTTCTCAGAAAACACCAGCAAGCAGGCTCCCAGCAAGGACCTGGCCCAGGTTGTATAATTTCTCTTGCTATAAAATATTTTGTTAGTTTTGACTACTTAGGATAACACATAATTCAACTTATTTTAAATGATAACAAGATATGACTTTTAGAACTAAGTCTTAAAACTTTTGAGTGGGGCCATAGTAATGTAGGGAGGAAAGTCAGTCCTGTCACTTATCTAAGAAATATATTGCCTTTGTTTCTCATCTCTAGAACTTCCCCTTCTGTCTGCTTTCCCGTTCCTTCTCTCCCTCGTCTCCTTTTCTACCCATTCCCCCTTTGAGATAGATCTTACTGAGTAGCCCAGGCTGACCTCCGTCTCTCAATCTTCCTACCTCAGCCAGTACAGTTCTTGAATGCTGAAGTTATTGATATGGTGACACTAAGAGCTCAGGATTTTTTTTCCATAAATGATCTTTGCTTTATTGTGATCATGTTAAATGGAAACAATAATATTTCTTAAGCGCGTACTTAGCACTGCTTTGAATGAATGTCACGTGTATTATTTGACTGCCACCAAGCCCATCCGCAGATTTTGTCAGTGTGGTAGTGCTTTCAATGAAGACTGCTTGGCTTTGAGAAGTTCAATAATTCAACCAACCCCACAGGACGAATAAATGATGGTGTTCAGATTCTAACCCAGTTTACCCCAGCATCAGTTTTGACCACAATGTCGTGTCCTGGGTACTTTGGACCTGTTACCATATCAGCATTTTAATAGACTGTTTCAATCTTATCTCTTTATAGTGTTAAATTTGATTCACAATGCTGCCTTTCTTTTTAGCATACTTACTTCATCATATTTTAAGAAGTTAAGTATATCTGCCCTTCAGATATTAATAGGATTTTTGCTTCTCTCCAAAGAAATATCTTGAAAAGGAAATGAAATCAGATAGTTTGGAGGAAGATACTGTAAGAGAGAGAAACAGACATCAATTTTATATGAAAATTTGCATGCTACCTTCATTTCCCATTAAGCTTTTCTCAGATTCACACTTTCCTAGATTCCATATTACCATGGGGATGCCTGATACATAGCAGGTGGCAGATGTATGACATCAGCAGGCACGTGAGGAGGCACAGACTCCTTGCCGCTGCCGTGGGCTTGTCCCTATGGAGACAGAATACTTGAGGAAAGAAATCAACTGAATGTAGCAGCTGGAATGAAGTTCCACTATTTTAGAGGACAGTGTTTGGGCAACATTTAATTTTTTTCCTTTTTAGCATATTTTAATCACACACAGTACTGGGCATAATGTGGACAATTTCTTTCCAGTGTGTTATGTACTTGATCACATCCAACCTTCCTCTCCCTTCTTTGTTCTTCCTCCGCTTCCTCTTCTCTCCTCCACGTAGTCTCCTCTCTTCTCCAGTCTCTCTTTTGCTCTATTGATGTGTGGATGTGCATGCATGTGTGTATATGCATGCACATAAAGAATCTTTATACTTTTATGTCTATATTTTAGCATCCTCAAATGAGAGACGACTTGAGATACTTATCTTTCTGCATCTGACTTATTTCACATCATGCAGTTGTATCTATATTCTAGCAAATAACATAATTTTGTTTTTTTTTTATGGCCATTTCTCTAGTCTCAGAAACAGAGTACATCTTCAATGTTTAAGAATTTCTGTTATTTCAAAAGTTGCCAGGTACCAGTTTTTTTAATGTAGGGTGTTTTTATACTTTTTATACTCAAAGTGGCATAACTCAGTTGCTTAGTTTTCTGAGGAGTCATATACTGTCAGTCTGTACTCCGTAGCCTTTGCTGTATTGAGGTATATCCCTTCTATTTCTGGTTTCTTTATGGCTTTCTCCATGAAGAGATGTGAGACCTGTGAGACCCTTTGTACACCCCTTGTGATAACCAGTTCATTTTCACCCTTGAGCCAGTTACTGTGACGTTACATTTATTGATTTGCTTGTGTTGAAACTACCATTAAGTCACATTCGTTCAAGGAAAAACTTACCATGCAAGCAGTGTTTAACCCAGGAGTGAAGCCTGGTTTGATAGGAGGAGGTCTGTAACACAATCAAGTTGATGTGTTATTGGCAGTGATCAAAAGCTCATAAAATACACCATTTGATCCTGGAAAGACATTTGACAAAGTTCAGCAATCTCTAAAACTTTTGTGACCCTTGAGTTTGATGCATTTTCACCTTTTCCCAGTAAATTGTGAGCATTTCGTATTTTATTACGAGTCAGGGATATATGACAGGTTTTAAAAGCCCTTTGTGCTCTACTATGCTCCTTTATTTTCCAAGCTAATCATTTATATAATGTTCTTTCGATAAGTATTTTATGAAACTATTCTACTAATGTTTATTTTTTTTGAAAATTATTAAAAAACAGAAGAGTCGGAGGGTGTTTGTCTCAAGATAGGTCTTGCTTCAGTAATCTTCCTTTTGTTATGTTCAGTGTGAAGGGGCCTCCATTTCCTTTTGAGCATGGATTGCTGTTCTTGAGGAAATGCTATTGAAATGGTTGTGTGTGCCTGCTCCAAGACGTGACAGTGGCTCTCCGAGCTACTTCCACAGTGTAATGACTTCATCTTCGTATGTCTGCCTGGCGACTAGTGTTCCACCAAAGTCTGTACCAGCCTCAGCATGCGTATCCCTGGCCCCTTTCCACTTCCATTGAGAACAACTCTTAGCTCCGTTCTCTACTCTCTGTCTCATACATCCTTAAAGGATCTTACATCTTCATCTCTGACAGCCTTAATGCCTTGTTACCAGTCTCAGCCCTTTATCCGCACTGCTGTCACATCAGGGGCCCACTGATTTTCTTTCCTTCCATGCATCCTTCCTATCCTGGTGGCTAGATCTGTTTTTCTATATTGAACTTGGATGCTGCTCTCTGCTTAAAATGTCATGAGTCAAGGTTTCTGATGGAATGATTTATAAAAATGGCTGCTTGACATTTGAAGCTTTCTTGCTTGCTTTTCATGAGTTCTTTTTGCCTGCATCTTCCCAGTGTCACGCTGAACTTGTTCCTTGTGGGTCCGCCGTGTGTGATGTCATTGTATGTGTGTGTCTGCATGGTGCCTCCTGAGCTGTTTTTTTTTTTCTCTTTAGAGAAATGGAATCATCATAAAATCAGTGTATGAAACTCCAGAGTTCTCCTACTGGCTTTTCCTTCACTCTCTGTGGCCTCACCACACTGTGCTTGGATACCGCCATTACATTTTCTCATTGCATGGCAGATATAGAACAATTCCAATTGGAGAATATGAAGAAGTCATTACATTATAAAGCCCTTTGGAGGATGGCTCAATTTCTTTCAGGTTTTCTCTTTCTTGCAATTGTTTAACGTAATTGGTTTATACTACATAGTTTGAACATTGGTATTTTTGAATCAAATATAGATTACAATATATACATAACCAATATACCTCTTTACATTTCAGACCTTTAAATATCATCAATTTATTGTTATAAACTAGAGTTTTTAAAATATTCCTTTGCAGGATGTTAATATCACTGAAAACATCAAGCGGAGCTCACATAAAGATAGTTTGTGTGGGTCATCTCATTTATTTTCAGAAAGTAAGTTTTTGGTTTTCACATTTATACTAACATAAATCATTTAAAATATCACTTACTTGAAGGATAATAAAGTTATCACTATGCTAGCCTTGAGAGACAATGTTAATTAAATTAGAAGATAATGTTAATGTCTAATAAGGCAACTATTTCCTTATTTTTGAAGACATGAAAATGTTATATTGTTGTATTGTGTCAAAGTGCCAGAAATTTTTGCAACAGACTGAATGCTATGATAAATATCAGCTCTTTATGGCCTTGGACAGTGTCTGTTTCTGAAAAGTCAAGCTTGAACACCCCATGACATCTCTGTGCAGATAAATGCTTAAAAGCCTTTCAAGCCAGTGCTTTTAGCTCTACCAGAATTTAATCTCCCATGGATTTTGTCTATATTGATTTCGGATACAGAAGCATGAACACACCAAGCATACTTACATCCATGGTCATTCTCATGGCTGGAGGAGACATGTCTGTTAAATGCATGTGGAATCCACCCACACACTTTCATGTGCTTGAGTTCAGTGCACTTCAAAAATTAGGCTGTGAGAATGTCTTTGTAGTTGTCTTTCTACAACAGCTGGACTATTTCAATACGTGTGGACTTTTTGTTTGCTTTCTTTTCTTTTGAGGCAGCTCTCAAACTGACTAGATAGACGAGGATGACATCGAACTGTCCTCTTCCTTCTCTTCCCTATGTGTTGGGATTACAGATGTGTGAGATTACAAATGCAGCAATGTAGTTCTGGAAATACGATTTATAAGTGTTGGACTTCATAAGCCATTTAATTGCATGTGGAGTTCTCTCTCTCTCTCTCTCTCTCTCTCTCTCTCTCTCTGGGGGGGGTGGGTTTGGGTTTGATTTGGTATTTTGAGACCAAGACTCACTAAGTAGCCCAGGTAGCCTGATTCTCAGACCCTCTTTGCCTCTGCTTCTCTAGTGCTAGTGTTGCAGATATGAACAACCTTGGCTATGTACAAACCTTAGAATTTGATTTACAGTCACAATACAAAGGGAGCCTTTGCAAATGCAGTTCAGGCCCTCGGTGCATATGTTACAGCTGTGCAGCTTGGTCTTCTTGTGGGACTCAACAGTGGGAGCAGTGACTGTCTCTGACTCTGTTGCCTGCCTCTGGGACCCTTTCCCTTAACTGGGTTGCTTTGTCTAGCCTCAATAGGAGCAGATGCACCTCTCCTACTGGAACTCAATGTGCCATGGCTGGTTGATATCCATGGGAGGCCTGTCCTTTTCTGAGAAACAGAGAAGGAGTGTGTGTGTGGGGGGTGAGGTGGGGGGAGACAACTGGGAGTAGAGGAGTGAGGGAAAACCAATTGGGATATAAAGTAAGAAATAAATAAATTAATTAATAAGAATACATTTCAGCTGAATAAATTCACAGTGTTGAATACATACCATGGGTCTGTATAGTGAAGTGATACATAATCATATAGGAGATCCTGGCTTGAGGCTCTCTTTTGGTTTCATTTCTTATGGTGTGCATTTCCGAGGATTTATGAGCATTGCATGTGCTAAATGTAAAGGATCTGAGCAAGCCATGGGACAAGCCAGTAAGCTGTGTTCCCTCATCTTCTCTTCTCCAGTTCCCGCCTTGAGTTTATTGCTCTGACTTGCCTCAGTGATGAAATGTGAGAGTTGTAAGTCAAATAACCCTTTTCTTTCCCAAGTTACTTTTGATTATAGAGTTTCATCACAACAAGAGAGACCTAACCACAACACAAATTTGGTACCAAAAATGGAGCATTGCTGTGATTAATTTGACAGGACTGTGTTGTTTTTTACAGGATTGTGGAAGTATTTGGGATTTGGGCTGAAAAAGCCCCTTAGTTCTCAGAGGACTATGAGAACATTGTCTCAATGTCTAAGAGAACATTGGTAATGATGCTTCTGCTTTTTGTGGAAGCCCCAGAATTTGAAGGGGTCATGGAAAGAAGCCAAGGCCTGGCCCTGCTAGGCAGGGTCAAAGTCATTGTAGAGAGGCTATGGATAAAGGTGTGTACTAAGCTGCCTTGGAGACGCCAGGAATTGGAGATTGCAGGAATCTGGAATGACAAATCATGCTTCTCAAACACAATCCTGTCTCTTCTCTCTCTAAAACACAAGTACCACAAACACACAAACAAACAAACAAACAAACTCTACAAAAATTATAAAAGACATACTTTGGATGATACTTAAAGCATTCAGTCCTTATAACCATATAAGCCTATAAATATTGACGCTAAAATATTTTACTTTAACAAGACACTCACCATTATCATATTCTAGAAAAGTAAGAAATGCTAAGTTAGCTGAATGAGTACAGAAATACAAAACTAGTTTTAAAAAGCCAGTATGCCTTTGGAAAAAGTATAAAGTAGTTCTTTGTACTCTATCCCAGAAAATTAAATTTTATAGTATAATTTATCATTTTATAGAAATTACTACATTCTGGAGTTATCCACATTAATTGGTGATCAGCTCATCTCATTAATATTAATTTTGAAACAGTTTCATGTATCACAGGCTAGCTTCAAACTGTCTTCTGGAACCTTCTGATCTTCCTGCCTCTGCTTGTAAAACACCAGTTTACAGGGTTGTGGCATACCCAGCTTTCTGGTCAGAAAATCTTTTTAAAACATCTGGTGAAATTTGTTAAGAAATACAAATTGCTATAAAGTTTTTTTAAAGCCCCAACTTTCTGGATGTGTTGGTGCCAGTCTACAACCCCAGCTGGTACTCAGGAGGCTGAGACAGGACAGTCCATCCACCATGAAGCCAGCCTGGGCTACCCAGCGATACTGTGTCAATCTCCCAAATTAACCCAACCCTGAATAAAGCAGCAAATCCACCCACTTAAGACCACTCTGGGGTAAAATGATTCTGCTCTCTCCTCTGTTCAGATGCATTCCTGTGTTTTCCCTAACTGCTTATACCATTTGCACAAGAGAATACGAGAAGCCTAAGGACTTTCAAAGAAAATAACTTGTACGATGATTTTAAATGCTAAAGTAATGTATCAAGTGCAGTCTTGCTCCAGGATTCAGGTAGTTATCTACTATAGGCAGGATGTTGCATAGAAGAAGAGTGTCCACCTCCCACCCAAGTCGATTATCAGGAAGCAGAACACTGTTTTTACCTCACTGTGTGCCAAGGAAGAGAACTTTTCAGTTGACCATATGCCTATACAAAACAGAGGTTCTTGGAGTACAGTTGTGCTTTAAGAAGCGTAAAATTTTTGGCTAATTTGCCACGGAAAACTTAAAAGTGGTTTCTGTGTGTCTTTAAAGATTTATGACAATTAGAAGGCAACATTTTAAAAATGATTTATACAGCTAAATAAAATTTTCATTTTTATCTTAAGCTGAATGTAAAAAAGCTGCAAATTAAAGAATTATTTGTTTAACATAGCTTTTGCTGTGCAGCTCTATTGGAGTGAGTTCCTGCTAGGCATCTGGTCTCCAAACAACAGTGGAATTGTCAAGCTTTCCTGTCCAGCATATTTATTAGTTCGTGTGAATCAGAGAGTACAGAGTATAAACGTCACTGCTATGACACTGCTGTGCGCAATCATTTTCTTTATTCCCAATTTTTATGTGTTGCAATTCATTTAAAGAGAAGTTAAGGGAACAGCTGTATACAAAGGGCAGACTCTGTTTGGATTCAGGGAGGGCGACCCAGTCTTTAAATTGGTTTGTGTGTGGGAACTCTTGCATGCATCTAAATTTTTTGATAAAAGTACCAGTTACAAGCTTTCTGATCTTAGTTTATCAACAGCAAAAACACCATTCAAGCTATTTTGAAATCCTGCCCTTTAGGTTGATTTCATCAACAGAGAAAGAGAACAACAGAGAAGGGTTATTTTTGTATACATTAAAATGCCCATTGTCAAATCTGGAAGATAGAGCCAGGTGCCCTGGTTCACATCTGTAATCCCTTCACACCTGTAACCCTCGCTAATCAAACCTAGCTTAAGGCAAGAGTCACAAGTTTGAGGCCAATGAGAGTCATATAGAAAGTGCAAGGCTTCTCTGTGTGAATGTGTGAAGCCATCTGAAAATTTTTTAAAAAATTAAAAAGGGCCCTGGATGCAGCAGTAGGTGCTTAGAACATGTAAGTCAACAAGTCACTCAGCCCTGCAAGGAAAAACAAAGCCCAAACTCAACAAAAAACCAAACACTAACCAACCAACCAATCAAACAAACAACCTTCTCCCCAAACTACAAAACATAAACTGTGGAAGAATGGCCTCTGGTTGTTTGGCATTTCTTGGTCCATGTAATGCTAGATGTTGGCTTTGGTTGTTAATTACTACAATGTGTGGTTGTCATCTTGGCATGCACATCTCATCCTTATTCTGCCATTATGCTAATTAACTTGATGTCTCTTTAAGATTAAAAGTGTGTTTTCTTATTGGAAAAATATGAACCCTAGGAGAGATGAACGTTAAACGTTTACCAGTCCACTACTGTTTGGAAGAATATTTATCACTAAGCATGAAACGTTTTCTAGTTAGGCTCTCTTCAGATCAAGCATCTTCATAATGGCTGCCTCCTTTGCCACTGCTTTTAATTCTTACAGTCTTGTTCCTGCAGATAACAAGGACCAAATTGTCTCCATCCCACAAAGAGTGCTCTCCTTAAAATAACCATCAATAATGACAATTCTTTGAAGTTGGAAATTGAAAGAAATGATGGAAAGAAAGAAATCAAAGTCGCAGAATGCTCACTGTTTTCCAGCCTGGTAGGTTTCACACACATTGAAGCAGTTAAGACCTGGGTTTGCATCTTTTATTGTGAGAATTTGAGTGAGTTACCATAGCAGCTTCCAGCATCTTCATCTGTGAAATGAATGCTGGGAAGATTAAATGGGATTTTATATACACTGAGAGAGAAGAAACTGCCTAAGAACTCTCCACTGCCTGCTTTCATTTCCACATAGAATTCATATTCTTCCAAGAATCCAGCAGTGCTGGGGTCAGGGCAAATACAAATTGATGGAAGATGCTGAGATGCTGCTTTTAAAGTCGATGTTCTTCATTGCACACGTGTATATGTGTATAAATATACATACACATATATATGCATATGTGCATATATGTGTGTGCATATGAGTGCATATGTGTTATTTTTTGATTCTAGAGGTTTTCAGCTATCCATTTGGTTGGCTCCATTAAGAATAGTTAGGTCTGTCGTGAAAAACTGATGCCCATGGTTCAAGATCTTTTCTCTTAAGTATTGCAAACTCAGTTTTTTTTACAGGAAGCTCTCATCTCTGTGAAACACTTCTGTTCTTTAAATGGAGATCAGCATCCCCCCAAGTCTCATATTTTTTGTGACGTTGCTTTGCAATGTGGCTTTAAAGTTTTAATTAGCTGTTTATTATTTGATGAAGAGGTTGTATTTTAAAATTAGGCTCATGAATTACAAGTAGGAGCATCAGTGGAGGGTATGTATTTCACTATTTGAATTTTTTGCTATTTAGTAAAGAATTAAAGAGTCAATATTTTGAATTTCTGGTATTTTAGATACCATTCTCACCAAAAGTAAGAAACCATGCAACCATGCCTTCATTGAATTTAATTAAAATGTCATTTAAAATTTAGTTCATTATAATGAAAGTTTAAATGCTTGTTAAAAAAATACATTTCTATACAGAAGACTCTGATTTAGATAGTTCTGGAAGCTAAAGTAAATTGGGTATTTTACAGCTTGCCTTTTAGAATGCCAAAATTATTAAGAGTGTTAATCTTCAATGTATTTTTCTAGACTGAGGCATATGCAATCAAACTCAAAGATGGTTAAGAATGCCTAGTCTCGTAGTGCTACTACAGAAGACCGTCACCCGATATGGCTGCTATTGTCTAGTGTCATCTCTGAGCACGTTAGTTAGTATGGTTGGTCTGAATTAACATGAGGTTAGATTTAGTCAATTTTGTACGTTGATAGGATAGATTAAGGTAGCACTTGGCTTATAAAAGTGTGTGTGTGTGTGTACATGTGTGTGTATATGTGTGTGTGTATATGTGTGTGTGCCACATGACACTAGAGCATGAGAACAAACCTTTTCCTTTTACAGAAACACTTAAAAAACAATAAAATTTGAGAGAGAGAGAGAGAGAGAGAGAGAGAGAGAGAGAGAGAATACCACTAGTATGTTAGACCACCTCTCACCCCTCTGCATTACTGATTGTTTTATTTATTTACTTCTTACTAAGTGTTTTGTTTTTTCAAGACAGGGTTTCTCTGTGTAGCCCTGACTATCCTGTAACTCACTCTATAAACCAGGCTGGCCTCGAACTCAGAGACCAACCTGCCTCTGCCTCCCAGGTACTATGATTAAAGGTGTGAGCCACCACCACCAGGCTTGAGAGTACATATTTACATCATGAATTTTACACAGTCTATACAAACAGAGTAATTTCACTTGGCTAATGATACTAAGAAGGGGTAAAAGTTAAAAGTTCAAGGCACATAGGGAGAATAGAATTCTGAGGCGCTGCTGCTTCCACAGTTAATTGACCAGGAATTGTATTATTTATAAAAGCTTCATGGCTCACACTAGCTTAAGTTAATACATGCATACATATAATATCTGTATATACATATATATTAGGACAAGTGATCTATATACAGTGACCTCATGGAACTCTCCCCTGCAGTCTGTGACTGCTGCTCTTGCCCTGTCCTTGCTTCTGTTGAACAGCCCTGCCCAACTCTGGCTTGTGGGTCTTTGCTAGTGCTCTCCTGATGGCTTCCCTCCATCGCACCACCTAGCTTAATTCTTGCTTACCTGCCCGTTCCTGGGATGGATCCAATCTTTTCCTTGTTTCTGTGAAATTACCTGACTCTGCACTCCTGTAACTTTCCTACTTACATTTCCTAGCTTACACTTTCTCCCCAAAGTGCAGCATCATCTAGTTTTCCTGTGTTTATGTAACTTATTGTTCTAACAGCTGGTCTCAAAATGCTTCCCTCAAGGCTGCCCCTTTGTTTTTGAATAGGAGGACTTCATCCTATTTCCGCAGTTTGATGTACAACATCCCTCAGACCAAACGTGATGGAACAGTTTCTTTTGCAGTAGTTACTAGGAAATTATTTACTTTATTGTGCTTCCCTAAAATTCAGAAGTCCTGTAAACAAACCGTGTTACGAATTAACTGGCACAGCATCTATTTCTGAGTGGGTTAAGGAATTGCCAACAGTGATTAAGCCTGTTCTCTCTCTCTCTGGCTCTGAATGGGGTGTTGACAGCCAACGAAGAGCTTCTTCAATAAATCCATTTTCATGTTCAAGTTTTTCCAGATGTGAGAAATAATTAAATCTTTGCATTTATTGGAGCCATTTATGCTTTTCAGGCAGGGACTGGCAGCTGTAATGAATTAACTCTGCCTGAGCGTGTGTATGTTGTTTGGGGTATGTGTGAATGTACATGTATGCATGCATGTAGCGCTTGCCAATAATAAAACAAGGTCAGACTTGAAAACAACCCAAAATGCGAGGCTGGTTGTCACAACGCATGCTAAACATTGTCATGGGGACGCTTCATAATTGAGAGCTTGCTCTTCGTCCCCTTTTCTTTATTGTTCTGTTAAATGTTAAAGAAAACAAGAATAAAAGACTCATAACTGTTAAGTGATATATTGTTAAAAATAGACGATTCTTATAAAACACAAAATAAATACTTTTCAAACATTTTAATGTATTAATAAATGAGGGGGCTAGTAAGATGTTGCAGTTGGTTCAAAGGTGAATTTGAGGAACCATAGATACATAGATAATAAGGAACTTTGAAATGAATTTATAAATTGATGCAAAGCCAATAATCAATTGTGTTCTCTAAGACATAATCTGCATTTCTATAGATAAGGATTCTTTGTATTAGTATCATTTTTTTCTTTATAGCACACAGAATTACAAAATAGCAAAAACAGTCAAAGAACAATTTAGTTACATAGAAGCATTTGATAAGATACTCAACATTTTTTTATGTCAGTGTCAAAGTCTTTCACAACTATTCTATTATTTAAATTTTTATTTTATTTTTTACATATTCACTATACATTATGTCACTGCTTCCCGTCTAGGCCACTCCCTCCCACAATCTTTCACCCTTCCTCCTCCCCTTCCTCTTCTCTTCTGAGCAGGGGGCAACCCCTGGGTATTCCCCCACCCTGGCACATCATGTCTCTGCAAGGCTAGGCGCTTCATCTCCCACTGAGGAAAGACAAGGTAGCCCAGCTAGAACATATTCCACAACCACACAACAGCTTTTGGGATAGCCCCATCTCCAGTTGTTAGGGACCCACATGAAGATCACGCTGCACATCTGCTACAAATGTGCAGGGAGGCCTAGGTCCAGCCTGTGTGTGTTCTTTGGTTGGTGTTCAGTCTGGACCCCAAGAGTCCTAGTTGACTCTGTTGGTCTTCCAGTGGAGTTCCTATCCCCTTCAGGGCCCTCAATTCTTCCCCCTATTCTTCTATAAGAGTCCTCAAGCTCCATTCACTGTTTGGCTATTGGTGTCTGTATCTGTCTGAGTCAGATACTGGGTGGAGTCTCTCAGAGGACAACATTCTCCTGTCTGCAAGCATAACAGAATATCATTAGTAGTATCAGGGATTGGTCACAATCATTCTTGGTACATTCCACATAGAACTCTAGGAAAGGAATGCATACATACATGTGTGTTTGTACACACACACACACACACACACACACACACACACACACACACACACATCCTTTTTTGGTGTAGTGTTTGATCCTTCCTGGCTCTCTGGTTCTGGTTAAAGGGCATATTCAGATAGTTCAAGCCATTGACCTCTTTTGTATGACAATGAGGACCCAATAACCAAATGGGGTTTAGAGGATTATATACTCCATCATAGGGGAGAAAGTATCAAAGCAAGATGGAGACAATTTTAGGAAATAATAAATGATTTGTTGGGGGGAGGTGATAAATAGACTCAGAAAGAAAATAAACTCAGACAAAGTTTGTTTAGGCTTTGGGGGTTTGGTTTCCTCTTTCTTGGTTGATGAAATAACATGGTGGAAGCCAACTATGTTTCTTTTTGGTAGAGCCAATCGTTGTGTACATAAAGGCTCAAAGAAGAACTTTTCCAGCTTCTGCTGATTCCCCAGTGCCTGTAATCTAAAGCATCCTGTGGTTTGAGGCATCATATTTTCTGGTATCTTTAATCTCAACTCAGAAATGAACTGCAATTTATCATAAATACTTTATTAGAAATTTTTCTATGTAAGTAAATTGCCTCTATGCTGAAGAACAGTGAAGAACACACTTATGAAGAAAAGAAAGGAGAAATTAATTGGATAAGTGTGGGGCATCTGTCAACAAACAAGACTCCTGTTGCTTGGGACATTGGGGACACTCAGGATGGCGAGGCACTGTGAGTCACCAGGGTGGTACAGATGTATTTCCTTGGGCATGGGTTGTAGCTCTTCACATTGTCATTACATACGTGGCATCTGCTACAGAATTGTATGTCCTTACATGCAATTACCATACTATTAAAAGTTTAGGAGACTTCGAAATTATAATTACACAAATTATCCCCTATCTTCCTACTGCTAGGCTGCTGAGGGAGATCCTTCTTCACCTTTTGAAAGACCGTTTCTTTCGAACCTGGTGCTTTTCTTGTAACTATGCACATTTATCTTGTAACTATGAGCATCTCAGTGATTACCTTTTATGAAAGTCCCATTCTAATTTATGCCAAATCAGAGGCGGGGGAAGCATGAAAGGATCTGAGGTAGAAGGCATGGTTGAGCCAGATTTGGAATTCCATGGTTTCACCACGAGGAATGTGATCTCCCATGTTTCTATGTCTCATTCTGTATCACTTCATGGAGAGAGGAGCAGAATAGAAATGTAGACAATGTACGTGAAGAGTATAAAATAGACAGCGGATTAGCAAACTGTGGGGATATTCCCTTTGGGGGTGAAAGCATGTATTAGTATACAACTTTAAACTAGGATTTACAAAAAAAAGAAGGATAGGTATTTTTGAAACATAATAACTACCCACAAAGAATCCTTTTTTAAAAAATTCCCCAAGTCCGATTTTAGACCTACTGACAGAAAAGCTTGACTGTGATAAAATCAGGGCTTAAAATCTTTAGAGGAAACTTGACATGAATTTTATATTATCCTCTTATGTAAATGAAAAGAAGATGCATTTAGTCAAAAGTAATGGTGTATGTGGCTTGCCAGAAAGTCCATTAAAGAGTTCATCCAGCAAGATTTGAGGTGTTTTTTTCCTCCCAGGGTGTGTGTTACTTAGCGCTGTTTCTCCTTCACCTGGGGTAGAGTCAGCACAGCAGCATCACTGTGCACTAAGTCTTAGTCACAGTACTCACCATACCACCTTGCAAGTGAAGCAAATAGTTCACTGTCCTTGGCCCTCAGTTTGTTCTCTCTGAAGGAAAACACTCTAAGTGAGGGTTTGTGATGGTTGTCAGCAATGGGGTCCAACAGAAGGCCTTGCGTAGAAGCAAGCAAATTTGGTAATAAACCCGCTATGTTCTTTGCCATCTTTTTTAGTGTTTAAAGACACAATCTCACTAAGTTGTCCAGCCTGGCATGAAACTCACTCGGTAGCGTGGGCTGGCCATGAACTTGTGATTGTTTGGCTCCCATCTCCTAAATTGGTTGTGAATACAAACCTTAAAGATTTACCAAGGATCCATGTGGCTTTTAAATCCTGGTTCTGGCCTCTCGAAAGAAAAATAACTAACATGTTTATATTACGTGTGGTGTTTGGCTGTGTCTTTGAAACTTTTGTGAATTAAAGCTTGACTGATTATTTTTCTTGCAGCCCAGTGAAGAACCATTAAGAACTCACAGCAAGATTGGAAGTGAGAAGAGACACTGCTCAAGCCTCATGCACGCATTCATTCACTATGGAAACGGACATCACCCAAAGCAACACGAGCATTGTCATCTGAAGTGGAAGCTGAGAGGTTCATCTTGGACAGCGCTGGCAGCAATTTTTCCATATATGTCTGAAGGTTTGCAAGAAAAGTTTATAGAAATTATTCATCCATAGAAAGCATTTCATTCCTGAAGGTAGTACCATAGAGCTTCTATAAAAGAGAACGCCTTGAGGGGAGGACATGAGGGAAACTGTTACAGATTACACATTCTTCTCCTTGCAGGACAAGCTAAACAAACGGGAAAAAAAAAAAAAAAAAAAAAAAAAAAAAAAAAAAAAAAAAAAAAAAACCTTCCAGTAGACTTGAATGACGACCTGGCTGTTATCTCAGTTTCCCAATTTAGCATTCTGGGGACAGCTCCTTTTTGGCATTTGGTGGTTAAGTGGGGTCTGTAATGCTGTTAATTTGACCTCTATCCAAACAATTTCATGAGAAAGCCAACAAATCATGTAGAAGACAGTCTGATATAACAGTGTTTTCCTAAGTCACATTTCACAGAGGGTACTGGATGCCATTAAGAGACAACAGTAGGTGGAAGAGATGGGGAGAGATGAGGCAGACAGGATTTGTGTTTTGGAAGGTAAAGATTTAGTAAGTTGAGTAGGGCTTTTGATTGACAGTCAGCTCAGATCTCTGCATGTGTCACTGTGGTATGTGACACTCATCCTGACAGCTGTAGGAATTCCTTTACAGGTTTCTTGAATAGATTTGTTTTAGATCATTGCTTTTGGTCTTATCAACCTTTTTTTTGTGTGTGTTACAGTTTTTGCCTTTTGGAAAAGAATGTGAGAAATAGTATGTTTTTGATGGTTGTGCAGAATTCTAATGACTTAATAGGTAAGACTGGGGCATTTTTCTTTTAAAAACTGATGAGGATATGTACAGAGATACATATTCAGTAGTTAAGAGTATATAAAATGTAGCATGAAGCTAGCTCCACAGCCTCAGAATGGCTATTTTACCTCCATAGCAGTTCAGTGGTGTTTTTTAAAATTTAAATTAGTTTAAAATAGTTGATTAAGAATAAATTGAAAATAAGATATATCAAAAATATATTTGGCTATATTGGAATGAAGTATTGTTTTGGATAAAACTTTATTTTATAATTAATTTAATTAGTCACCATGAGGTATTTTTCTAACACTGATCATTGATGTGCAATACTTTTATAAAAAGCAATTTTATCCTAAAATTTAAACACCCAATTAACATATCAGGGATGACAGATTCTTAAAATTGCTTAAATAGACAATAAAGAATTTATTGTGAGAAGAGTTTGCTTAGTTATTGAACTAATAAGATAGTCCACACAACAAATACGATAACGTGATTTCTTAGTTTTCTAAGTGTGGGATACAGTGAGACTGTAAAAGATACTAGTGAGTTCATGAAAATTCACACAATGACAAGAATGCAGAGGATGATTATTTCCAATGCAGCGATGTTTCCTGAAGTCTTAAATAATATATCAACATATATTAACTTCAACTTCTCATGTTTAATGATGTTTACAATTAATATGGTACAGTATTCCCTAATTTGAGATTAGCAGTCGTAATTAACTCAGAATAGATTCTTTGAAGTGGTTCAAAGGGCTTTTTTGTAATAAATTATTAGCCTCTAATCAGTTAATGTGAAGTGAGTAGTTTTGGGGATGTAAGAAGTACATTAAAATCTCATAAAACATTTAATTTAAGTTAATGAAATGAATTTGTATGGTACAGAGTCTCTATATGGAAACAGAGCCATGACTGACACTCCAGAGGAAGCTTTATTTAGACCAACTTGAGAAATCTTTGGGATAACAGGCTTTAGGTGGTGCTATCTTAGGTGATATAGCTGAGTAGATTTCTAGAATTGTCAAGTTCCTTTAAAACCATTTTTTAATCATTTTTTTAAATTAATTGAGTTAGTAAAGATAAAACATTTTGTCTTGGGTTTCTTACACTATTCTAAGAAGGTTGATTTTAGTTTGAGCTTTGACTCAGGAGAGAGTTTTCACTTGTTAGGCTGGGCCTGGCAGACCCCGAGGATCCTGGGTGTTCACTGACACACCAAAGTGATAAGAAGAGTGACATGAACCAGGGATAAAGTCTGGCAAGCCTGCTGCTTCCAGTGCTCTAGAGAGTTTGCAGCTCACGGGTGTGGCAGTCCACAAGAAGACACAAGTTTGAAAGCATTAATATCTTGATAGGGTAAAGATGAAGTTGCCTGTGTCAGGGGATGTAAAAGAGGAAATTGAAGAAGAAAATGTGGAGGAGGAAGGAAACCAGGAAGCCAAGGTGAGCAAGAAAGAACTCACTTAAACACAGAACTCAGTCCTTTAACAGACAAGGAAAAATCGGACTTTCTCTCCCTCTCTCTCTCTTTTGAATTTTCACTTAGGTGTTTCTGAAACCTGTTATTGAAGACCTAAGCATGGAACTGGCCAGAAAGTGCACCGAGCTCATTAGTGACGTAAGTGGCTTTAAAGACTTTTGTCTTATTTGCTTCCTTTATGTGGAATGGCTGTGTTGTAGAGTCACAGGGCTGGAGAGAAAACCCTGAGGTCATCAGTTACGGCATTGTCATCTTCTCGATCATTGAACTGAGTCCAGACCTGTTAGGTGATTTCGCCAAGGTCATATAGGCAGGAAATGTTTGCTGGAGCAATTGTTCTCATTTCTAATCCAGGTCCTGTCTCTTCTGGGTCGTGCAATCATACTAAATTGCATGGTGTTGTGTTATCAAGCTCCAGTTTGAGGATCCCTAAGGCTTTAAAATTAGCAGAGTGATAAGATTTGTCTTGGAAGGATCTCTAAGTGAATGACTTTCAATATGGAAGATCTTTACCTAAATGAATAGTACTTAACATTCTGAGGGCCATCTGAAGTTTCCCTCAAATGTAATACTTTTCCAAATCATGAAGATGCATGTACCTTTAATTCCGTCTAACATTTTTTTTTTGCAGTATAGTGTGTGTGTGTGTGTGTGTGTGTGTGTGTGTGTGTGTGTGTGTGTTAATGGACCTGTATATTACGAACATTGGTTCACATGATAATATCCTTAAAAAGAGACATTTTTGTTTTTAGGAACTAATGCTTGTTAATATGCTATTCTAAGGAAATCCAAAGGTTTTTAACGTAAACATGTACACATACATGATAAATATATAAACTAGAATTCCAGATGCTTAAGGAAGAGTACTTCTGACTTGTCCTGATCAGCCACCAGAGCCTCATAAACAATGTAAGAGAAATGCCCGCTTAAAAACCATGGACTTCTATGAAATGAAGTGTGTTTGTGTCTAAATTCAGGGATCTGAGCGCCAAACCCCCTGCAACTGTTATTTGTCATTTGCAAGTTTGTTTCCTAGGCAGTAGTGTTGTTCTTTGGTTATTTCTTCAAGGTCAGTGTGCTAGAGTCAACCTTGGAAATGTTATTGATGCTGGTTGGTGGTTTTAGCTCTTCATGTGTAATGTTTATGGTTCTAAGATGACATGTACATTAAAAAATGCTTCAGTTACTCTTCAAAGCACCCTGGTGACTGACAAATGCTAGCTACCCTAAGCCACTCTATTTGTAACTTTTTTAAAAAATCTTTTTTGACCACCTTTGTAGTTGATGGAAATGGGCATACTTCCCAAATTCTTGGCATAATATGTGATAGAATTCAATTTTAAATGAGCATTTATTTATTTGTGTTATTGTTTAGCTACAACCATAATTTATTTAACATGTGAAATAGTTTTTGTAAACTGCAATAATAAGGCATTGGCAGTGATAACAATGACCTTGACACCCGTGGCAGTTAAGATGTATTGAGTACCACGTGTCAGGTGTTGTTGCTTGTGAGGGTGGGTCCTCTATTCCCCTTCCTCCATTTTAGAAGCAAGGAGATGGAGGTGAGCCTCTCCACTTTACTCTGTTGTTGTTTCTTGGAGTGGATATCCATGTAAAGATTACTACTTTCTCACACACTAACAGTAACAGCCATGTCCCCGTTTAAAGCCAGCTCTGGAGACGGTGCCTCTTCCCGCTCTGATATGTTTTTACTGAAGTATAATTATTGCTGGGCTGCAGCTCTAATTAGGCAGGTGATTTATTGGAGTGGTTTGCGGAGGATTACTTATTGGTGACTTAGGAACCTTCCTGTAGGGAGGCACAATGCCTTTTTTATCACTTGGTGACTGGCAGCACCACGCCATTCTCTCCTCTAAGTGAAATCAAATGCATGGGAGAGATTTCTGTTTATTGTAGATTGATGTTTCATGGTGGAAGGTCTGTACTACTTAAATATTTAGAACACGATTATTGTCCCTTAATTCAAATATTTAGAACACGATTATTGTCCCTTAATTCACGACTGGCTATGTGCTCACATTTCACTTCATTGTAGAATTCACTAAGATACTCATTTAGATGCTAGAATTTTTACATGGATCAATAAAGATTCTGAAAAAAATACTAATGTCCAAAATAAAAATTAAAGGAAGGGTTTACACCATCATTTTAATACCAAATATTAGGGCTGAGATTTCAGTTGAGTACCAGAAAGTGAGTCTAGCATGTGCGAGGGTCTCAACTGCAAAATAAATAAGTAAAAACAAATACTGAATAAATTAAATGTTTATGTTCCTAAAAGTTTCAGTTAACTATAACTGAAAGTTAATTGTTCCTCTTCAGTAACATCAGGACTTTTATGAGGGACAAATGGCCTTATATTTGAAATTTCTTTTTCTTCACATCAACAAAATTTCTACGTTTGAAAATTTCATCTCTGCGGTATAGCAGCATAGCCAGCTGGTTGTCTAAACACATCAGTCACTGAGTTAAAATAATAAGTATAAAACTGATGTTTTGTCATGTTAACTAGACTGAGTCCTGACTGAGCCTGTATTTTATGGTGTTTCTAACAGGGAAGGACTAGATTGGTGCCCCACATTTAACTTAGGACACGAGTCTTTGTCAGCCATCATGTCAAAATCAAAAGGGAAGCTTCAAATGCTTTGGTCACTTTATCATCCATCCTGTCCTGAAGGGACATCTGTTTCCTAGCTGCTTTCTGTTAGGTTTTTTTTTTTTTTTTTTTGTTGTTGTTGTTGTTGTTTTGTTTTGTTTTGTTTGTTTTTTTAAGGCAATTTTGTTTTATATTACTGAGTTTAGAGTTGTTACTGAGTGAGATTGGAGGGAAGGGAGTTTCTGACTTAGCAGAGCCCTGCACCCTAAAGCTTGTGGGAACCGTCATGTGTTGGAGACGGAGCTCTTCATTCAGCTATCAAGTTCCCTGGGATTGAGACAAGGTCAGCGTGACCCTGAAGCCTTGGCCTTCCTCCTTGCTGCATGCACTACACACACACACACACACACACACACACACACACACACACACACACACACAAGCCTTTATATTGTATTGGCAAGCCTCTGTATAGGACTTATATGTCCTAACTCACAGGTGCAAACTGGAAGTTGAGTGATTGTCCAAGACCACCTGTGGAGCACTGGGGGGGGGGGGAAGGGTCAAGCAGAATGCTAGCTAAAGCCAGAGCTTGGCTATAAGTCCAGTCACCTTGTACTCCACTTCGTTTCTAACACTGACATTAGGGGTTACGGATTCCTTCGCCCCAAATACCTTATATGCCCTCCATTGGTTCAATTACTCTTCTTAAGATCTCTCCTGGCCTCACACGTTTCTATAGCACTATCATAATCAGAACTGTGCCTGGCAGTGCAGCTGCAGGCAGCTTGGAAGTCTGAATGAGACAATACTTAGTTTCTTTCCCAGTGTGCCTTATAATGAGAGTTTCCCAGACTTAGCAACAACAGGGTCCTTTTCAATGCTAATTTCTGACCTGTTGTTGATAGCTCGGGCCTGTTGTTTTTTATAGCAGCTTGAATGATCGTGAGCTGGCGAGGAATGGATGAAATAATAATAATAATAATAATAATAATAATAATAATAATAATAATATAATAATAATAATAATAATAATAATAATAATAATAAACTTCCCTGCATTCTTCCTTCACCCCTTGAGAGTATCTGAGGCATATCTCTGTGAGCCTGCTCTTTAACTCAGAGAGTCAGGGTCATCAGAAGCCTTGGATGCCCTGGAGACACTGCTCTGTCCAGGCCCCTCCCCGACCAGATGTAGAAATGGTAAGCAAGTCTGGCTTGGTGTCAGTCCTGGGAGATTTCTCTGTGTGGCATTCTCGACAGAGAGGATGCCATTTTTCAGGTCCAGTTGGGAATCAGAAAAGCATTTTTCTTTCTTGCCCCTCACCTCTTTTTCCCCATTGTTTCCCCCTTCCTTTCCCCATGTCTTTCCCATCTAGTTTCTGCTTTGTGTTTGAGCTGTCTACACCATGGAGATTCCTCTATATAACTCACATCTCTGCCCTGAAGAACATCTTGTCTCCCGGGCAGGGCAGCCTCTTAGTTTTCCTTTCAAGCATGTAACATTTTATTTCCCTAACTAAAATCTTCTCCGGTATTTGATTTTGGATATTAAACACCTCATCAGTAACTTGCATCAACTAGACTTGTCCACTAGATTGAGCATCCAGAATCTCAGGTCTAGTAACATTCTGGAAGGCAGTCATAAAACCCAACCCAACCCAACCCAACCCAACCCAACCCAACCCAACCCAACCCGTAACCCTAAAAGGAATCTTTGGTAGGTTTCACGTAAGTGAAGCAGAATGACCTTGTGTGGAGCTAGGCTGCATCAGTGGACAGCCTGATTCGATATTTTATTTCACAGCTTGCAGGGAATTCACCTGCATAGGGGTGGGGACAGTTTTCTCAGATAAATGAACTTCTTTGCTGTGGACAGAGCCTTCCAATGATGAAAACATTAAATTCTGTGGCTACTCCTCCAGAAAAAGCTGGACTGTTAGAAAACCTTGGAGAGTGACTTTGATCATGACCAGCTACTTCATAAGCTGGGATCAAACTGTAGTTCTTTCTCTAGAGGGTAACTGAATTTGACGGATGTGATTGCCTTTGTGCAAAGACTTTCTAGCTCAGCATGCACGTATGAAGACAGTCACAAACATTTCCACATCTGTCATCTACTTTGAGCCATTAGCTAATCTTGTCTTCACCGAAAGAGCCGTGGGGAGGAACAGGAAGCAACTGTGAGCTAATTTCCTTCTAATTTTAGTGGCGACATGGTGGGATTAGTGGGAGAAGCCAAAGGATAAAGTAAATGTTTGGGACATCTCATTGACCATGACACCAGCAACAATGTCTTACTTTTGCCTTTAATTTGAAAGTATGTTGGGTTGTATGTTTCCTGTGAGACAGCTGGTTGCAAGTAACAGCAAGAACTTACTTAATGCAGTGGGGATTATTTTCTCTCCGCAAGTAAAGGCCAGAGGTAGGTGTTTCTGTCTCCACGACATGGCCGTTTTCATTTCCCTCCTTCCTTTTCTTCATTGTCCTGGGTTGTTACCTCATGACATCACTACTACTGCCCCCTATGGTGGAGCAGGGGGTGGGGGAGTAGAAGCATGACTGTGCAAAGCTTCTCCTGCCAGCCCAGAAATGTTAAACGCTCTGCTGGAAAAATTGCACTAAGTATCTTGTAGTGGACCCTTGGCCTCCTTGTCCCTTTACCCTCCCAGGCCAATCAGTGGCCAAAGAAAGTGGTGCAGCTGTGCCTGGTTTGTAAGAATTGAGGTTGAGTTCCCTTCTGGTCTGTGTGTTAGGAGTGAAGGGATGTGGTTGGGAATCTCACCAATAGATGGAGCCGGTCTTAGCCTCTAACAGGTAGATAAGATTGTAAATAGCCATCTCTTTGGTGATTTGTATTTGATGAAACTTTCCATGGTTGACTGATGTTGTTTTCATTCATTTATCATTTCTTGTCACACTGACATAGGAATCCTACAAATATGTAATAGAGTTAATTATGCAAAAGCTTACTAACATTTACTTATTGTTATGCATTCTGTGAAATTTATTAGGGATTGTACATAAACTCACTGGAAACCACAGACACAAACATTCATCAGAAACCTAGCACCTATCCTGGTGTGTGTGTATGTGTGTGTGTGTGTGTGTGTGTGTGTATGTGATTATAAAATTTGTGATGAACACTAATAGGCAAATGACCTTAGTTTTAAAATACATCTGAAATTGAAAAATGCAAATGTATTCACTTGTTAATAAAGATCAAAGAAGGTCATAGAGCCTAGCCATCAGGGCTGAACTATTTGCCTGCAGAACAAAGGAAGTAAATACTTCACCCTTATCCCCAGCTCCTGTCCTCAGTATTTAACCCTTGACAGGCGTTATCAGAAGGCCTCTAGTCATAAGCACATACCACTGTAGTGAAGAATGTGGCTCTGATGGGAAAGATGGTGGCAGAAGATAAAAATAATGAGCCAAACTTAAGCCTAATGATAGGCTATTTTTTCTCACACTTAATTATATAACAGGGATACTTTTTCCCCCTGTGATCAAAATAGCCTGGTATTTATCATCCTGCCATTAAGGATTTAATTACTAGTGACTGAGGAGAGAGATTTTCAGGAACCTTAAATTATGGCTAATCTTTGAGAAGAAAAAAAATGTAATTTAGTGTTCAGATAAGATAAATATGTTCTCCTGTTGATTTCATGAATAAAGCAAGTGTGAGGTGTTAATATCTATGAGACATAGCAGTGGGCTATAGAATTTTGAAATTACTGTACTTGTATCTGTTTACATGTTAGGTCAGATTAGACCCCTCAAGTCAGATTTGCATATGGGAGAATCTCCGTGGAATGTTAGTCCATTACATCAATATTAATCATGCCCTCTTAAGAGCTGGGCAGTAGGTACAAGTAAACATTACATCTAAATTATAATTAGGAAGACCATATAATTTATCATGTGAATTGGGACAGTTTTCCAGCCTAAGTATTTATAGTCTTTTGTAGATAAACATGACTTTATTACAGAATAATATAAATTTCAGTAAATTACTGCCAGCCTCTTAGCTTCTCTCAAGTCTGCCCTACCCAATTTTTAGATTGTCCAGCAGTTAACATGTCAGCAAGACACTGTTGGCATTTCTCTATATTTCCTGATACTTTTGGAGCTCATGTATCATGTGAAATCTGCCCCCAACAGGAGAGTAATTCTGGCCTCTCTCCAAGTAGTGCTTGCTAGTGATTCATTTTGCCAGTGAATTTGAGAAAACTGAGCATGTTCACCAAAGCCCCCAGAAGGCTTTCTGGTAGACCTGCCCACTCACAGCACGGTGGTGTTCTGGAATGATCTGTACCACCTGGAAAGCATTCTGGGAAGATTCTGGGCAGAGGTGGTTGGGTGAGAGGGAGGCACTGGTGCTGATAAATTAGGGAAGTTGAATTTGAGGGAATCAATTAGTAATAGGCCTGTTCTGGCCACAGGTTAAGCCCCCTTCTCTGATCCAGTCTGTAAAGGCAACAGTGTTAAAAGTCATATGTTCTTCTTGTCTCGTCCTCTACATCTCAATATTTTGCATCTTTTCTGAGGATTTCTTGTTTCCCATCTTAGAGTAGGCAGCAGTCTCAAGCTACAGAATGTGCGGCTAATAGGCCCTGGTTTGACCTGGGTGTGCATTAATGTGTGTGTGTGTGTGTGTGTGTGTGTGTGTGTGTGTGTGTGTGAGAGAGAGAGAGAGAGAGAGAGAGAGAGAGAGAGAGAGAGAATCTGAATGATATGTATGTGTGCAAATGTATGTGTATATATATGTGTGTGAGAGAAAGAGAATATGTGAATGATATGTGTGTGTGCATGTGTGTGTGCATGTGTGTGTGCATGTTAGTGTATGTATGTGAGAGAGAATATGTGAATGATATGTATGTGTGAACGTATGTGTGTATCTGTGTATCTGTGTTTGTGCATGTGTGTGGCCAGGTATGCGACACCGCCCGTATGTGGAGGTAGGAGGACAATCTTGATTGTGAGTCATTCTACCTTGGTTTTGGACAGAGTCTCTCTCAACCCAGCCCTGACCCACAAGCTTCTGTAGATTCTCCCCCTCTGCCTTACACCTCCATGTAGGTGTGCTGGAACTATTTCTCTGGCTTTTCTGTAGGTTCAGGAGATTTGAGTGCTGGTCCCCATGCTTGTAGAGCAAGGACCTTCACCTACCAAGCTGTTTCCCCGGGGCCCTCAGCATGGAGTCCTAATGCTGCATGACTGATGCTTGCATAGGGAAAGTGAGTGCAGTTCTCCCTCACAGTGTGGCCCTGCCTATGCAGCGTGGGCCTGGACCTGGGAAATGGCCGTTTGGAGCAGCATCCTGTCGGTCTTCACTTCAACATCTGGAGTGAAGTTGAGTCGCTTAACTTGCTGTTGAGAAAAACTTCTCTAGAGTTGGTCCTTATCCATTATTTTCTTTCTCAGATCCATTATAAAGAAGACTACAGAAAGTCTAAGGACAAGTGTACGTTTGTGACTGACACACCTGTGCTAAATCATGTGAAAAATGTGGGTGCTTTTATTTCTGAGGTAAGATCTAGAAACCTCTAGATGGAATGTGGCTTTCTTTCTTATGCTTATATAAATAAAAATGTACATTACAGTTAGAGAGTAGTTTTGAAAGTAACACTAAATACTGGTCATATCTACATTATCTAACTATGAACCAAGTTAATATCTGTAAACTGATTTTACTGTATTTCACTGGCTTATTTTGTTATTATATTGAATATGCACATTTTGACTGTTATCCTTTCTTTATGTGGAATTACTCTTGAAAAATAAATATTTTTACTCATATAGGAGAGCGGCTGGTAGCTTAGTTAATTTAGAAGTCTCTCAAGTTATTCACTTCCTAACGATGTATTTTGAGGTACATAATTGAATACCATATTACAAATAAGTAAATTTTGTCAGTGAAGTCCTTCAAACATACCATCTTTTAGAAATAACTTTAAATTAGCTCTTTTGGAGTGGGATGAGACTTAGCTGGAGAGAGGCACTGGTTAGGAAGCCAGAGCGAAGGAAACACTCTGTTTCCAGCTGGAAAGTCACATGGCTTCTCTATGGCGTTTCAGTCCCCAATGGATCCTGATGTGCCCTGTCATAATCTCTGTGTTGAGGATTTGCATTAGTCTATGAATGAACTTGAAAAAGAGAGCGAATAAAGCAGCATTGTAAATGACTGACCTCTAGTGTTTTGTAAGTAGTGTTGGAAAGAGATAAATATGATACTCTCAGGATTATATAGTAATGTGATACAATTTTGAGAAAAATCAGTCCATTTTCTGTTATTATTACCAGAATCTTTACAGGGACAAAGGCCTGTGAAAGATATGTTCCATCAATCAATCAACACCCAAATCAGCTCTGGGTGGAAGGGACGTGGGGGGCTCCTGAGGCCTCATCACATAAAGAATCGTGGTTCTTTTATTTATTTTTTTTTACATTATTTATCCTATTAGAGAAACTCTTAGTGTTCCCGATTTGTGACCGATTAATGTTCCTGAAGGAGTTAACTGCAGAGAAAAATTACAAGTGGTTTCCTGTCATGTTCCCACGAGCCTAATTTTCCCAAGAGGAAATGATGACTGAGTGTTTGTCTGTTCAAGTAACGCCAGAGCTCGTTCATAGTCAGTGCTGGCTGAGGACACACACACACACACACACACACACACACACGGGGGGGGGGGGAGAGAGAGAGAGAGAAAGAGAGAGAGAGAGAGAGAGAGAGAGAGAGAATGAGCCTCCACCTTCTATTGTGTCCAAAGGAAGCTAAGAAGGCTTTAATAAAGGAACAACCCTCCTTTTCCTCCATTTATTTATTTATTTATTTATTTATTTATTTATTTATTTATAAATTATATGTGTTCATATGATCTAATCTGACCATTAAACATTTGTACAGTGTGTTCTGGTGAGAACAGATAGTCAACAAATTTTTATCTCCTAACAACAACTTTCCGGCAGAGACAGATAAAAATTCTGGGCTGAGAATGATGTTTCAGTTCACACATGATAGGTACTGAGCCAATCAAGGGAGCTAATGTCTCTTTCTCCTTGTCCTTGTTTCCTGTCTGTAGCCTTTGGCTCCCCTCTTCAGTTTTTCATAAAATGAACAGCAATCTCTTGTGAACTATGGTCACCCCACAGCTCTGTAGAGAACCCTGGAACATATTTATTGTACCCCATTGTCTGGGTTCCTGTTATCCAACATCACAGCCCTCCCGGTGTCTGGTCATCATCCAGTGTCTGGTCATCTCTACTGTCTGCCTTTAGGGTCTAGGCAGTAAATTCTAATGACTTGTATTTTGTGGCTCAGAAGATCTCATTGTTCTCAGACCATTTGTTCACTGGCCAAATGCATGAAACCGTCAACACACAGACTTCAGAAATGCACAGATTGAAACAGGGACTGTCCTCTGTCCTTCCAGATTGTATGTAAAGCTCTCCCTCAATGCACTGGATATATTTCTATCTTTTAGAATATATCCATCAGATCTTTTGACATACATTTAAATAGCCTGCAGGTGTTTTAAATCAACTGTGTTTCTAAAGCAAGCTTTCTTTTATATTCATGATTGCAAAAATAATGCTTATATTTCTTTTCCTTTTTTCCTCTTTTAGGCAAAATACAAAGGTACCATTAAAGCTGATCTTTCCAACTGTTTGTATAAGGACATGCCTGCCACCATTGACAGTGTCTTTGCAAGAGAGGTGTCCCAGCTTCAGAGTGAGGTATGTCTCAAATCTGTAACCTTATGGAGGGTATTTGTCATTTTATGAGAATTGTTTATCTTGATTATCACATACTAAACGGAAGTTGGAAGCAAGCAACTGGTCTATACTGCTAATTATCAAATGTGAAATGATGGAAACTGAAAGCAGCCTTCGGTCACCTGTCTGGTTTTCCGTGCCCCATTCATTGCTCTTTAAAAACCCGATTCCAATATCATCCAGACACTTTCATAGATGGACTTTTGATAGTTACTGTCAGATGAGTCCGTGATTCAATATATGACCCCAAAGCCAAAAACATTTCAGTCGAATTTACAAAGTCAGGGAAACAGGTGATGGGTGGATTTGGGAAATGCACAAATTCACGCTTCCTCTGCTAGACAAGTGTTTCCAGAGTATCCTGTCCTATGGCACGGGTTTGCCATTAGGTGATCTACAGCCATTACCCAGGGACTCCAGCATATAAAAGGAGCTATTTTAGTGATTCTAAGTTGCAGAAAAATGGAAGGTCTATCATCATGAAAATTTTTTTTGAGTCTAGGAGTGTAGGGGGATGACTTTTTTTTTTTTTTTTACTTAAAGAAGATTGACAGGTAAGGCATTCTAATTGTTCCCCATCTCCTGACGTTCTAGCCACAGAATTTCCAACTAAAATATTTTGATGCTGTGTGCCTCATTGTATTGTTTATATCATGATCTGATGATAAATTTAATATTATAAATCCAATGTGTCCTCAGCTTGGCAGTGAATCTATCTCAACTGTGCAAGATGAGTCTAAAACCATCTGACAGCAAGCTTCTGCATGGCTGACTGTGATGAGTATGTCTTTTAGTTGCCCTGCCAACATCTGGTCACTTAGCTATTTGTTGATGATACGGGCTACTTAACAAAGCACATAATTACAGCCCAACATTTGCTGTGAGACAAGTAACAATTATGCAAGAAAGGAAAGGAATGCATTCTTATGTTTGCGCTTAGTGAGGTGATAGTTTGGGATTTGTGCTGGATAGTTTTATGTCAATGTACAAACTAAAGTTATCTGAGAGGAAGGAAGCAAGCCATGGTGAGCAATTCAGTCAGTAGCACCCCCCCCCCCATGGCCTCTGCATCAGCCTCTATGTTCTTGCCGTGGTTGGGTTCCTCTCCTGAGTTCCTTCAATGATGAACAGTGCTGTAGATGTATTAGTCAGACAAACCTTTTCCTCCTGATGTTGCCCTGATCATGGTGTTTCACAGCAGTAATAGAAACTCAAACTAACACAGGATACTTGAGTTCTAAGATTTTTTTAAAGTATAGAGTTTTGGAGTTGGTCATGTTTTTGTTAGAATAAGTTACCACATGCATCATTACCATGTTCTCTTATGATAGACAAAATAGATGGACCTGTTACACATGACAAGTTATGAACGCATCCCCTGTGATTAACTTTGAACTTGCTCTAAGAGAGAATTTTTGAATTTTCCATTTCAAAGGCTGACACAACTGTAACCATCTCCCTTTAGATTTGTATGCATCTATTACTGTTATTGCTGTTAAGATAGTGACTCTGAATTTTCCTGGAAGTAAAAGGGAAGAAAGATGTATTATTATTTTCAAGTGTCGGCGTGTAATAATTAAATTCTAACTGTGGCTATGTAGGATCAGAGTTGTGACATCCTCAGACTTGAACAGCAAGTGTCTCTCTGGTTACTTTTATAGCCACGTTCACCTAACCTTTCAACTAACTCTTCTCTGAAGTTGCATACGCTCTTGAATGTTTAACCCGAGTTTGTTATTTTGTCGTCTGTGCTACAAAGAAAACAAAATGCCTAGTCCTATAAAAACCAGCAGCGTGTTCTAATTTGGAATGTGCTATAAGGAATTTGAGAGAAGAGCACATTCAGAATGTCTTCTATATTGGCTCACTTTAAGGAAGACTTACACTTCTGAAGTCTAAACACGTTGATAGCTCTTCTGCATATTTGTAAGTCAGAATCACTAAAGTAGCTATTTCTACCTAGTAACTAGCTCGAAGGGGAAATTAAACTAGGTTCATACTTTCTTATAGAGTGTGATTGATAGGAAGAAATGAGAGAAAGGAAGACCTAATGCTTGTGGGAGACCAATTTATGAGTTATATAAAAATAAAGACCCTAAAGAAACTCAAGAATGGGGTGGAACATGCCTTAAATCTGTGGGATTCTTGTCTGCATGACTGTTTCCAGGTCAGGGCTGAATGCTTCTGTACCACAGAAATGATTCAGGTAACTGTCACGGGAACAGAGCAGACTTATGCTCTATATGTGTATCATTGGTGGCTATAGGCTTCTGTATCTGCAGTTCATAGGTGTCCTGTGTGTGTGTGTGTGTGTGTTTGTGTGTTGCAAACATCTACTGGAAGTGAAACTAGGCATTCATCTGTAATCCCAACACTCAGGAAAGAAATAGGAGGATCAAAGTTCAAGGTCATTTTAGCAATATAGTAAGGTCAATGTCATCTTAGCAAGATAGTAAGTTCAAGGTCAGCCTCAGGTACATAGGATCACAACTTCAAAACAAAATCTACTAAAAGACAAATGTAAAAATCTCACCTACATGAACACGTTTATATAGAGTATCTGACACTATTGACAGTATACTCTGATTTGGTTGTGCAGCTCCACGCTGTTCTGAACATTCTCTAAGTGTCAGGAAAATAGTTTGAAGTTAGGGAAACATAAAATGACAAATCCTTAAAAAAAATTTAATTTATCAGAAAACTTATAAGCTTGACATCATTTCCACTAGCTATTTAAAGGAGGAAAATTGCTATGATAAATTAAAGTTCAGCTGCTCCCAACTTGATGCAAGCTCGGTTTTTAAAGCAGTGCTTAGTAGCAGCTATAAATGAAATGACTATTTTGAAGCTGAAAGTAGAAAATTATGTATCCTCTTTAAGAAAGAGTGCCTTTTCAAATTGTTTCTGGATGAGTCACTATTTCTATGATAACTCACAAAATGGCTGGCTGTGTTAGTTATGTTTATGAAGTCACGAATGTGGAATTCAGCCTAAAATGCAGAATATAGCAAGCATTCATCAAAAGAAGAGATAGACGCATGCTGGCTCTCTTCATTTAAGAGGGAAGAACAGATCTCATACAAGTTTTCGTGGTTTTATAGACTTGGCTACTCATTAAACTCTCCATTTCCTCAGAGGCATAATATAAAATGTAAGCAACTGTGGTAATGGACTCTCAACCTGTGTGGAGGTTTCTCGCTTAAGTAATTACTGAAAATGTAAAGATGCTTGTCATAATTACATATTTTTTTGGAGCAAACAGAGGGGCACACCACAGCAAGATGATTATACCTAGAATATATGAAGAGCTGTCTTTGATTCTTGGTAATCAACCAGATATAAGAGGACTGGACCCAAGAACCTGACCAGATGGGACTAAATCAGACGCAAACATGTCAATTATAAGAAATTCCCACATGGCTGACAAAAGAGGAATGACCTAGAGATGTGTTACTATCATCTGGCACTTGGAGGATTATAACCGGGGTTTAATTACAGAATTCTCATGGAATGAAGTCAGATCGTTTTAGGTACCTTAGGAAAGAGGTGGGTCAGCTGGCAGTCGCATCTTGGGAGCAGCTTGGAAAGTGCAGAAGTTCAGATCTTTGGTCCACATGAACAGTGTGGAGACTTCGAGCCAGCGAAGCTTGTCTCTGTAGTGTCTGATAGTTTCTTGCCATGCATCTACAATGATCAGCTCTGGAGACACAAGTTGGAGGTTTGATCAAAGGAGGAACTTTTAACAGAGCGTATGATGTCTAGAGTGCACCACATCCCAGGTTGAACGCTCTTTTAGTAGAAGTGTTCAAGAAAACTTAAATGCAGGACCAGAGAGGCCATTGAGATGTCAAGAACTGCACTAGACAGCATATTAAACAGTAAGAGCCAACGGCTGTTCATGAAGAATAGCGCTACCACTTCAATCCTGTTGGCGGCTGCGTACAAACTTAAGTGGGTAGCCAGTTCTGTTTACAAACTCCTATGAAGACTCTAGCTTTATGAGGATGCTGAATAAACTTATTTATTTATTTACTAAAGGTTTATTACATCGCTTCTCTGTGTTATTTACTCTGATAAGCACAGGATATTAAAAGATGTGTAAGATATCAAAATAGCTTCCACGGAGCTCATATTGGTGACAAAGTCTTCCTTAAGTTTAACTACATTCTTTTCACTGAAAGTAGACCCTGTTTTGTTCTTGCTGAGTACTGTCCTGGTATTTATTTTTATTGGCTTTTATTTCCTTACATCAAGCAATTAATTACGTTCCATTAACATGCTTGTCATAATTCGACTCTTAGTGAATACTCAAATTGATTTTGCTTGTCTTTCTTCCCGTTATTACTATTCCCACTCACACCCACATTCATTTATTCACTTGTTAATTTGTTGGTCAGGTAGTCATGGATGCTATTTTTTTTCTAGATGCTATTGTGGAATTCAACTGGAGAACTGTACAGTTGTGTATTTCAGTATGAGAAGATAGACAATAGGTGGTTATACAAAAATCATAATAGTGAAGGAAATAACTATGATGATTATAGGGGCTGAGAGCAAGGGAAGACTTACTGTTTGACTTTCTTTATTCTCAGTTTTATTGTCAGGTTTGGCTGCGCCATTCCCTGAGGCATCTTTATAACATCCCCTCTTGAGCCCATACAGAGCAAGTCAAAAATGGTATCAATGGACAGTACTGGGATGTACTGGGATGATGTCATCCTTATGGACGTCTAGGCCCGACCTAGCTGAAAATTGTGGCTGTATGTTAAATATTCTCTCCCTAATTGTGGAATTTAACAAAGATAAATCATCTGCCGTATCATACGAGTCAGTCATTTGTGCCTCTATGAAATCAGAGCCTTTCATTTAAAAGTAAATAATCCACGGCACGGAAGAGATGGCTCAATGGGTAAGAGCACATATGGATTTTGTAGAGAACTAGAGTTCTCGTCCCCACACCCACAACTACCTGGAGCTCTAGCTCCAAGAATATCCGATGCCCTCCTCGGGCATCTACATCCACACAGACACACATACACACACACACACAGACACACAGACACACACACAGACACACACACACACACACAGTTGAATATAATTAAAATATATCTTTAAAAGTATATGATTCACTTTGACACATTTCTAATTGCCCTCCACTTAGTGAATTGCACCCTCAAAATTTAAACCTTAGATATTTGTAACCCTGCAAGCTCTCAATTGCTGACGTTTCCCTCAAATCACAGTCAAGACTGAAGACAGATGAATAAAATTGAGGTTTTTTAAAAATCTTTTGTTCAAGTGCTTTTTTTTTTTTTTTTTTTTTAGAGATAAACTGCAAGTTTTGAGTTATGACTGTAAACTGCAGCATGAGAAAGGGAGTGTTATGGCTGTTATCTTGCTACAGACTCTCAGGCAAATTTAACTGTCAGCCAGAAAAACAGAGGAATTTAAAGCCGAGAGTTAACACAGCTCTAAGTGGATCTAATCCCTATGTGTGTTTAAAGGTTGCCTACAAGCAGAAGCACGAGGCTGAGAAAGGCTCCTCCGACTATGCCCACATGAAGGAACCACCAGAGGTCAAACATGCCATGGAGGTCAACAGGCACCAGAGTAATGTAAGCAAACTCACTCTTCAAAATTTTCTGGAAAAAAATATAACAGATTTGGGAAACATTTGGTTGAAATTAAAAGATTACAGCATGCTATTCACAAGGATTTAACATTTTTATTTGCATTATTATGGTGAATGTCATTAAATCCTTGTTGAACACCTTTACATTGTGAGACATGTCAGGCATTGTAAAATTTGATCTGAATAAGACAAGTGTGAATTCCGTGGCCAGTTTGGTTATCAGCATTTACTGAACTTCCTTGAAATTATGGGGAAGTTCATGGTCTCTACTCCAGAATGGCAGGGCCACTGGAAGAAAGCCCAGAGGCCATCAGTGGCCCAGAGGAATTACAAACTCTTGTTTTGAGGTTGCCTACTGCACTTTCTTTTGGAATACTTATCAGGTTCAAATTATTACATGTAAGACCCAATAGATATGAACTATCAAAGCAGGGTCCTAATGGCTTAGAAGCAGGCGCTGGAGGAAAGAAGCAGATTAAAGACAACACATTCCTTCATTGGTTTTCCATGCCTTTTACTATTTTCCTCTATCATCATGGCCAAGAAGCATAATCTCTCCTGAAACCTTGAACTTGAATGCAAGGCTGGGAGTTCCATAGTGGGCTGGTGTGCTCAGGTTGAGGCTGGTGTTCCACAGATCCACAGAATCCCTGTCTATCTCTGTTGCTCACCGAGACTCAAGTACTGAAGTCCCCTATCCTAGGACCTAGGTTTATCATCTTAACTCTCTTTTCCTTTAAAAGGTCTGTGATTGAGGGATTGAGGAACCAGAGCATAAAGCCTTTTTCTCCTCCATTCAATTCTGTGTACTTATGGGAGGAGAATATGTTTACTTACATTCCTCTGCCGACTTGGCTCAACCTTTACTTGCAAAGTTTGTACATATAATAGGATTTAGAAACTGTTTAAGACTATTTACTCAGATTTAAAGTGAAGATGATATTTGTATTCCACCCTGAGATAGTTTATATTCTTCCCGAGTCAAGCCTCATAGAATAATACATTTGCTGTCCTCGTAGTATGAAATTTAACGCAGGCCTTGGAAGCCATGTGGACAGGGAGAGCTAGGACACTTTCTGCTTCAGTTATAGAACATAAAGTGTTATCTCCAGGAAACTTCAGCCCAAAGAACAGATACAGAATTCTGTGATACAGAATTTTCTAGTAGAATTTAGCAGCAACGTTGCTCTTTTGCAATGGAGAATGTCACTTCACTGTTTGGACATAAGTGACTCAATATAGAATTGAAGCTGGGGGCTAGGGAGATGGCATTATGGGTAAAGGCACTTGTCAATAGGGAGAGGGCATTATGGGTAAAGGCACTTGTCAAGCTTCATGACTTGCATTAGATATCTGGCACCCACATGGTAGAAAGGAGAGAACTTGTGTCTGACCTCTATGCCTGCTATGGCATAAGTGCACACACACACACACACACACACACACACACACACCTATAATAATAAAGATAAATAAGTGAATCAGATTATCCTATAAACAGTGAAAGTCAACTTGTTACCTTTTTGTATATTCACATCAGTTTTCTAAGAGCTGTTAGCTGAGAGACTTGGCATTTGTACTCTGGAGCCTCTGTAGCTGCTTCTTCTCTGACCCTACTTCTTAGGATGCTCTCCAGTGGTCCAAAGAGAGTGATTTCTTTTTCAGTTTTTCTTTCTAAATATTTATGGATAAGCAAAAGACTCTGACAGTCCAACAAGATTTTCATCTTCAAAACACTAGAAGCTTTAAGGACTAACGGTAGTATTTGGGTGGGGGTAGGTGGCGGTAACTTCTTGCATAAACGAAAATGTTAGTGAGTGGTCAAAGGAGAGGAAAAGCCATAGCTCTCGTGATGGTATCCACTGAGCTCACACTAGAAAAGGAGTTTGACTTTAGATGATGGTGAAAATGTTTGCTTTGCCAAATGGTGTGAATGACTGTGGACAAGTTACTTATGCACAGAGCTTGCTCTCATCTCTCTCAAGCAGGGAGGCAAGCAGTGGTCCTCACCTCTAAGGGTTCACTCAAGTTTTAAAGGAGACTACAGAATTAAAGAGCTCCCCAGAGGTCTCTTTGCTTCATGAAATCGCAGGCCTATCTGGCCTTCCTCCAGCTGTGAGGGCAGGGTGATTTGAGAGTTTAAGGTGATATGACAGTTAACTAGGACCAATAAAAAGAAGTCCAATTGTTTAAAGGGTCACTATGAAATAAATATGAAAATGGTATCAGATCAGAGAGGCAAATTCAAAAAAGTCCCTAAAGCCTTCTCTTGTTCATACTGTCATCCAAAAATGATTCAACCTGGCCTATCTAAATCCTTTCATAGTTTAAGGGATTTGCCCCCAGCACATTTTCTAATATAATTAGAGAAACTAGAGGTATTTTTACCAGTGATTTCCCCCAGAAGATGGACTTGTAATGAGAACCTCAGTTCTGTTATTGCTTCTCACCAACCTTACATAGATGGGAACCACCAGTCGTTCTGCTGTAAGCCAAGTGCGTCACAAGTAGCCATTTTTAGTTTTATAGGTTGTGGTATGACTGGAATGGACAGCTTTCCTACGTTTGTATTACTAATCGATCCAATAACTTGATGTTTTTTTTCTAAGCATGACATATGCATTTTCTTAAGATTAATAAAAAAACTTATAAGCAGTTAAGTTTCTGATCCCTTCAGAAAGTGAAAAGGCTTGTAGAAAATTCAGCAAAATGATACTTGGACAATGATTATGGTTTTTTGAGGTTTCCCATAGGACTTATAATAACAATGTTTCAGGATTTAGCATCAAAAGCATTTGGTTCATCTCTCAGAAAGAGTCATTAGAATGACTTCTCTCACTGCAGAAAGTTGTGGTTTGATGAGACTGAACTGTGAACAAGAAAGTGTTTATCAACTCTGATAGCGACATTTTTAATGGTTATAGAAGGTTTCTTTTAGAGCATTACGCTTTGACCTTCCTTTTAGTCCTCTGTAGCCAGTATTCCTCCTTTCTCCTCCACCAAACTAAGAAGTCTTCTTTCTTGTCTGGTTTTGCCTCACCAAGAACTGTTTGGTTCCTCGATAGATTGTCAGAGTGACTGGTTCTAGTCTGTTTGGATTTTTTGCCTTTGGGCCTGCCTGTTTGCACAATGCTTGGCATCGTCTGTGGAGCCTTTCCTTCCTTTCTGAGTGCATTACTTTCCCTCCAAGGACTGTCTGTGGAGACTTTACTTTTGATCAGTTTATGAATTCCCCAACCAAGGAGGGTCACATGACCATTCTACAATCCTGAGGAGCTTGATGAGAACCCCCTGCATCTGTGTCTGCCTGTCTTTGGAGAGCAAAGCATCCAATTTCTTTTCTCCTTTCTAAATCCTGTGAACTTTCCATCTATCAGCTCATTCTAACCCATACCTAGAAAAGGAAGGGGATTCTGGGGGATGTGGTTCCATCCCTAGAAGGAAGTGTTGATACAGCCCAGTTAAGTCTAGACAAATTTTTAACAGGGATGGGATGAGAATTTAAAGAATTCATGCACATAAACTATTTAGCACAACATGTGACACACTGAACACATTGCATAAATGAAGAAACCTATGAAGGACATGTCCTGTGTGCAACAAAAACAGACATACTGAAAGGAGAGAATACATGGGGGCTGAGAAACCACAGATTACATAAGCATGAGGCCAGGGCAGCTGAATGTGATGAGACAGGGCCCAATCCATAGCCAGACAGTTGGTGAATCCACTGCTTTACTGGAGGTCATAAAGGACAGATTTGACTCTGCAGGAAACTGTGAATGGATGTTGCAAGAGTTAGGTAGGGATGGGAATCCATCTCCCTGTACCTCAAATAAAAATGGAGAGTTTATTGGTTTATATACAGTCTCACATTGGTATCCATGGGGGAGTGGACTTAGGAATTTTGTACATATAGAAACCCATGGATTCTCATATGTTATATGTATGAGCATATATTATTATATGATCATATACATTATATATTATACAGGCATATATATTATATACACTCATATATTATTAAGTTTATATTAAACATATATTATTAGGTATTATTAACTATTATCTGATCATGTGCTTTGCATATCTGGTCCATATTTTAAGCCACCTTTAGATTATTTAGGGTACCTAATGCAGTGTTTAAGTGTTAGGTTAATGGTGGTTAGGTTAATGGTGATATCAGGGGATATCAACACAGTTTGTGTTTTGCAAATGTTCTTAATCTACAGCTGAATCCAAGGTACAAAATACATGGTTGTAATTATAGTTGGAGGCCCAGCTATTAATAGAAAGCTCAAGCTTCCTTCAGGCATGCTGGATACAAATCCCATCATGTTCTCACAAGAAGCTCTCTTTGGCCCCATAGTTTGGCTCTGTTCAGTTCTGTCCAGTGTCAATTCTGACTGATGGTGTTTGTGAGGAATCAAAATCAACTGTCGTCTCCACCTGAAGCTATGTTTATAACAGCAGATCTTAGAGGGAAGAAAGGTGGCATTTTATCCCTATTCTTCAGGGCCTTTGGTTGCCTCTAGTCCTGGTTAGGCCCTAATCATGATTTCTAAATGGGCTTCCTACTTGACTGGCTAGTCTGGATATAGGAAGGTTCTACTGTATTACTGAAGACAACTTATTAGTGAATAGGAAGCAGTTCCCAAATGACAAATACCAGGTGGCTGGGGCCAAGATGCAATCAGGAAAGCACTTGTCTCCCAGTGATGAAGACCAGTATTTGGATACTCAGAACTCATATATAAAGCCAGCATAACAACGCACATCTGTAATCCTAGCAGTAGCAAGGTGGGAGATAGAAACAGACAGATCCTTAGAGGCTCACCAGGCCAGGTAGTCTGGCCCATGTGGTAAAGTTTCATGCCAATGAGAAAAACTGTCTAGAATAAAAGGGAGAACTAGCACCTGAGGTGCTTTGACCTCCGTATCCACTTACACCTACACACACACACACACACACACACATACACACACACACACACACGTAATACATGCAGGAGGTCATGCTGCCATCCTATATAGGGTCAGTTGTCCTAACAGAGGGTGTGAGGGAGAGCTTGCTACCTGAGAGTGTCGTGGATGGCAAGCCTCCCTTTCTTGTGACATTTTCCCATCAGTGCTGCCCCAGAAGATGGTGAGCCGGATCCTGTGCTTTTTCCCTGTGTGGCTCTGTGGTGTCCTCATGTTTGAATGTGCAGCTCATGTCAATCTTAATATTTGTTTTGAGTCACATATGCTGGCCTCTAATTTGCAATTTACATGGATGATGGGGCCCTATTCAGAATCCCGCTCCTGCCGCCTTTGTGCTGTTCACCTCACACCACGCAGTCATTAGGCGGAACAGCATATAATTAGGTAACCCATGTAAAGCTGAGGTTTCTGAAAGGTTGCAGTTCTTTTCAAAAAGTGTGGGTTTCCATCTTTCCCCCCATTCTTCTCTAGACAAAAAGCCATTTCCCCCCTGGTGGCTCTCACATGGATGTACTAACTTAGAGGCAGTTAGTCTTGGAGGTGGAAAATAATTTGGTTTGTTTTCACCTGAGGACTGGGTTTTGTTTACGCAGCTTGTGTTTAACCCAGTGTAGACAGGAGCTGAGTTGCTGTCATTTGTAGATGAGTGCATTGCTCTTTGTAGCCAATGAAATCAGCCTGTTTAAAGAGTCCTGATCGTTTAAAATCTACCTCACAAAATGGCTCCGTTTTCAGTTAATTTTAATATTTCTTTTACTACCTGTATGTGCAAAACCTACCTAGAATTACTGGTGAAGGCAAAGCTTATGAAAATCTAAGCGCCAAAGAAAACAGATGTTCTCGATGAAATTGTACTAGTTGTATTGAAGCTGTCTTCATTTGTCAGGCAGGTTCATGACAGTAAATGTAGTTTTTAAAAATAGTCATGGTGTGAAGGCTATTGCAAGCTCATGAACGATTAAGCGGAAGCATCGCATTTCACTGAAATGAAGCCACGCAGTGCACTGGAAACCCACTGAAGTATTAATGTCCGAGCGTGTTTACTCGTGCTTATTGCCATTGAAGTGGGAAGAGCAGTGGGGACTTTTTTAAACTCAGAAAAGTGAAAGGAAAAAACCAAGTAGGTCCATGCTACCAATCCTGGGTCATAGTGATCAGTTAGGGGTTCATTAGAATCAGATTCTTAGGGCCCACTTACCAAGATTCTGCAACAGAAGACTAAGTGCAGCCCAGAGATGTAAAATTTTAATGAATAGGCCACATGGTGCCATTGCTGAAATTTTGCTGGCAACATTAGGAATATGTCCTGTTCTTTGTGCAGGTGTCCCGTGGTTCCTATGTCTGTATTCTAGCACTATGTATATTCAGAGGGATATGAGTCTTTAATATAGTTTTCCTTTGGTAGAATTAAACCATTAATAATGACTTAATCTATTAGGAGATAAGTATCCCCTAGGCTCGGACATCTGAGGCATTCTGTTGGGAAGGACAAGGAAGGAGTAGCTGCCAGGGTAGAGAATAGGGTTACCTAGCTTCACCATCTGTCATCCCCAGGGGAGCAATAATATCCTGTTGTGTGTCGGGAACTGTTGTTCTGCATTCCCTGGATGGATGGATGGATGGATGGATGGATGGATGGATGGATGGATATTGGCTGAGTATAAGCACACACAGTTAAGCACAAAAATTACTCAGAGTGCTATACAGAAAAATCCTTTTAGATTGATTCCTCCCCATTTTGTTCTTCTATTCACTAGTATATATCTATTTTAGACACATTGATGGACATGGGATGATATAAAGAGAGTTAATATATCAGAGGAAATGAATGATCTGCACAAAAGACATGAAGAAAGTAACTTAAGTTCAGTGTGTTCTCAAAGCGAGCATGGCAAGGGTAAATGATTGTATAGAAGTGAGGTAGCTAAATGAAATGACCAAGATATAGTTTTTTTTTCCAATTGAAACTGTCTCTTTCATCAGATTTCTTACAGAAAAGATGTGCAAGGCACCCACATGTATACCGCAGAGCTGGACAGACCGGATATCAAGAAGGCAACTCAGATCTCCAAGATCATAAGCAATGTAATCTCTCTCTCTTAATCTTGTGCAAATCTGATTTCTCTTTATTTTGGAGGGAGATGGAGCACAGCATTGTTAGTTGGAAGGCTAATTTAATTGACATAATCAATTCATTTGAATTAATGACATCTCAATTTTGTCCTGAGTTACCCATTTGAATATGCAAATGATTGGGGATGTGCATGAATTGCCCATGTTCAGCCCAACTGTATCTATTATTAGCGTATTTTTAGAGGAAAACACACTATTGGGTATATGATCGCACTCAGATGTCTCAGCTTGGAAGCCAGACTTGTCAGTCTTCTGATCCTGATTAATGTCTCAGCTTACTCCCATCCAGGGAGCTCCGCTTGGCCTCTTCCCATCTGTTGCTGGTGATTTGCCGATTCCTTTCCACCAGCACTTACTTCTGCACACGGCCTGCATGCCATGGCTGTGACTTGTCTTCTCTAGGATACTTTCCCAGGTTAATGCCATTTTGCTTGAGTACCCCAAACAACCTAGTCAAAGTTAACTATTGGAAAAACATAAGTCCATGCCCCTTTAAAATCAATAAGGAAACTAATTCAACTGCTTGGTAACCAAGTGCCCGTTTTCATGGACAAAATGATAAATGTTATCTGTGTAAAGAATGTAGACTCTTAACTTTACAGAAAAAGCTCTTAGAATCTTTAGAGATAAATATAAAGATGATGATGACTGGCTACTTAGGTTAAAATAAATAATTTTTTTTTTTACTAAAAATAAATTTCTGCTTTAGCAGTCACTATTTTAGTATTTGGTATGTAAAGTATTTTTAATGACCTAAGGGACTATTATATTGTATTTTGATTAATGCTAATTTAATGTAAAGTAGAAATATTAAAATTTTCTCATTATTCACTTTAGGCAGAATACAAGAAAGGGCAAGGCGCAGTGAATAAAGAACCTTCTGTAATTGGAAGACCAGATTTTGAACAAGCCATGGAAGCTTCTAAACTTTCTAGTCAGGTAAGTCTTGAGCATGAAAATCCTTCAATGGCTTTATTCATAGGTTTTATTTCAAGGAGCATAGAAAATATTTCAACTTAGATAATATCTTTAATTGCAAGAATAAACCGAGGTAATGTTTCTGAAGCTACTTCAGCTAGTGTTCCAATAATTGCAAATTTCAGCAGAGAAAAAAAGTCCGATTCTTAGATCAAAGTGCAGACTTCTTTCCAGGCTCACAGCTGAACCTGTTTCAGTGAGTTTGGCCATGTTGTATTTCCAGAGATCAGCAATAGCCAATACTAAAGGTCATATTTTTATACATGTATACACAAAATTAAAAAAAAACATACAATTTGAACTTAGTAATAAAAAATATTTTCTCAATTTAAAAACATTTTTTTCTTAATTAGACAATATAACAGGAAAGATAAAGTGCAGAAAACCTTGAAGTCTGATTTCAGGATATAAGACCTAAAGAATCTACAAACCTGGAAGGCAAAAATGGCTTGAGAGTTTAGCAGGTTAAAATTTCAATTATCCAGAATTATCATATAAATGCCATCCAATTTCAGTGAGATTCCGAAAGATTTTTTTTTAAGAATTTGACTGAAATAATTTCAAAGTTTCTGTGGACAGGAGTTGCCTGAAGAGCTTTTAACAGTGTGAGTCTGCAGGTCAGTGACAGGGTAACACTAGAAAACCATTTGAATAAGTCAGTTTATATTGACAGGTAAAATACTCAATAGGCTAGAATAGGCATTCCTGAAATAGATTCTAGTAAGTCTAAGAATTTAACATATGGCAAAAGTATTGATTCAAGTCAGTGGAGGAAAGATAAGCCAGTTAGTAAATTGCTACCTATTGTGATAAAAGAAGACTATTTCAGTATCTTTAACCCTATACAAAAGTGAATCTCAGGTAGATTAATAATATGAATGCAAGCCAAGTGTGATGTTATTTTCCTGAGGCTGATCCAGAAGGTTTGGGGTCAGCTTGTACTGTAGAAGGAGACCTCATTCTTTAAGCAAAACCAAACTCAAACCAAATAAACCAATGCCATCCAGAAACCCAACAGACATGAGCAAAATAATGAAAATATTAAAAAGAAAATTCAGTAGTCGCTATATGGCACACAAGGGTTTGTATTTTAACAAGACCAGAGGTCCAGAGGTTCTCACGGATAGTAAAACATGATGGTTATACAAACATTAAAATCACTGCTGCATTTTGTGACTCATGCTTTCATTTCAACACTGGAGAGGCTGAGGCAGGAGGAGTGTGAATTGAAGACCAGCCTAGGCTACATACTGAGACCCTGTCTCAAAAACCCCAGGTAAGTCAGTAAATAAACATGAGAGTTTAATCAGGGATAAAGGTGTTAGAGTCAACAATGATGTCAACAATCTGATGTTTTAAAAATATATTTATAGTTTTTAATTTTGGAAAATAATCTATTTCAAAATAGATAAAAGTCTAAAATATAACTGAAGAATATAAGATAAATCCTAAGTCTGGAAAGACATACTGGGACATGTGGTTTGAGATTCTTGGTATTCAATATCACCATGATGCCATTTCTTCCAAATTTAATTTTAAAGGCTCTATGTAATTCCATTACAAATCCAAAGTCTTTTTGTTCAAAAATAAGGATCAAATTAAATAACCAAATAAATCAAACAATTTTGCAATTTGTTCAGAGAAAAAAAATGAAAATACCTTTTTGGATAGTAAAAAGAGGAGCAGTTATTTCAAACTATTTGGAAAATATGATACATATATATATATATTATATATGATAATAAATATTTTTGTCATGAGATCTTTTTTTAAAAAGTTATTTTTACTGAGTATGTATATATGGGTGCCCAAGTGTGCACCTGTGTATAAAGAAGCCCATGAAGGTCACAAGATGATAGTAGATGACATGTGACAGGAGTCATAGGTGGTTATGATCTACCATGTAGGTATGAGGAGTCAAGCCTCGGTCCCCTGCAAGAGCAAGAAGCACCCTTCACTGCTGAGATTGCTCCCTAGCACCTCCTATATTCTTTAATGTGGAAACAAAAATGTCTAACATCAAAGCATAAAAATATAAATGAGGTGAGTATGATTCTACAGAGAGGAAATATAAATGGCCAATAATCATGTGAGAAGATGCCCAAATTTATTAGTAGAAAGAAATGCCAACAGAATTTAAGGGAAATGTCACTCGTACCCATAAGCATTCTGTTTCTTGCTTGTGAGGGGGAGAAGGACATGCCGTTAGAAAGGTTTTGTGTAGGCGGTAGTTTTGAGTTGGGCTTGGTTTAGCGCGAGAGAAGTCTGCTCAAGAAGAAAGCCCCAAATAAAGGCAGGAAGGTGACTGAGGACACGAGTGGTGCCTCTGAGCCAAGGGGTATCAGTTATGGCCATAAAAAGGAATTTAGGGGGATTTTTAATAAGCAAAGGGTCAGTGTTGTATTAATTTTGACTATATGGCATTATTTAGAAAGCAGAATGAAAATAATGTGTTCCTTTTATATAATAAATTAATCATTAATCATGATGTTGTATTTCTTATATTAATATACTTTTGCAAGTTGGCACCAATCCAGACATACCTGGAAAGAGAGACTCTCAACTGAGGACATGCCTCTATCTGATTGGCCAGTAAGCATGTCTGTGGGGGCGTCTTCCTGATTGCTGCTTGATGTAGGAGGACCCAGTCCTCTGTGGGTGGCACTGCCCCTGGGCAGGTGGCTCTGGGCTGTATAGGAAAGGCAGTGGAGCAAGCCAGAAGCATAGCATCTCTTCATCGTTCATCATCTATCTATCTACCTCAGTTCATGCCCTCACTTCCCTCAGTGATGGGCATTCGGGAGCCGTTAGATATAATAAACCCTTTCCTCCCGAAGTTACTTTTGATCTTGGTGTTTTCAACAGCAACCATTCAATATGCTATCTTAATGATTTGAAGTTTAATGGCATTGAATGAAGTCATAATGTACTACCACCATCACCATCCACCCAACTCTTCGTCCTGTAAGCTAAACTCTGCAGCTCTTGACCAATGACTCCCAACCCAACTGCTACAGGAATGATGTGCTCTATCATCCAAGTGGTAAAAAGAGAGAGTGTTCCCATATGTAACTACAGGGTATGTGTGTTTCTTTAAAAAGAACAAATTATCACCATTTCAGCTGTGGGCACTCAATTAAACTTCTCCTTACAGGTGAGAAATAAGTCATCACAGAAAAATTTTGATGTGGGATGGCTTATGTAGACATTATTCTTGGCAGATTAAGATGTCAGCACTGCAGGAAAGGTTGGCCTCTGTCAGAGATGAAAGTTCCATGGGCCAGCAGGGAGTGGTTGCAAGACTCACACGGGAAATGATCTACCCGTCAGACATCTCCCGAGCTGTAGTGGAAGAGGGAAGGGATGTGTAGGGGAGATGCAGGAATGCAACTGCGACTTGTGCTAATTGTTTTATGGTTTGCCAGGCACTTTCACTTAGAAAACGACTCTGTGTCTTGGAAGGCGTCTAAGGCGTACAGGACTGAGAATATGCTTGGAAAATACTCTCAGGAGAGACCTAAAATAGCTGTTGAAGCCCTGGGCATCCTTAATAATGCCTGTTAAGAAGGCAAGAGAGCTTAGACTTGCTTTGGGTTTGGAGTGTACCTGGGTGGGTGCCACGGAGCACAAGTAGAGGTTAGAGAATAAATTCCATAATGTGGATCCTAGGGATTAAACTCCATTATATCTTGGCAGCCAACACCCTTACTCTACTGAGCCATTTCACCAGTTCCCTCCCTGACTTGTTATGCTCCCATTCTTTGCAGTGCATGGCAATTTCCCATCAGCCGCAGAGCAGATTGTACAGAAGCAGTGTGGTCCCTTTCAGTGCCTAGAAAACTTGACTGTGGAGCGAGACTCTTGGGATACGCTACTGGTGCTGTTGCTTGTTTGTCAAGTTATCTTGGACATAGTGCTTAGCTTCTCTATTTCTGTAAAGTTGATCTGACAGCAGATGTGGCTGCTTGGTAGAGTTGTCACATGAGCGTGCTGTTAAAATTGCTACCTGGCCTACAAATCACGCGATTCCATAAGAATCATTTTGAATAGATACTTGGAACACTTTCCCATTTACTTTTCTTTTAGACGTATTTACATGCAGGGCGGAGCAAGGGCAGGAACGTTCACTCTTTGACTCAAGCTTAACTTCACTCCATCCAATCCTCCCTGTGAGTCCTTAAAAGAAAACATCAATCTGAGTATTTATTTTCACATTTCTAATTCAGTTCTCAAGAGTCCTACCATTTGATTCCTCCTTAGGCTTTTAGAAATATATTTTTTCAATCTCAAATTGCATATCTACCAACTGATTAGACACTTAAACAGGTTGCAGTCTGCAAGTTCTCTGTACCCATCAGCTTTACTTTTCCATTGGTCTTATAGTCTATAGGTTTCTAAAAGTGGAAAGGTGGGCATAGGAGTGAACAGGAGTCCTAGAATGGCTTGTTTAATGTGTGTTCTCAGTGCATCAACTTGAAACAAAGGCCAGAATGTAGTTTCTTGATGTCATCAGTAACTTGGAAGGTCATACACCATCTGGCTCCTAAGCCAATGACAAAGGCATACATTGGTTGGAAATGATTTAGGAATTCAGTAAGCAGGGAAAAGAGGTGGGTGTGTGAGAGAAGGCAGAGGCAAGGCAGTGTGCTGCTGTGTAGTGGCCAGGCATGCATGCTGGGGAGTGGCAGACAGCAGACTATGAGTGGGAGAGAGACATTTTGCCTGTATGCTGAGCTCTGTGGGAGTTTACTCAGGCCAGGCAACAGAAACAGGAACCAAACTATTCTTATACAAAATGGAACAATTGTTTAGATCCTATGGATATAACCTTTCCTTTTTAAATTTTATTTTTTAAGATCTATATTTACATGTGTGTGCATGCCCATGTGTGTGCATGTGTACTGATGCATGTGAGTGCAGGTGCTAGAGGAGACCAGACCTGTAAGTAGAGTTTGAGGTATTTGTAAGTCATCTAACATAGTTGCTGGGAACCAAACTTTATTCCTTGGTAAGAGTAGTACTTGCTCTTAAACTGAGCCATCTCTTCAGCCCCAACTTTCTTTTTAAAAATTGTGAAGATACATATTATTATGTTGTTGTTTTTAAAAATTAATAAAGTAAAATTTCATGTGCCAAGACCAAGATACTAGTTTATGTGCATCTCAAATGTAAATAGACTGTCAAAACCATTAACTTAAAAGTTCTAAATGAGGATAATTTGTTACTATGTTCTTATATCACCTGAATTTAATATTTGGAAATTGTCTACAGGATGAAAGGCTTAAATCTTTGGTCTAGTTTTATAACAACAGAGAAACATTATAATATAATAATCAGTATTTATTACAGAATCGTATTTGTTATACTGATAATGGATTTAAAACTTAAGAGATCTAGTATGGATTGCTGTGAAAATTTAGTATGCAGGATGAAAGAATTAAATCTTTTGTCTAGTTTTATAACAAGAGAAATATTATAATATAATAAACAGTATTTATTACAGAATCATATTTGTTGTACTAATAAGAATGAGTTTAAAACTTAAGAGATCCAATGTGGATTGCTGTAAAAATTTAGTAATAAATAGTGTCCTTGAACTGAAGAAGGTATTAATTGGCTTGGAGATGCTCCCATTCTCCCTTCCTGGCAAGCATACACTCTGCCAATCTTCTGACACTGCCAAGCATAAGCTTAAATGTCATATTTCAAGTTGCCAATGTGAATGGATCTCTCTGTTCACTTCTGTATAATTCGTGATGTGGGGGGTGTATGTTTTAAAAATTGACTTGAGTGACTTACCGTATGGCAAGTCCCACAGTCCAGGGCTATTAGGGTTATAAAATAAAATAAAATAAAATAAAATAAAATAAAATAATAGGTTGTTGATAAATATGTGGATGTCTTAATCAAAATTTCTTTGGATTCTTAACATTTGATACAAAGTCAGGATGATATTATCTTGTAAAGAAAATAAGGGCATGTAAGCCTCTGGTTTTAGTTCCCAGACCCAAATAAAAAGGAAAGCAAAATGTAATAAGAAAGTAAGTAAGGAAGGTAGGAAGAAAGGAAGGGAGGTGTCGCACCCCACTTGTCCAGCAAGGAAGATCCTTCTCAACAGCCTTTATTGGAAGCGCTCTTTTAGATTTCTGGGAGAGACTGCTTCAAATGCCCAGAACGGGCTGCTTATATACCCCCAGCCCTGGGCGTGGCAAAGTGCATGGAGGTGTCCGATTGGTCAATTTGCAATGCCTCATTAGCATGCTCATTAGCATGCCCTGCCCGGGAGGGAGTGGTCAGGTTCATGGTACCCTAGTGGTACCTCATTTGCATGCCCCGTTCGGGAGGGGCTGGAGCCAAATTGAACTGTGAATGCGCAGGCCTCTGGTAGTTCCTACCAGAGCCTAGGCAGGCGCCATCTTGGATTGCCGCCTCAGAGTTCTCGCAAGCGCAGCGTTATTTTAGTCAGCCGCGTCAACTCTGCGGTTGGCGGCCTACAGGGAGAGTGAAGGGAGGGAGGGAGAATAAAGAAGTACACAGGTAACATTCTATGTAAAATCCAGCTTAAATTCTGGTTGTTTTTGTGACGAGTTCTATATAAAACTGTATTATTTTCTTTGCTCACCTATAATTTAATTTTAGCAAAGATCAGAAAGAATGAGTATTTTTAGATACTTGGTATATTGTTTTCAGTAATAATTAAGGTCCACTCCACAAATTGTCCATTTTTTCCTAACATTTGATTTTTATAGCTATGCCAAAAGAATCATTCTTCTTGCTGGCTTTAGGGGAGCTGAAGCATAAGTGGTATTGTAGGGGAGCCAGACACCTGAGTGCTGAAAACTCCTGTGTTTAGAAGTCTCACTTCCTGGTTGCATTGCTCTGTCTAGAGGCACTTAGAGAATTAATTTAAATTCTGTCTCCATGGACACAGTGGGGACTCCCTAAAGTCTAGTTATAGTTAAAATTCTTTAGAAAATAGTTGGGAGTTTGATTTTATATAATTTTTCTATATATTTATTAGAAAGTGATGGGTGTCAGAGCTCTATGTGTGCTGTTCATAATGTAAATAAAGTAACATTATGACTTACTTATAGAACTTCACTTATTTCTGAAATAATGGATCTGGGTATAAGGAGTCACATTTTTATCTCAACATTATCACTTCTCTCTCCCTTTCTCCGATGATCTTATAACTGGCAGGTATAAGCTTTGCTCCATGCTTGGGTAAGCAAAGACGTCTAAGGCTTCACAGGGATCTCGTGGGAGATGTGGGTGTGAATAGGGAAGCAGACAGTGGGGTTGTGAACTGTGGATTGAAAATGGAGCAGAATGTTGAACATGTCTGTTCCGTTAGTGAGGGAGACAGTTGGAAGGTGAGAGATATGACCTGTATCAGCCATTTGATTCTCTTTATTCATGTGTGTGCAGCTCTTGGAGAAGGCATGAGGCAAGATCCAGTTTTATGTCAGTGTTTGGTTAATGTCTTTTTATATAATGCAGTTATTTTGTGTAAGTTAATTATCAATGGAAACTCTTATGTTTGGTTTCCTGCATATCTTTTGAGATCACATCACTTAGACAACAGAAGTTTAGCGCTTTTCTTATTATTAATTATTAATTATTAATTATAATTATTAATTATTAATAATAAGAAGCTTACAGCACTTTTCTTATTATTACATTCAATATAACTATTGGAATCTTGTGGGCAAGAGATCAATAATTATTTCTCAGAAATAAGCATGTTCTTGGAAGAGGAAATGCTGGGTTTGATAACAGATAAGCCACCAGCTTTGTCCTCATACCAACCTACACATCGTTGTTGCAAAACAGTTGGAAGTGTGCTGTGGTGGTTATGGTTAATTCTCAATTTGATAGGGTCTAGAATTACCTGGGAGATGAGTCCCTGGGCATGCCTGTGGGAGACTTTTTGGTTTTGTTACTTGATGTTGGAGAGACCAATCATGATTGTAGCTTGAGACCACAGGCAGAGGCTCCAGGACTGTATAAAATGAAGAAAGCAAATTAAGCGGCAAGCTTTATCCCTTCCTTTCTGCTGGTGTCCCTTGGATGAGACCTGAGTAGCTGTCTCTAGCACTGCCTCTGTGGACTGTTACTTGAAACTGTGAGCCAAAAGTAAACTCTTTCTCCCCCTCCTTGCTTTGGTTGTTGGTGTAATCCTCAGAGTAACAGAGGAAAGTCAAACAGGCTCTCTGGGGGCAAAAGTTGAAGAACCTACTTTCTTTCTTATGTAACTGAGACATACATGGCTGAGGTTAGAGGATGGGTTAATTGATTGAAACTTGGTGCCAGTCAGCATGGTACAGCCCGTCAGCTGCTTAGAGTTGCACAGCTAATGCTCAAGAGCAGTTCCTGCAAAGCGACCGAGTAGAAGGAAGCTCAGGTTGGACAGGGGAACATGGATATGCGCATGAACTTGGATGTGTGAACAGGGCTGAATGGAAAGGCTCCTTAAGTGAGGCTGATGGAAGTAGTGAAGGCAATCTAAACATTTCCTATTTTAGCTCTCTTCTCTGATTCCAGGATGCAAAGTAATAAAATCACCTTCTCATTTTAGAAGTGCTTAATCAATTATTTAAAATAAATGTGTCAGGCAGCACAAATATCAGAAAATTATTTTCAAGTAGAGCACACAGAAGATAGTTCTTCAATGCTGTTTTCCCACCAAAGCTTCACTAGCATGCCCTCAAGACACCTGGCAAGTACCCCTGAAGAAAACCATCACCCCAGGCAGGGCCATTTTCAAATTCTGTTTAATAAGGACCTCAGTAAGGCAGAGCTTAAGACATGTGGATAAATGTGCTTTATGAGAATATTATAAAAAAATAAAAATAATTTTTATGATATTGTACAATACTGTAAGATTGTAGAGGTAGTACAAAAGACCAAGACAGTCTGTTTTTGCTTTTAGGATATGTGCATCCTTTTCTGTTAGTGTGCATCAAGGGATGTGGGACGCGAGTAGCTGGGGTGTTACTCATTTATCTACTAAGGGAGAGAATTTGTCTTTACATTCCATTCTATAAGATATAACATATATATATATATACACATATATATGTATATATACATATGTATATATATGTATATATATATACATATGTATATATACATATGTATATATATGTATATATATACATATATAGATATATATGTGTATATATATATGTATATATATTTTTAACCATGAATGAATAACTCTAAGTTGACAGTCCTCTCATTTTTTTCTATGACTAAAGAAAGAAAAGCTTTAGACTGAATATTGAATATACATTTTTTTGTTGGATACATTGAGGAGTTAAAGCAAGACAAAAAACAAAATCAAAATTAAAAACAGAAACAAAACTAAAAATGCCAAAAAGCAGATGTAGAACATTGTAGAAAAATATATTCTCTGAAAATTAGACTTTGAGCAATTGAGATATGGATGTTGCCAATAATACGGTTAAAAAAGAAATCTTTGAACAAATTTAATGTGGATATCTGTATTTGGGATAATTTTCGTAGAAAAAATCCTTCAATTTCTGGCTCTAAGGACATACTTTGTAAGTGAGTCAGACCTTAAGAATTACGAAGTGTGTGCTCTCAATTCTGACTGATCCGGGGTTACAGGGGTACAGAAATGGAAACTGACCTGTAAAGATTTTTATATTATAAATGCATAATCCTCATGAGCGGAGAGCTTGAGCTCATGCTGAATGACATTCATGACCAATATTCAAGTAGCATATTAAAAGTTTTAAACGCCTTATTAAGCTTTATGGAAAGGGACGGCTATCAGAAATTGAAATTCTGCAGAAATTCTGCAGTGATTCATGTGAAAGGTAGCTTCCATTTGCTCTCTTCAAAAAACTAATTTGTTACTTTTCCACCAAAATATGTGATTTCATTTAGTTTGTTCTTTTTCTTTATGATAGGTTAAATATAAAGAAAAATTTGATAATGAAATGAAGGAAAAAAGCCACCATTACAACCCTCTGGGAAGTGCATCTTTTAGGCAGCACCAGCTTGCTACTGTCCTGGCAAGTGATGTAAGTCGTAATCTACAGAAATTACTTTCAATATCTTTATAGTCTTGTTTTCCTAGAACTAACTGTGTTGTAATTACTGATATTTAATCAAGATCATGTAATTTCCACGTAATTTGTAGCTGAAAACACTGGAGCGTACTTTCCTGAAGCTTTGTTTTTCTAGAAAAGTATATTATTATAATTTGCTATTAATGGTTACTGATTACTAATTAGTTAATAAGTAGGAACAGTGGTATGAATAAAATTATTGTGTCTGATCAAGAGTAGAAATAGATTATAGAGTTTTTCAGGAAAGAAATATATATTATCGCAAATTAGTAGGTAGGACAACAATTAACTCATAATTATGCCCACAAAATTGGGTTTATTATAAAGTACTACCTGATACATGGGGGTTTATCAAAAAGAAATTGTCATGAATTGAGCTGCTAAAGGTTTCAAACTTCTTTCATTTTTATTATTTTATTCATTTTTATTATTTTCATTTTCATTTTTATTATTTCATTTTCATTTTTATTATTAAGTGCTATCTTTGTAGATTTATTTTCATCTTCTTAAAATTAAGAAGGATGTATTGAATAATAAATGAAGTTTAGAATTTTTACTAGAGGGAGGTATTGTCCAAAACCAGAAACAATGTCAAACGGTTCTTTTTGGGATCATTTAAAACATGTACAGATCCTTTCCAATCAGAGGAACTGCGGATCACGGAAAGGCTCTTCCACTGAGGCTGCAGCTCAGCCTCTCGGTCTCCATGGGTGGCACTGGCTTTACTTCTCTTTCATTAACGTGTAGAAGGTCTTGATGCTCAATAACCAGTCTCGGTTTGTGTCTGGAAGGTAAAGGGGACACGTTTGTCTTTCAGAACCTCTGGGGATATCAGAATCTTTCTTTTCCTGGCTGATAATTTTTGAATGTGCAGACACAAAGGAGGTAAAGATGAGCCAATCTTAAAGGAATCTAGAATTGAGCCTCAAATGCTCAAGACTGAGTGAGGATCAGACTGCCTGGATGTGATCCTGTCCAGCCACTTACTGTTATGCCTTCAATCTTTCTGTGCCTCGGTTTCCTTATCTGTCAAATGGGAATAAATTTAAACAATTAGGGTGGTTGTGAAGATTGCTTCATATACATATAAAGGTTTTTAAAAAGCATACAGGCAGTGTTTAACTAGCTTGATACTAATATTTTGTTCTTACTACTAGTATTAAATTCCAAAGCAGTTGGGGAAAAAAAAATTCACATGGCTTTAGAATGCAAAGCTGCTAGAGCTTAAATTACAGCAACGTAAAACTGAAATAATTCCACAGCAGCATGGGAAGAATGAAGTGAGGCTTTCCTTGTTCTCTAAAAGTAGAGTTTCCACTACAATTACCGAAGTGTGTTAACACCACCGTTTTGGAATATATAAACAGTAAAAGAAATTTAAATGTTTTCAAGTCCGTAAGGAACCATTTGACTCATTCAGTAGTGAATCAGCACCATCTAGTGGCTGCTTGTAAATCCTGTCACTACCACACTTGTGCTGGAGAAAAAAGAATGAACCATGAATGCAGTCCGCTATATAAGCAAATCGAAAGAAAAAAAAATCATATGACTATCTCATTTGATGCTGAAAAAGCATTTGACAAAATACAACACCTCTTCATGTTAAACATATTCTACAGATCAGGAATTCAAGGCCCATACATAAACATAATAAAAACAATATACAGCAAACCAACAGCCAATATCAAATTAAATGAAGAGATACTTGAAACAATCCCACTAAAATCAGAAACAAGACAAGGATGCCCACTCCCCCTGTATCTATTTAATATAGTGCTTGAAGTTCTAGCTAGAGCAAGAAGACAACAAAAGGAGATCAAGGGGATGCAAATTGGAAAGGAAGAAGTCAAGGTATCACTATGGGCGGATGATATGATAGTATTCATAAGCAACCCAAAACATTCTACCAGAGAACTTCTACAGTTGCTAAACAACTTCAGTAAAGTGGTGGGATATAAAATTAACTCAAACAAATCAGTAGCCTTCTTTTATACAAATGATAAATGGGCTGAGAAAGAGATTAGAGAAACAACACCCTTCACAATTGTCACAAACAATATCCAATATCTTAGTGTAACTCTAACCAAAAAGTGAAAGATCTACATGATAAGAACTTCAAGTTTCTCAAAAAATAAGTAGAAGAAGACTTCAGAGAATGGAGAGATCTCCCATGCTCATGGATTGGCAGAATTAATAGAGTAAAAATGGCCATCTTGCACAAAGCGATCTACAGCTTCAGTGCAATCCCCATCAAAATTCCAACACAATTCTTCACAGACATGGAAAGAACAATTCTCAAATTCATCTGGAAAACAAAAAAATCCAGATTAGCAAAAACAATTCTTAACAAGAAAAGAACTTCTGGGGGGGACTCACCATCCCTGACCTCAAGCTTTATTACAACAATAGTGATAAAAACTGCATAGCATTGGTAAAGAGACAGACAGATCGATCAATGAATTAGAATTGAAGACCTAGAAACAAACCCACAAACTTATGGATGCTTGATCTTTGACAAAGAAGACAAAAATAAACAATGGAAAAGAAAACATCTTCAATAAATGATGCTAGTCTAACTGGCAGTCTGTATGTAGTAAAATAAAAATAGATCCATATTTGCCACTTTGCACAAAGCTCAAGTCCAAGTGGATTAAGGACCTCAACATAAAACAGACACACTGACTGTGAAAGTGGGAAAGAGCCTTTCTCTTCTTGTCACAGAAGAGAAAGTGGGAAAGAACCTTGAATTCATTGGCATGGAGGGAAATTTCCTAAAAAGAACTCCAATGGCTCAGGCACTAGGATCAACAATTGATAAATGGGACTTCAGGAAACTGAAATGCTTCTGTAAGACAAGAGACAGAGTCAATAGGACAAATCAGCAACCTACAGATTGGGAAAAAAATCTTCACTAACCCCACATCCAATAGAGGGCTAACAAAGCAAAATGGATAAAGGAAGCAAGAAGCTAACCTCCAAAAAAAACAAACAACCCAATTTTAAAAAATGTACAAAGCTAAACAGAGAATTCACAACAGAGGAATCTCGAATGGCTGAGAAGCACTTAAAGAAATGTTCAAAGTCTTTAGCTGACTCTGAGATTCCACCTTACACCAATCAGAATGGCAATGATCAAAAACTCAGGTGATAACACGGTGAGGATGTGCAGAAAGAGGAACACTCCTTCATTGCTGGTGGGATTGCAAACTGGTACAACCATTCTGAAATTCACCCTGGAGTTTCCTCAAAAAATTGGGAATAGATCTACCTGAAGACCCAGCTATACCACTCTTGGGCATATACCCAAAAGATGCCACACCCATGCCACAGGGGCATGTGTTCTATGATATTGATAGTGGCCTTATTTGTAATAGGCAGAAGCTAGGAACAACCCAGATGTCCTACAATGAAAGAATGGACATAGATAATGTGGTCCATTTACACAACGGAATACTATTCAGCTATTAAGAACAAGGACATTTTGAGTTTTGCAGGTAAATGGCTGAAACTTGAAAATATCACCCCAAGTGAGGTAACACAGATCCAAAAGGGCATGCAAGGTACTCACTAGTAAGTGGATATAAGTAAAGACAAAGTACAGAATACCTAAGATACAGTCCACAGAGCTCAAGAAGGTTAACATGCAGAAGGTCCAAAATGAGGATGCTTTAATCCCACTTGGGAGGGAAAAGAATCACAGGAGGCAGAGAGAGGGAGGGACCTCTGTGGGAGATGGGAGGGGGAGGGGAAAAGAGAAACATGATCAAGTATTAGGTGGGGGAGGGGGTAAACAGCAGAGAAGCCCTGACGGCCAGCAGAATGGATGGAAATATGCAAACTCTGGGGTGCAAGTTTGAGGGGGGTGGCAATCCTCTAGAAAGTACCAGAGACTGGGGAGGTGAGAAACTCTCAGGACTCAAAGGGAGGGGGACCTTAGATGAAATGCCCAACAGTAGGGAGAGGAAACTTATAGAGTCCTCCTCCAGTAGAAAGACAGGGAGGGCATCAATAGTATTCAAAACCCTAACCAAAACAATTAGACAACAAAACGAGGTCAAAGGGATACAAATTGGAAAGGAAGAAGTAAAAAATATCACTATTTGGAGATGATATGATAGTATATTTAAGTGACCCAAAATATTCCACCAGAGAACTCCTAAACCTGATAAACAACTTCAGTAAGTGGCTAGGTATAAAATTAACTCAAACAAATCAGTAACCTTCCTCTACCCAAAGGATAAACAGGCTGAGAAAGAAATTAGGGAAATGACACCCTTCACAATAGTCACAAATAATATAAAATACCTTGGTGTGACTCTATAACCAAGCAAGTGAAAGATCTGTATGGCAAGAACTTCAAGACTCTGAAGAAAAAAAATTGAAGAAGATATCAGAACACAGAAAAATCTCCCATGCTCATGGATTGACAGTATTAATATAGTAAAAATGGCCATCTTGCAAAAAGCAATCTACAGATTCAATGCAATCACCATCAAAATTCCAAGTCGATTCTTCATAGAGTTAGAAAGAGCAATTTTCAAATTCATTTAGAATAACAACAGCAGCAGCAGCAACAACAACAACAAAAAACTCAGGATAGAGAAAACTATTCTCAACAATAAAAGAACTTCTGGGGGAATCACCATCCCTGACCTCAAGCTGTACTACAGAGCAATAGTGATAAAAACTGCATGGTATTGGTACAGAGACAGGCAGGTAGATCAATGGAACATAATTGAAGACCCAAAAACGAACCCACACACTTATGGTAACTTGATCTTTGACAAAAGAGCTAAAACCATCCAGTGGAAAAAAGACAGCATTTTCAACAAATGGTGCTGGTTCAACTGGACGTCTGTATGTAGAAGACTGCAAATCGATCCATTCTTATCTCCTTGCACAAAGTTCAACTCCAAATGATCAAGGACCTCCTCATAAAACCAGATACAGTGAAACTAATAGAAAAGAAAATGGGGAAAAGCCTTGAACACATGGCATAGGGGAAATTTTCCTGAATAGAACACTAATGGCTTATGCTCTAAGGTCAACAATCAACAAATGGGACCTCATAAAATTGCAAAGCTTCTGTAAGGCAAAGGGCACTGTTAATAGGACAAAATGGCAACCAACAGATTGGGAAAAAATCTTTATCAATCCTACATCTTATAGAGGGCTAATATCCAATATATATAAAAAACTCAAGAAGTTAGACTCCAGAGAACCAAATAACCCTATTAAAAATGGGGTACAGAGCTAAACAAAGAATTTTCAACTGAGAAATAATAAATGGCTGAGAAGCACTTAAAGAAAGGTTTAACATCGTTAGTCATTGGGAAAATGCAGATCCAAACAACCCTGAGATTCTATCTCACACCACTCAGAATGGCTAAGATCAAAAACTCAGGTGATAGCAGATGCTGGTGAGGATGTGGAAAAAGAGGAACACTCCTCCATTGTTTGTGGGATTGCAAGCTGGTACAACCACTCTGGAAATCAGTCTGGTGGTTCTCAGAAAATTGGACATAGTACTGCCTGAGGACCCAGCTATACCATTTCTGGGCATATACCCAAAAGATGCTCCAACATATAACAAGGACACTTGCTCCACTATGTTCATAGCAGCCTTATTTAAAATAGCCAGAAGCTGGAAAGAACCCAGATGTCCTTCAACAGAGGAATGGATACAGAAAATGTGGTACATTTACACAATGGAGTATTACTCAGCTATTAAAAACAATGAATTAATGAAATTCTTAGGCAAATTGATGAAATTAGAAAATATCATCCTGAGGAGATAACCCAGTCACAAAAGAACACACATGGTATGCACTCACTGATATGTGGATATTAGCCCAAAAGCTGGAAATACCCAAGATACAATTCACAGACCACATGTAGCTCAAGAAGAAGGAAGACCAAAGTGTAGATGCTTCATTCCTTCTTAGAAGAGGGAACAAAATACTCAAGGAAGGAAATACCGAGACAAAGTGTGGCGCAGAGACTGAAGGAAAGGCCATCCAGAGACTGCCCCATCTGGAGATCCATCCATATAGTGACACCAAACCCAGATACTATTGCTGATGCCAAGAAGTGCTTGCTGACAGGAACCTGACATAGCTGTTTCCTGAGAGGCTCTGTCAGAGCCTGACAAATACAGAGATGGATTCTCTCAGCCAACCATTGGACTGAGCACAGGGTCCCCAATGGTGGAGTTAGAGAAAGGACTGAAGGGGTTTGCAACCCATAGGAAGAACAACAATATCAACCAACCAGACCCCCCTCTAGAGCTCCCAGGGACTAAACCACCAACCAAAGATTACACATGGCTCCAGCCGCATATGTAGAAAAGGATGGCCTTGTTGGACATCAATGGGAGGAGAGGCCCTTGGTCCTGGGAAGGCTCGATGTCCCAGTGTAGGGGAATGTGAGGGTCGGGAGGCAGGAGTGGGTATGTGTGTGGGCCAGGACACTCGTGGAAGCAGGGAGAGGGAAGGTGAGATAGGGGGTTTCCAGAGGGAAAACCAAGAAAGGGGATAACATTTGAAATGTAAATAAATAAAGCATTCAATAAAAAGAAAAAATGGATTATACATAATAAAATAAAAATACGTATTCAAGATTATACATTAAATGCATTAATCAATGATGTTTAAAAGGCAGTGATACATTATTTAGGGATGTGGGCTTTGGGGCTAGATATCTAGATTTAAATAAAGTATTTGACAACCCCCCCCCAAAAGAAAGTGGAGGCATAGGGTTGCCATCCCACAGTCAAAAATTCTGACCCAGAACTGGTCCTGTCTAAAAGAACTGCAGGGATAAAAATGGAGAAGAGACTGAGGGAAAGGTGGTCCAGTGACCGGCCCACTTTGGGATCCATCTCAAGGGGAGGCTCCAAGGCCTGACATGATTACTGATGCTATGGTGTGCTTGCAGACAGGAGTCTAGCATGACTGTCCTCTGAAAAGGCCCAACAAGCAGCTGACTGAGTCAGAAGCAAACACGACATCTTGGAAACAGGGGAGTAGGAATGGGATAAGGAGCTGTGGGTGGGGGATCGGTAGGTGTGCAAGGCTGGACTGTAAAGTAAAAGTGATAAAAGTGAAATAAAAAAAGAATGAGAGAAAGAAGGCAGGCAGGCAGGCAGGCAGGCAGGAAGAGGAAACATCTTCTTGATTTCTTCCACTATATAGTATTTTATTCGTGTTATTTTTGTAGGTGAAGTACAAGAAAGATGTTCAAACCATGCACGAGCCAGTTTCAGATCTCCCAAATTTGTTGTTTTTAGACCATGCTCTGAAAGCCAGCAAAATGCTCAGTGGAGTAAGTGGGTTTTGTCTGGTGGCCATTGTAGAGTAGACGTGTGGAGCCCTGGGATGCAGTGTTTCCATTTGCTGCTGGTCTTACCTGCTTCATTAGATGAACCGGTGTGCCGTGTTCTCCAACAACTAACGCACTGAAAATAGCCACCTGCTCGTGCAAATCCCATGGCAGCTGTTGTCTCTGTATGAAAGAGTTCTTTTTCTTAACTTACTTCACCCTTTTTAGACTATATTTTAGGCCGTTCACTCCATATTACCCTGTCTTCTCCCCCATTCTTCTGCTCCAATCCCTTTTTCTTGGCAACAGGTACCCCTCTTACTTTCATGTCTTTGTATGTGTTTGACACACTGAGTTTAGTGAGGGTTGCCTGCAAGCACGTGGATTGGACATAATTTGCTGGAACCTGGACAGAGCTATATTCCTCTGAAGAAAGCAATACCCAGCGTGGGTTCTCGTAGCTCCTCGCATCTCATGAGCGCAAGCACACTTTTTGGTACTGTTATAAGCAAGCATCCTTTCTGTCTTCTTTCTTCCCATTTCTTCACTTGTATCAGAATGAAGGCACTTGATGTTCCTGTCTTGTAGACAGGGATCTTCTTTTATGAGAGCCATGCCAGCATATCACGTATGTTATGTCTTCAGTAGCAAACATTCTTGTTTATATGTAGTATATATAAACACATATAAAAATATAGTGTTTAAACTATTTTCTCTGACAAGAAATCTTGAAGGTGCTTGCATTTCATGGCCACTATGAATTTAGTCTTGAGGATCCATTCTACGTTACCTGTCAAGTCGACAAGGAGGGCTGTCGGTGATATTTGTGTTTGCTATTCATATGGTGCCTCTAGATGCTGACGTCACTAGCTCTTACAGCGGATAACTCCTGCTCACTGCTGGCTCCACTTTGTAAAGATCCAGATGACACATGGTAATGATTGGTTCTGACATGACCTCAAGTTATTTCCATGCCTATTCTAATAATAAATGCCCATTCACTTAAAACCGTCTTAACTCACAGAATAGACCTTGATCAGATGAAGAAATTCTCGTTCTGTAAGGTATGGGAGAAAGTGAAGGTAGTCTCTTAAGTAGCTGAGCCCACTGTGCTCAGTATAAAGCCACTCCAAGACTAGATCCCAAACCTTTGTCTGAAGGGAGCTTCATTTATTTGTGTGTCCACTCTGTCTTGCACGCCGCCACCATCAGCTTTCCCAAGGTGCACACTGTACATAAGAGGTCCACACTCGCAGAGATTAGTTTCTAATTTATTTAAAAAGTGTTGGTATTTGGGTTAAAAGCAGTATATTATTGTTTCTGGTGTCAGAGGTGTCTGTTGACAGGCTCAGAATTAGCCTGTGGTGTCAGGGCCCTTGGATTACATTGTCCTGCCTTCTCTAAGTTCACCCTCCACTGACGTATACATCCCAACCACCCTGTATTTCTGTTCTGGTTTCATGCTTCTCTCAGTGACACACATACACATCTCTCCATCCTCTACACCCTCTGCTTTCTTCATTCTCCAGTGTCCAGCTTTTGTCCTGTGGCAGTGCTTGCCTGGTACTGTCCCCCACTCACACTCAGGCTGACTCTCCTAGGAACATGGGGATTGTGTGTAAATGAGCGACAATGTTTACCTTTCACCGGCAACATTTCTTTTCAAAATGTTGACGTTTGTTTTGCTGTAGAGAAAATGAACCAAAATTTAATGTGCACAGTCATCTCTCCAACAGAAAGCCTGAGGAAGTCACATTGCCTATTTTGTTCATTATTCACAGAGCTTTGATCTCCCATCTGTCTCAGTCTGAATCACAGAAATGACTACATCACTCAGTGGGCCAGAGAGTTTGACTTTCTCTGAATCATTTACATATTAATATTCTATGATATTATATATGTTTTAATTTTTTATAAGCTAGAATAGCCTTTTAAATATTTGTATAAAATGAATAGAAATTTTCTTGATGTATAAAGGTGACTGGGTTTTATTAAAACATTGAAGAAGAAATTTCAAGTTAGATATTTTGCCAAAGTTCAGGACTGGTTTGCTATAAATGGCTATTTTATTAACCATCTCTAGATGTATATAGGTCTATGTCAAAATTTTTGCATTTTAATGTGTCATGTGTAGAGCAGAATGAGAAATTTAAAAGCCTGCCCAGAATCACAAATTCAATGTTTGAAAAAACACTTTACTGTGAAAATGGAGTTTTCAACTTCCTTATAACTTTATATAAATTTAAAATTGTTATTCTATGTTATTCTGCATAACCTCCACTAGGAGGCAACAGAGACTATTCAATATGGAAAAAAAAAAGCCCCTGCATTAGAAATTTCATTTGCAGATTGGTGTTCAAAGGATTTGGTTTTAGCCTGGTTTTAGTATATATCCCTTATTCTGAGTATAATTCCCTAGACTTCATTAGTTATGGACTTTGACTCCATAGTAGAATATGTTCTGCCTTGATGCATTCAAACTGTAGTTGTTTAATAAGTAGATATTATAAAAAAATCTAAACAAAGTATAAACATTTTTGATATCTTATTTCAGGTTTCAGCTTTGCCTTTGGTTTAAATTAGATTTTATTTAGGCTTAGCTTAAAATTCATAGATGGACCCAAGATGTAACGTATGAACTTTATTAAGACTTTCCTGTGGTACTTTTCAAAGTCACTTCATTCTGGCTAGAATTCAGTGACACATGTCTTTGCTCCTCAAGTGACAGGGAACACTTGACGTCAGGCTCCCTCTGGAACCTTGTTTCTGTGGAGCAACAGTTCTGTGGCAGGTCACCAACTCCTTCTGTCTTTCTGCTCCTGATGCTCAGTCGCTCTCACGCTTCTGTCCTCCAAGCATCTCCTAGGATCACATGAGTCTCTTTACTGTCACTTCTCCGAAAGCTGCATGCATTCCTTTTCACTGTACACAAAACCATTTTTCCTGGAGCCCATGGGCGATTGATTTTTAACTTTGTAGGTCCTCGCAGCCTTGGATCTCAGAGAGCTACTGTTTGCTTGTACGAGTCTTTTCCAAGTAGGACTAATTCCTAAGTGTCTGGTCTCTAGCGCTAGACGTCTTGTTCTGCTTCTGCTTCTGCTGGTCTAAAGTAAAATACCATTGATACTCATTCTGATTTCTTCCAAATTTACCTTCTTGCGTAAACCATAATAGCAGAGGGCCTACACCAACATCTTCAACTTAAAAATCTAATAAATTGGGGCTGGAGACGTGGCTCAGTGACTAAGATCACTGGCTACTCTTCCAGAGGTCCCGAGCTCAATTCCCAGCAAGGCTCAACATGTATAATGTGATCTGATGCCCTCTTCTGGCCTGTAGGTGTACATGCAGCTAGAACACTCAGACATTAAAAAAAAAATCTAATGAATTGTACCCATTTGCTTCAGGTTCTTTTTTTGGTGCCTCCCATCCCCATCCTTTCCTTGGAATTTAGAGAATTAGCTTAGTCATCTTTCAGCTTCTCTTTGTCCTCATCACTTCCATCCTTGCTCATGGCCCAGCTTCTCTCTACCGTCCTGGAGTCTACTTCCCTCGCTCTCTTCTTTTTGTTTCTATCTCTTCCTCTGGACACTACTGAACGCCGTTCTGTCCTGTGATAAGAAACAGTGTCTATGTGTCACCCCACCTTGTCCACTCACAATCCATGGGATCCCATCGAATGATTTTTCATTTGTGACTGTGCGTCATGTCACATTTATAATTAATCACGGAATGTTCCCTGGGCTCTTCCCATGGCCACTTAGAGCGAGAGCGCCTGGCTTTGTCGTCCATTTTCCTCAGTTGCAGAACCTCCTCCACGCCAGCTGTTACAGAGACTGGCTCTTTAACAGCACCGTGGCTCCTTTCCACTGGCTTCTATGTTGTCTGCCTTACTAAGCGTTGTTGGCTCAACTCAGTTAAGGGCTCAGTCTGTGACCCAGGGTTTTCTGGAACTCAAGTCATCCTCCTGTCTCAGCCTCCTACGTGCTGCGATAAGAGCCACTGCACCCCAGTTACATTCCTAAGTCTCTTTTTACTCAGCAGTCTCTTTTATTCCTAACTTGTTTTCATCATTTTTTTAAAAGTGGGAATATAAAAAGAATTTTGAAGAAAATAAAGGATTGTATCACTTTGATGCCGAAGCTCCTGAACACCTGCACCATAAAGGCAACGCCACCCTCCAGAGTCAGGTGAGTTCTCTGAGCTATCCTCACCCCATGGACACACATCACCATCGGGTTGTCCACTGCTTAGTGCCTGCCATGTTCTTTGAAGAATGGAGCCCAAGAAAATTAAGGTTGTTTCAGAAAAAATATTATCTCAGAGCCTTTTTTTTTTATCTTTTGGGGCAGCTGGAACCATGTTTCGACATATAAAAGTTTCATAAAAATAAGTTTTTCATATAATTAAACAGTTTAGATCTAGGAACTAATCAAGTGATGATCAAATCTCATGATGATTTAAAATTTTACAGCGTGCTGATTTGACATTTTTTAGCTATAAAATTAATTTTCTGGGTGTGAGCCGTATTATAATTTCTGCATTTAATTATAAGTGTTATTGGAAAGGGAACGCGTCCTCACTAACGCATTTTAAATTAATGTTTCTTCTAACTGTGTTCTGTAAAAGAACTTATTTTTTTCTCTTTCTGACACATTGTAAAGTCAATCTTTAAGATTTTAAAATTATCATTTCAAGTTTAAATAGTTGCTAAGATGCCATTCCTAGCATCTATTAAGGTAAACATTTACATGACTCTTTAAAATGCACTCTGTGGAACATAAAATCTGTAATGATTTGAAAATAAATTACTCCCTGTAACAGTTTTCTTTCCTGTTGCTGTGATAAAGTACCTCTGTATAAGTATGTCCAGGGACAAAGGGTTCACTGGGTCCCCAGGGATACTCTACCACTGTAGGGAAGCCCAGATGGGAGGAACTTGAAGCATCAGGTTACACAAGTACAGCCATAGTGAGGAACCCACAGCAATGGATTAATGTACATATCCTTGTGCCCAACTCACTTTGCCCCTTTTCCCACAGTCTGGGACAAAAACAAAAATCTAAGGAATGATGTTACCTACTTTTAGGCTGTCTCTTCACATATCAGTGAACATAAATGAACAATTTCTACAGACATGTCCACAGGCTAACCCTATCTAGAACCTCATTGAGAGTGTTTCCCAGGGGAGACAAGAGTTAAGTAAGTTGACACTTCAACACCCTCCTCCCCAATGTTAGGAAACAAGAGTTTGTCCTTAAGTTCTCTCTCTCTCTCTCTCTCTCTCTCTCTCTCTCTCTCTCTCTCTCTCTCTCTCTCTCTTTCTCTCTCCCTCTCCCTCCGTCCCTCCCTCCCTCCCTCTCCCTCCCTCCCTCCCTCCCTGTCTCCTTCCCTTCTCCTTCCCTCCATTTCTTCTCTCCGTTTCTTCCCTCCTTCCCCTCCTTCCTTCCTTCCTTCCTTCCTTCCTTCCTTCCTTCCTTCCTTCCTTCCTTCCTTCCTTCCTTCCTTTCTTCCCTTTCTTCTCAAGATAGGGATAACCTGGGAGTCATTCTATAACTTGACTTGCAACTGACCTACTTCTGCTTCCTCAGTGTTGGGTTTACAGATACGTACTATTATGCCTGCCTTAAATTCTTACTTTGCTTTCAGTTCTTCCCACAAAACTTTATTCATACTAATATAGTATGATACCATGTATGCAGCATAATTGTCTATAATAAAACTATGTCACAAATAGCTATTTCAAAATTCATTTCTGGTCAACACAACGTTCTAAGTGTAAGAAATTTTCTTTTGGGTTGATGTAGTTATCATTATCATTGTACAACTTAAGTAATTTCACAAGCAACTATGAAGCCCAAGGATTAATGAAAATGAATTTCTGGTTGAAGCGAGTCATGATCACAGCCTTTCTAGGAGCTCAGTTAAAACATCACTAAGATGCAACCGTTCTGATGGCTTACACACGATTTTAGCTTTCATTTTTAAGGAATAGAAGATGCCACGTTGGGGACAGAGCTCAGCTAATAGTAATGCTTGCCTTGCAAGTATTGAGGACTGAAGCTCATCCCTAGAACCAGGCTAAGACCTGAGAGTAGCTGCGTGTACCTGTAACTGGAATAGTGTGGGGTGGGGTGATGGGGACAGAAGAATTCCTGGGGTTTGCTTGCTCTAAGCCTAACTCCACATCCATTTGTCTGTGTCTCAAGGAGAGAAGGAAGACAAAGAACACTAGAACAGTAAAGCTCGCATCTTCTTCTGGCCTCTGTGGCACATGCACAGGTGCATGCAACTGCCACATGTTTGTGTGCACACACCACACACATACATCACTGACACATATACATATGGATACTTACACAAAGAAAAGAAAAAAGTCAAACCTGAAGCAACAGAAACTATATTTCCCTTTATAGACAGAAAGGAGATAAAACTAATTTTAATTGATACAAATAATTCATAATATGATATTATTAAATAATGGATAATGAAATGGAAGAAAATCATGTGTTTTAATTGTTACCTATGAAGAAAATCACGTGTTTTAGTTGTTACCTATGAAGAAACTGAGGAGTTCTAGGGAACATTTTTCCCTCTTTTGACAGATAATCATATCCATTTTAAAAACTCATGATGTATTGATAAACATGGGAACTATCACTGAGATCTATATGTATGTATGTATGTATGTATGCATGTATGTATGTATATATGAATAACCCATGCATGTACTTAACAAATATCTACATGTTCTACCAATTTGACACAGTATTTTATTTGTCCTCTATATAATACATTACTTAATGTCCCACAACACTTAATACCTTTTGGTTGGGCTAAAATAAATTTTTATCCTTAAAAGTTTTTATGCGTCCTGGCCAGCAGGGCATTAAACAGGGAGATCACCTGAAAGAGAAAGTGGGGGTAAAACAGGCCGACGCAAAGAATGGCGATCTGTCTATAGGCTGATCAAATCGCAATTTTAACTTTTTCACACAGGGGTTATATACACAAAAGGGCAGGATGTGGGGGAAGGGGATGACACAGGAGCATAAGTGTTTAGGTGAATACAGATATCTTCCAGAACAGAGTATCAGCTGGGTGAAGCTTCAGGGGACAGGTCACTCTGACTCCACCTATGATTCACTTGTCCCTATCTAAGTTGGTATTATCCATCAAGGTTACTTATCTACAAGGTCTATGACTTGTAGGTCTACAACTGTCCACCAAAGCTGCTTGTTTACAATAGCTTCTAGCCATTTGTTTCAAGGTTTTTTCACAGAGACCCAAGTCTTTGTGCTAGCAGGCTGGCTTTAAGCCTATGGCTGATTCCAGGCCTTCAGTGTACAAGCAGAGATGCCCCTGACATTTATGTTCGGCCCATTTACTTTTCTTGTATGTCACTAACTCTGGGGAACACACTCATCACCCTAAACTGCCAGAATACCTCAATACTACAAAACAGGATGATTAATTTGGGGCACATTTGTTGTGTTTTGTTCACTACATGGGCTTTTGGTTGTTGTTATTATTGTTGGGAATTGAACTCAAGACTGCCTTTGCTAAGAATGCACTCTGACACGGAGCTATACACAGCCCTTACTTTTATATGATTTTAGTATTTTTTTCAATGCAGGTAAAATACAGAGAAGAATATGAGAAAAATAAGGGGAAGTCCATGCTTGAGTTTGTTGAGACACCATTGTATCAGTCTTCAAAGGAGGCTCAGAAGATGCGGAGTGAGGTAGGTTACTGAGCTTGTCGCCAATTGTTCTATAGATACTTAATGTATTTTTTCTCATTTGAAAAGAATCACTCAGTGATGAGTGGGGGTCTCAGGATGAGTGGGGGTCTAGAGATAAGACCGCTGCTCTGTGGGGCTGACTTGGGGACCTGTGTTCTAGACCCTCATTGCTGGGGGTGGGGCCAGGGTCAAGGACCCCCTACTGGACTCAGCACAGCTGTGTAGGACAAGCTCAAGGACCCTGTTCTAGACTTACTACAGATCTTCAGGGCAGGACCTGTGTTCTAGATCCAGCCCCTCACTGCCCAAGGACACTGAATTTGTCTGCTCCTCAGTTTTGCTGATCAACAGCTAGAGCTCTCAAGCAGATATGCTCCTCACTGTTCTCATCCCACGGGAAAGCGCGGACACAGTTTCAGATTGTTCGGGATTATACGCCAACACTTTCAAACTGTATCAATGTAAAACTGTATCTAAAACTAATTGAAAAATGAAGACCTGGTTGCTTTTCTTCTCCTACAATGGTAATAGAACCAACATTTAAATAATTTGATTCCTTCTTTTGTGTCTGATCCTTGCTCACTTAAAATGTGATTGATGCAATAATAATACACTGAAATCAACTATCTTAAGTAAAATCACATATCTGGTAAATGTCACCAGGGTTTTAGGCCCTGGTCACAGTCACGATACTTCCATTCTTTGTCTGCCAAGTTAATTTAACTGATCTGCCACCTCCAGGATATACTTGAATGTGCTGAGTTTGTTTACTTTTCTTCTAAGAGAAAATAATCCTGTCATAGGATGACTACGTTTTCTCAGACCAGGTGATTCCTTCATTTTCTTTCCTTGGGTGCCAGGCACGCAGTTTTGTCTACAGTCAGCATCTACGCCTATGGTTCCCAATGGGCTATTACTTTTGAGGGACAGAAGCACTGGCCAGTCCTGTCAGATAGTTAGTATTAACGTTTTTGTTCGCCATCTGCTTTGTTGAAATTTCTTCAGACAATCTGTGACTGGACACACTTGGTTAATTTCTTCTGTAAGCCAAAGAGGAGAGAGGCATTATTTATCCTTTTCAGTCTTATCTTCTTAAGTCTTTTGTTGAATTTAATAAAGAGCTGTCAGTTGCTGTGGTGACTGAGTTGTCTCTTTTTGCTGACTTGACAGAGCAGCTAAAGTAGGTCCAAGTTTGGAAGCCCACAAAAGCTCACCTTAAAGAGGGCAAATGATACTGGATTCATGTTTCTCTATTTAGACAACAGCATAGAAGGCATTTCTGGACATCCTTTGCATTGCACTATTATTTTCTGTGGCAGTGGTGGCTTTTATGTGAGCTAGCACTGCATTTTTAGTGGCACTCCCCATTTTATAGGAAATGCATGGCCATTGTTGTAGACCTGGGAGAGATTTGGACTTTCACAGTTCTCAGGAAGTTGAACTGTTAAACCCATGCTCACTGAAGGACATAAGAACAAAAGACTCTTCCCCCTTTTTAAGTGATAGGAGGATCTGGAGGGTGGCTTCATTACCATAATCTTACAGCTTCACCTAGCCTTTCCATAACTTCCTCTCAGCATTGACATACCCCACCACTGTCCCCCTAACCTTTCCATGGCTTCCCTTTGCCTACCCTTTGCCTCCTCTTGGCATCACCATGGTCCCTCAAAGATTCCCTAGAGCACCCTGACAGCATCCTCATTCCTCCTTAGCTGGTTGACTCCCTGCTACTGTCTCCTGGCATCTACAGCTCCAGTCAGAGACTTGTAAGTGGACTTATGACTATTTTGTGAGTTTTTCCTTCTTCTACTCCAACCCCTTCCTCCACCCTTTCAAGCCCTTGAAAGGGGTGTCCTTAAATTACTTCCTGCTGATTAAGTGTGTCCTTGTTCCTTGGAACAAGTTTAATATTTTCTGTCAGAGTATCTAATTTCTTCTTCTTCTCTTTTTGTGCACTGCTACTTGAAAAATGGCAACCACCAGCTGGCCAACCAGCCCCTTCTAGCAGGGCTCTAGCATTTTATATATCCTTTGAAAAATCCCCAGAATTCCAAACATCACTCACAAAATTCATCTGCAGCTGGCAAAATCACACTCCAGCCAGAGCATGAGAAAAATCATAGTCAACTGCTGTGGACACTCTGAGGCAGCCCCACATCCCACACCTCGGATTAAAATGAAAGCACATTTTACAATATTTTTATGTTTTTAAAGGAACTAAAGTTCTCACTAGAGACTCATGCTGGAAGTCCTTTCCCAAAGTCTTTCTGTGATTTATCTTAATTCTTTTGTACACGAACTGTTCAACATTTCTCTCACCAACAAACCTGTACCTACCTCATCATTCATGGTTAATATATTTCGAGGCCTTGTTTCTGAATTAGAGATAGTGGTAATTTGGAAAGTTGGGATTTTAGCACTTCATCCCTCATGACAGTCTCTCTCATTTTCTTCACTCTATTTGCCCTTTCCCTCGCATCAGTGAGACAGGCTCCCCTTTAATTAAGTCACTGATGATTAGGTTTCTTATTTTATTTCCCTTCAGATTTTTTTTTCCAGTTTTTCTGCACACTCAGCAAGATTTGATGAGAGTCAGGACTTCTATTAGGGAACCTCATTGGGCCAGATTGATATTCTCAAGGCTAGAGAAATAAATACCTAAAAATTTCAGAGAAAGTATGATGTTTAAAAAAAGCACCTTAGGGTATAAAAAGAACAAAGAGACCAGAAGAGAGCCACCTGTCTTAGAGTTGGCTTTGAGCCCTTAAAACCAGCCTAGACTGTATTCCTTGAGATACCTTCTATGGGAAGACCTGATTTCAAAGACAGCCATTCATGTGTTTCTATAACCTTTAATCATGTTTATCTCATTTCTGTCCAGTGCCAGATAGAGGTTTAATCTGTGTTTTCTAGAAGAAACCTCTAAGTCTGTCCTTAGGAAGTTCCTTGTTTTTACTCACACAGAAGTCTTTCTGCATAGAGCATACCATGGGCTTTTTGATTCTTTTAGGCTGTGCACTAGGCAGTTCCAATCAAAACCTCTTCTCTTCTCTTCTCTTCTCTTCTCTTCTCTTCTCTTCTCTTCTCTTCTCTTCTCTTCTCCCCTCCCCTCCCCTCCCCTCCCCTCCCCTCCCCTCCCCTCCCCTCCCCTCCCCTCCCCTTTCCTTTCCTGTCCTCTTCTTTCCCTTTCTTTCTTTCTTTCTTTCTTTCTTTCTTTCTTTCTTTCTTTCTTTTGTTCTTTCTTTCTTTCTTTCTTTCTTTTAGATGTAAAAGGTGAGAAAAAGAGATATTTAGTTTGTGCCTTTTAGGAAATCAGGAAAGTTAGAGCTGCCTATTCTGATAGAGTTCCAGTCATTTATTATTATTATTATTATTATTATTATTATTATTATTATTATTATTATTTATTATTATTATTATTATTAAAATTTGTCTTAAAGAGGGAATTCCAAAAGTTTACAAAGTCTTTAATGTTTTCTGAAGTAGTTTTAAATTCACTTTACATCCTGATAGCTGCCCCCTCCAGATCCTCCATCCCAGAGTCCCACCCCTTCCTCTTCTCTTTTGAGAGTGTCCAGGTCCTCCCTGGGTATTTTTTCACCCTGGCACAATAGGTCACTGCAGGGCTAGGTACATCCTCTCCCACTGAGGCCAGACAAGGCAGGCCAGTTGAGGGAAAACTACCCATTCTTAATGACTTACTGCAGTGATTTTCCTCCAGACAAGTGCTCTTTGAAGTGACATATCTAATATAAAAAATGCATATACACACGTTGTTTTATTTTATAAAGAATCTGTTCAGCCTAGAAATGTCATAGGGTTGGGGTGTATAGTCACATTGTCCCAATATTAGTTCTACATAGAAAAAGAACAATTTCTCTTATTTTTTTCTGGTGTATTTATAGTTCTTTAACTCAAAGTACCTTCAGTGAAGCTTCTTGATTAATTTGCAGAACATCTGTCCACCCCAGCCTTTACTCATAGCTCATGATTGGCTGAGTGGGGACATGTGACACAGCGTTGTATGAGGAGACAGCGAGTTTCTCTTCATCTCTCCAAGTTTGTAGAAAATGTTTTCACAATTACCTTTTTTGTAATAAATGCATAATGAACCTAGAAATAGCCTCTCATTTTGCATGAATAACAATCTAAGGCACAATTTGTTTATCTTATCATCTTTATGATATATTTTGAATAAATTATTTGGTAGATCTAGATCCTGCTTAGTAAACATTTCAGGGGAATAGATGCTTTGCTAATTTGAAGAGATCATCTTTGTCATCATAAAACAAGGGTTATTAGAGTTGGGGAGATGGCTTAGTGGCTAAAAAAAACCTTTCTGGTGTTGCAGAAGACTTTGGTTCGGTATCCAACACCCATGTGGCAGCTTGCAACCTATCTAACTCCAGGTTCAGTGACTCCAGTGCTGTCTTCTGGCCTCCATGGGCATCATACATTCTGTTCATAATACACACACAGACAAAACACTCAAACACATAAAGTGAAAATATATACATCTTTAAAAATAAAATAGGGGTTATCATTGGTTTTCAGGTGTGTAATTCAGATGCTAGAATTAATAGCTATACCTAAAGATGTCAAAGCAGGCCCGAAAGGCAAGTTTTGTTACAGATTTAGTTCCTCACCAACAGGATCACCATAGGCATCTCCCGTTTCTCATGTGACCTGCATGATATGTGTAGAATGTAGTTTTTATGATCCTGCTTTAAGCATAAGTTCTTAATCATGGGCTAGCCCCAGCTGCTGTTGTGAACTCTCATTAAAGAAAGACCCAGCACATTATGACAAGGTTATCCTACAGTGTAGCTTCATCCATATGAACATGTATAAGTAGTAAAGAAATATTCCCAGGGCTCAAGTCCTGAAGCAACAGAACACCTGTTTTCTATTTTAAAATTGTTTCTCACAGACTCACAGTAGACTGACTGTGGAAAGGATAACAAAGCCCTGAGCATTTATCCTACTGTAGAATTTGAATTGCCTTCTCCACCACCGGATTTTCTTCCAGCAAATGAACTGTACTTCATTTTGAGTGATGTCATCTGATGATCCATCAGAGAGCCTGTCTTATTCTTCTTGTAAAATGGGGAGATGTTAGTCACATAAAATAGTCCATGCCTTTACTCAGCATTTGGTAACACTATTCCTCTCTGGTAGAAGCTTTGACAAAGTTGGAATTATTTTTTTGCTGTTAAGAAGACTAGTTAATTTTGCTGTGTGAGGTTTGTTGTTGTTGCTGTTGTTTGAAAGTTTTTATGATAAATTACTAAAATAATAAAGAAAACAGAGATGGTACAATTGCATGAAAAAACACCAGTTTTGTTCTGAGAATGAATATTTTTATACTCACTAGAGTTCCTTATGTTGAATATGATGGCTTTATTCAACAGAAAATTTACAAAGAAGATTTTGAGAAGGAAATTAAAGGAAGGTCCTCACTGGATTTAGACAAGACTCCTGCATTTCTACATGTGAAGCATATCGCCAACCTGATGAGGGAGGTATGGCCTTGGAGTTTATATTAGAAGTTATAGTAGGGCCTTGTTGGTTTATATTATGTCACCAGGGAGGGAAATGGAAGAAGTCACTCTAGGAACATTTACTTAGCAATTCTCTGCTACCTGCCTATTTGGGATGTGGACTCTCTATTCTGGCCCTCACTGACAGAGCCTTGCATTTCTTAACATAGAAAAGTGGAAGTTAATGTGACTATTTACTGGTGAAGGAAGAAATTATCCAGATTTTCTGGAAAAAAATTTGAAAATATTCTGCTTTTTCATTGTGACTATAGCTCAGAAGGTTCTGTATGTAGTGAGCTTTATAGCAGCTTTTATTTATTTTTTTTTTTTACAAAAATATCAAATACAAGATTGATTCTCTCTTATATAGCCATATTATTTATATATGTATATGACATATGTATATGTGCATATATGTATGTAATATTTAGGGAGAGGTGAATGCATGCAGTACCCACTATCACAAATTGTGCAGCTGAGTTTTTCCAATTCCTGGAAGTCTCAGGGATCACCAAGGAGAGAACAATGGATACTCCTTGTCCTGAGAAAACCACTTTCTTTTTCTTTTCTCTTTCTTTTTTGCTTATTTTTCAACGCAACATTTCTTTGTACATTTCTCGATGTAATTGCAGTTCTGTATGTCATAGAACTCGCTGTTTAGACCAGGCTGGCCTTGAACTCATAGAGGCTGCCTGCCTCTGCTTCTGGAGTGACAGGATTACAGGTGTGTGTCGCCACTGCCTGATTGAGAAAACCACTTTCTTGAAAGCTTGATTTTCTTAGTTATTATAAAACATATTCTATAACCAGCTTTACTTTAAAATTTTTTTATTCTTAATTTTTAGTTGTGTGTACATGTGTGAATTTGTGCACATGAGGGCAGTATCTATGGAGGCCAGAAAAGGGTACTAAACCTGAAGGTGTGAGCCACCCAAACTGGGAGCCTAACCCGAGTCCTCTGGATGCAGCACATATTCTTAGCTGCGGAGTCATCCTCATCTCTTGGGCAGTTTCCCTGTAGCATCACGACATTTGATATCAGAGATGAGGTACTCACATGGGAAAGTCTGAATATATGATTTATTCAAAAGTTCTTTCTCTTTTATCTAGAGAAAAATTATAGAGTTAGTGTATGAAGCAGAATAACTCATACTTTTTTTTATCTCCATAGAAATTTTCTTGATAATTTAATTAAAATTTGGTTCACAATTAATATACTAAATTTGTTAAATATTAAATGTCTTAACTTCAATAAACCAAACCATTATACTTGTTCTTCAACACTTTAAAAAATTAATCGATTTCCCCCCACATGGCTCAAAGCTGACTCATTTAAATGATTATATGTTAATATAATCTACGATATAATGTATAAGTAGGATACACCCATAAAAAGAAAACTGAAGTGTTATAAGTTTTTGAATCAAAGAAATGATTCCTCTGAAAGAAATGTCCTAAACCAGTGGAATGACTTGAAGCATGAGTCCCAGTTGGAGGGACTTTTAATTATGAACTTTTAATAAGCAAATGACAGCTGGCCTTTGCTGCTTACATGACATCAGACATCACTATGATTTCTCGGAATACCAATAGAGCTTCTATCCAGATTCTTTTGCCCCGTCCCCTTTTGTCACTTCTTATTTGCATAAATTTTTTTGAAGCCGAGAACAAATAAATGGTCTTGGTACTGCTGTCTGTTGTAAAGCTGCACTGCTGTGTGCAGGCTAAAGCATGATCTTCCAATCAGTGACACATGGGTGACAAAGTGAGATTGGTTCTTGACTCTTCCCTTTTATTCCTTTCTTCTTCCTTTCTCCTTTCTTTCTTTCTTTCTTTCTTTCTTTCTTTCTTTCTTTCTTTCTTTAAGATTTATTTCATGTGAGTACACTTTTGCTCTCTTCAAACACCAGAAGAGTGCATTGGATCCCATTAACAGATGGTTATGAGCCACCATGTGGTTGCTGGGAATTGAACTCAGGACCTCTGGAAGAGCAGTCAGTGCTCTTAACCGCTGAGCCATCTCTCCAGCTCCCCTTTCTTCTTTATTAATGGTGAACAACATGATTCTAATTCTTTCAAAGGAAATAGTCAGAGCAACAATAGTATGAGTTTCATAGAACTAAAATAGCAAGATTTAATTGATAACATTTTAGACTTAGGATTCTGAATGTCTGAACAGGACAGGAAAAGGCCCACAAAACTGTTCATTAAAGCAGGCAGTTGGGGCTATTATAAGGAAATATTGTAAACTGAGTGGTTTTAAATCAGACAGTTCTGGTACTGAAAACCAAGAACTCTCAAGTCAAAGTGCTGGTGGATTTGGCTCCAGGTGAGAGCTCTGCTCCTGTTTTGCTGATGGCTGCTTTCTGTGTCACCACAGCAGAAGAAAGAATACTAGTCTCTTTTTCTATGGAGCCTTTAATCTCAGCATGGTCCTTACCTATCCTCACATCACCATAGAAATACTTCTCAAGGGAGCTGGGGCTTCAACATACAGATTTTGGGAGGGATGCAAGTATTTCATTCATAATGGCTGTGGCTAATCTTTTAGTTAGTTTCATAGAGATAGCTAGTTGAAATATCCACTTGGTTACTTGTAATTAGAAATTTTTACATATAAGCCCTTAGCTGTAATGAATTCTATACTCCTTACTTTATGGTTTTATATTGCCATGTAGAGTCTCCCAAGTACCATTTTATATTTTAAGATGTATGTTTTATTAAAGGCCTTTGGCTGCTCCAATATTTTGCCTGATTTTCCTCCATTGCCCTTTGGTATTAATAGGACATTTATTTTATTTCTTTTCCAAGATGGAAATAGAGACTGAGTTACTCAAAGGCCTCCTAAAAGTCACATGACCAAATTAGTAAAAAGGTTGTGACTTTCATCAAGGTCATTTGACTGAGAGCTATTTGTAAAATCACAGGCAGGCTTGACAATGTTTCTGAAAGCTTTTGTTTAATCAGAAGTCAGACTAATTTAATGATACAGTGTGTGTGTGTATGTGTGTGTGAGAGAGAAAGAGAGAGAGAGAGAGAGAGAGAGAGAGAGACAGACAGAGAGAGAGAGACAGAGAGACTCCAGAATTAATAGAATCTAATTTCTTGTCATTAAAGGGAATTTTATCTTTCATTTAGCAAAATAGTCATAAAATGAAACCCAATTTGATGGAAGTAAATAAGGAAATCAACAATTTCTCAGTAGAGAATACAGGAGTCTGTGTAAAGCAACTGTTTACTTAAAATGTAGTATCAAAGTTTGGGATATAGCCCGGTTGGCAGTGCTTGCTTCGCCTGCACTAAACTCTCTGGGCTCCAACCCTGCACCTCATGAAATGAGTTTGGAAGTACATACCTATAATCCCAGAATGCTGAACATAGGGGAGAAAGATTAAAACTTCAAGGCAATATTTATCTATTTGTGATTTCTAGGCCACCCTAGTCTTTATGTAAAAATTTTTTTGAAAATATATATTAAGACAGATATTCAAAATCTCTTATCAGTTTCAAGAAAATTGTTTTTTAAAATAGATTTTTGAATAAAATACAAACTTTAAAACACCTCTAGCTTTAGGAAGCTCTGGCTTTGCAATTCTTCTCCAGTAAGTTTTTTTTTTTTTTTTTTTAGAAATTCACATCAAATAGATATTTTTAAAATCACTTCAAATAATAAGAAGCATATGTATTCTTAAGATTTTCTCCAACTCTTAAAGGGAAGATAAATATCTTTTTAAAGAAGCTTAGTATGATGCCAACAGATATTGGGAGAAAGCATGAAACACTGGTAATATGGATGCCACTTTGAGTTTGATAGAGGAGAAAATGGAACGTCAATGGGAAATTGGCAAGAATGTTCAGCACCTAATTTTTCCTTCCTAACAATATTTTCTCCTGTCTGTGGTCTCTAGAAGACTTGTAAACTGGTATATGAGTTAAAGCAATTGTGGAGATACCTTCAAATGGAATGTTCTATTCTTGTCTTATAGAAAGAATATAAAAAAGATTTGGAAAATGAAATCAAAGGAAAAGGAATGGAACTTAGTTCAGAAGTTCTTGATATTCAGAGAGCAAAGCGAGCATCGGAGATGGCCAGCGAGGTGAGTGGATTCATTTAGCAGCTCAGAATGAGACTGTTTTTCGCTTCTCTCCTCACCAATACAGCTTTCCCAAAGGTTCTGTATGAGGCTACTCTTGGGTAGATGATAGTAAACAGCCATGTCTTAGGCTTTTCCTGGGTAGCAAATTAAAGATAATTTCATCTTCACAATCTTTCTATATGCTGTAGAGGAAAAGTCATTTGAGAGGATTCCATATACCAGACAAAATATTCCTATGAGATTTGATCTGGTTATTTAGAAGCAAATAAAAGGAAAAAAAAAAAAAAAAAAAAAAAAAAGGCAGGTCTGACCTCGTGTCCTGGCAGCAGCTGCAACTGAGCAGCCTGTGTTGTCTTGCTCTTTAAGTAACACGCATTTCTAGTCTTAATCTGGTTGCTAAGGAGTTAAACTTCCGTATGGAGTTAAAGTTGCTTCTCATTTCATATGAACTTTAACAGAAGACATGAAATGTCCAGTTTCAGTCTCTTGTTCCTTCTAGTGTAATTACTTTTGGCTTTGACACTTTTTCGTGGCTCAAAAGCTTCTCATGCACCTGCACAGTTCCCTTCAGGCATCCAGCACACACCTGACTTCCTTGGCTTTGGCCTCACCCATTCTGACCTAAGAACCTTGCTGTAGGTGGCTGACCAATATGGCCTCCAACACCTGCTTTAATTCCCTAATCGAAGAACACAGTCTAACCCATTGAATTACAAAATAGTGTCTACCTTTTTGCTTTTTACAAGAAAGAAACCCTACTTTCCTGGCTAGATACAACCTTAGAGTGAAAGATGGAAAGAAGAAGTCTAGGCAAATGGGACCAGTAAACAAGCAGGCATAGCCGTCCTGAACTAACACAAAGGACTCAAGCCAAAACTAGTCAGAGGATACAAAGTAGGCCACTTCATTTCAATCTACCAGGAGGATATTGATTCTAAACATGAGTCCACCAAAATTGGGTGCACCCAGTTTCATAGAGCAAATAACACGAGGCATTAAGTCACAGATTGACCTCAACACACTAGTTGACTTTCACCAATGGACAGAATGTAACCAGAGAAACACTGGAGCTAGATGGCATCATAGGCCACATGGACCTGCTATGAACTTACAGAACATTCTGCCCAAACACTACAGAATGCACATCACTTCACTTCAGTATGCTACCAAAGTTTCTCTAAAATAGATAATATCTTAATACACAAAGCAAGTCTTAATGAATTTAGGAAAATTGAAATAACTCCATGTATTCTGTCTGACCACAATCAAGAAAAACTTGATCAACAAATAACAAAAATATAAAAAAAAATCAAAAGATAAATAACAAGAAGACATACAAACTCATGGAGATTGAAGTATTTAATTATCAAATATTTGAACCATTGATGAAATTGAAGGGAAGATACAAAGGTCTTGGAATTAAATAATAATGAAAATATAACTAAATTCTCTAGGATGCAATGAAAAAAAAAAGTCCTAAGGAAATGTATTGTTTTGAGTACTTACATTAAAAATGAGAGGGACTTCAATTAGAATATTTAATAATGCATTCAGAAAGTTTGGAAAACAAATCAAAATGAAGTAGTAGATGGGACATTAACTGAAACCAGGGCAGAAATGAAAGAACTAGAGATGAATATGCAAAGAAGCCAATACAAAGAACGAATTGCACAAAGAGTTGCTTCACTGAAAAGATAAACAAGACTGCCAAACCTTAGCCAAATTACCTAAAAGGAAGAGAAGATCCAAATTGATCAACTTAGAAATGATAGGGAGATATCACAACAAACTGAGCACAAACATGCATGAAAATATCATTCACCATGACCAGGTTGGCCTTATCCCGGAGATGCAAGATTAACATGTGCAAATTGATGAATGTAATAAAACATTAAAGACATGATCATCTTAGTAGACAAAGAAAATTCTTTAACAAACTCTAACATCCCTTCATAGTAAAAGTCTTAGAGACAATAGGATTGGAGAAAACATACTTTAACATTGTAAAGGCAGTTTTATATATGCCAAACCCATAACTAAATGGAGAAAACCTCAAATCAATTCTATTAAATTCAGGAGCAAGACAGAGCTAGCCACTATCTTCTCTCCAGTTCAATACAGTGCTTAGAATTTTGCTAGAACAGTAAGATAAGATCAGGAAATACAAGAGGTGTGCATAGGTAAAGAAATCAAAATGTTCCTGTTTGCATTCTTTATAGAAATAGAAAAAACAATTTTGAAATTCATATAGAAACAGGGATGATTGCTAGTAGCGGAAGCAATATTCTTTAGTTACAACAATGAAGCCAGTATTCATTAAGGGGTCAATTTTGTTATTGTTTGTCAATCATATCTAGAAAGCTTACTGTATACATACAATGGCAGGGAGAGTTGAATCCTAAGTGCCAGTGGGAATAGCAACAAACCAGGCCTTAAAAAATCCAAGGTGTCCATACAGGAACAAAGAGCGGAGAAGGCCACCCCTCTGTTCCTAAGCCTACTGATGCTGGGCTCTGTCACTGCCTCCGTTTCCTCACTGTGGATCTTGCAGGGAGCCATGCTCATCCCCTGTTTCACAGACACGCAGGAATGATAGGGATCATCTGTAGTGTCATATAGCTTGGCTGCTGAGTGTGCTGGCCTCATTCCTGGTCTTCCTATAGCACGAATCCATCTGTATCCTTTGCCTGTCTCCCAGTCTCCAAGATTGCACTCCATGAAGACTCTCATTTGACGAATGACTTTTTAACAGTATAAAAACATCTCCATTGAGAATAGTCATTCTAGTTTTGTATCCTTCACAGTGTACTTAGATCTGAGAGCTCAGGCATAGCAATAAACATCGCATTTTCTTGGATATTGGTCACTGCCTTTTTTCTCTCTTCATAAGTGCATGTGTATTGTGTGTGCATTCACGTATGTGTGTTGGCATATGTGTGAGTGCACATGTGTGTGGCATATGGCCAGAGGTGGTTGTTGAGTATCTTTTTTTGATTGCTCTCTCCTTTATTATCTGAGGGTCTCTGCTGAACCCAGAGCTCACTAATGTGTCTGTTGAGTCTCTGTGGCTTCTGGGGGATTGAAACTTCAACTCTAGTGCTTATATGACAAGTGTTTTAACCACTGAGCCATATCACAGCCCTCTCTTGGTCATTTAAAATGTTTAGGTTGTTCGCTTGTTTTGGTATCATTGACTGCAAAAGTATATGTTGTCCACTGAGTGACTAAATTCTGTTGAATGTTGCTTTTCTAGAAAGAATATAAAAAGGACCTGGAGTTGGAAATCAAAGGGAAGGGGATGCAAATTGACACCAATACCCTTGAAATACAACGTGCCAAAAGAGCTGCCAAGATAGCCAGTGAGGTGAGTGGAGAGGGCTGCTGCCCAGACCGTGAAACTCCAGTGTTCCTACTCAGCAAATCATACCAACACTGGATGAGTGCGTGGAACCTCTCAAAGCTCCACGGGTGGTGTTGATGTTTGGAATGGAAATCACTTCGAATCATGACATTTATTTGGAAATTTATAGTCTCCACTCGTTCATAACCTTTAAAAGCATCAAAGGAAGCTTGGAAAAAGTCATTTTAATAGAACACACACACATACATGCACGCAGGTACACACACCCTGATGCATGTTATTCCTGGAATACATGTGAATCTAGGGTATGATAAATACTTTTGTAGGGCATTTTCTCTAGGATAGCTCATATTCTGATTGGCATATTTGTGTTTCCAGTGTTTTGAGGGAAATATAAAGACCCTAATTCAAGGTTTTAATTGAGTATAATCTTTGATTCTGTGTGACTGTGTGTTTAGAAGACATCCTTTGCTCACTTATATCCACTGCTTGAGATTTCCAAAGTCAGCTTTTGGTTAAGACATAGTATATCTTGACTGACTATGTAAATTAATTCAGTGCCGCTTTCTCTTCATGCAATATACATGAAGATGTGGGCAAAACAGAGTTGTAGAGATCAGACCATATGTGCATTTTCTAGGGAGATACGCTAGATTAAGCACTGTGCTTCCCGAACCTCCCCCAACGATTTTGAGAGTATGAACAAGTCCCTGGAGTTGGATAGTGTTTACGTTTAAGTAATCTAGAAAGTAGAGGTGCAGATTAAGGAGAGTGATTTGCTTTTCTCAAGGTTTGGTGGTAGGGCTTCACTGGGGCTACTCTGTGAGCTACCATGGCTCTTACAGTGTAACTAGCCATTGTTAGAAGTTTATTGTAGAGATGTCTGAATCTGTATGTATGATATGTAGATGGACACAATCTTGTATATACAGAGACCCAAGTAAATCTTGAATGCTGTATGCTTTTCTTTGCTTTATATTTATTTATTATAGCAAATTCTTTTTCATTACTTTCTATACTTTTAGAAACATTATGTGATTTATAACGTGGATGTGGATGTGACTATGTCCATTGAAATGTCTCTTGTCTACATGTGTAGTAAGATCTCAACCTAACACGCCCAAAACAGAACCTTTAATTTCTCTTCTGCCTCTTCAAATGGAATCACACGAATCTTAGATGTCACTTTGATTCTGCTCATCAATTACACCCTGTAACACTATTCTAAATCCGTTTACATTTCCCCACTTCAAACTAAGGTACCATTTTTGTTACCAAGACTAATGCTGTCATGAGTGAGCTACATTAAAAACATACATGAACTTGTTTGTGTCTTTCCACAATGTCAGCATGTATTGGATAACAAGGTTATTCAATTCATAAGCTTTAGCAGTTTCAATGACTATAATTTGTAATAAAATTCACCCACCTTGGTAGCTTGGACAAGGTGAATGAAAGTTCTTTGTTCTAATCTTAATTCCTGTTAATGGTCAAGTATCATACACATACAGTATATGTATGTATATGTTTTGTGTAAGCATGTATACCTCCATACACACATGTACACACACACACACACACACACACACACACACACACACATGCATAACATTAATGAATGAATATATGTACATGTGTTAAAGAACAAATTAAAGTAACACACATATATAACATTAATGAATGAATATACATGCATGTGTTAAAGAACAAATTCAAGTAACACACACATGTATAGCGTTAATGAATGAATATATGTGCATGCATTAAAGAACAAATTCAAGTAAAAGAGGCTACAGCTGAGTTCAAAGTTCAAGAGATTTTTTTAGAACTGGGCTAAGAAAGAGTCTATATAGATGAAAACTGAACCAGATCAGTGAAGAGAGGGAGTTTCTGGTAATAATGCTGGTAGAGTTAAAGTCAGACTTAAGAGCAAAGATGCAGACGTCAGAGGTGTAAAGGCAAAACAGTGTTTCAACAGAAAATGGATCAGCAGCAGGAAAGAGTTTATCAGGTTCAGGTCCAGATGGCGTGAGCAGGTAGATGAATAAGCAGTTAGGTAGCTGTGGCAAATAGCAGGGGACTGAGCCAGGCCAGGGACTACTTGATCATTGACACACATCAGGTATGAAGTTATAGGTTGGTTGGGGCCATTCTGTCACAGTGTTAGGTATCCATTGCTTATGAAGCCCAGGTGAGAGCGTTACACCTTTGCTTAATCTTGTCTACTCCATAAATTCTTGAGTTTTCCTGCTATCATTTAGTACACACATGTGGTCACAGTTCTAATTCTTCCTATGAAACTTCTCAGCTGGCTTCCTTTCTAGACCTCGGAATGAGCCATTGATCAGTACATGCTAGATGAGGGGTGTATGATAGAGGATGTGGTTTTGAGAGCCACCAAGGGGCCACAATCAAAACAGTCAGAAGCTTCTAGCATAATGGAATGTCTGAGGGCAAGACAGAGCCTAAATAGCTAGTTTTATACAATATGGGTCAGTTTAAAGTTGGGTATAGCATGATTTCAACAGATACAGTAAATACTTAGCATGGATTCTGTCTTACTTCTTGCCCACTTAATGTGCAGTTTTGTGTGTTTGTTTTTGTTTTACCACAAGAGCTATACTTTTATGAACCTTTCTTATTCTGTGTCAGAGGCTGCATTGAGTTTACGGTAGCAGATTAGAGCGTATTGCAACAGAGTGGGCATCCAGGGCTAGAAAAAGGAGCTTTTGAAATTATTATTGGAATGTCTGTTCAATCCAACTGAAAGCATCCTCCTAGAGCAAGAAACATGGAATGAGAATGAGTAGAAACTAAGGGAAAATAGGCCGAGAGGAGTCAGCTGTGTTCCACGTGGCCCAGGGGAGTTTCTGGAGTTGTCATCATCATTATACTCTTCATAACTCATTTACATAATTTTAGTTACACATGGTCCATCTTGCCAAATTGATAGGCTCTCAAATCTTTTGTGACTGAAGTTTGGGATTTTGCTATTAATTTTTAATATCCAAAGCTGAGATTAAAATAATGTCAATATGATATATTGTTAGGTTTGAGTCCTTCAATATTCAAACTTGAACCATTTCTGTGGGCTTAACTGTGTGACTTTCTATAGCTAATGGGATATTAGCCAAGTGAACTCTTGACAGAAGCTCTCAGTACATTTGTTCTCTTGGAATGAAGCTTTTATGTGCTGTTTTAAACCATCCAAGTTTGGAGGTTCACACAGTGACGAAGTTGCCTAGTGACACATTTTCCAGAACATACCCAGTCATTCTGAGAGGTTATACATCATTTAAGGGTTATATGGTTCAGTTTTCCTTCCTGACTTAGTTCCCAGACAGTGTGTATCTGTTGTCATTCATAACCAGGAAGAAAAGGAAAGGCTTTTTCTGATATTTTCCATGGTAAAGGAAGTGCACACCATCCCTAAGCTAACCACATAAACCCAAGGTTGGGGTAGAATGATTTATTTAAGCCCCATAGGGTCCAGGGACTTGTGCTATTATATAAACCCGGTAGTTTAGAACTTAAGTGAAGTAAGTTGTAATAATTGAGAACAGCAACAATTTTATAGTCAATTTATTGATAGTCTAGTCACCAACCAAATTATACAGTCACCAATACATCTTCAAGTTTATCACTGGGATACAAAAACTTTCCCAGTCTAGTTCTATGCTTTTTTTTTTAAATGCAGCTTAGTAGACAAAGCTTCCTAATTATATATATAAATATATTACTGCGTGTCATACTTCTGTCTTGTTATTCAGAAATAAAAGAATAAGGTCTAATCTAATTTCATAATGTATAGTCCTGATGTCAAAATGACATCATGCTTTTACAGCACCGTTGTGAAATGACTGTAGAGCACTGTGTGTTTTATTTTCTACAGAAAGACTATAAAAGAGATCTGGAGACAGAAATTAAAGGAAAAGGAATGCAGGTCAGCACAGACACTCTGGATGTTCAGAGAGCTAAGAGGGCATCTGAGATGGCCAGCCAGGTAAGGATGGTGTGAACACAAAGGTTCTGGAAGAGTCTAAATGTCACCTTGCTGTTAAAACACATAAATAAGAATAAGACCATGGAAGGTTCAGCAAAGAGCTGAGATTATTTTCTGTTCTTTTAGAAGCAATATAAGAAAGATTTGGAGAATGAAATTAAGGGGAGAGGAATGCAAGTGAACATGGATATCCCAGATATGCTTCGGGCCAAGAGGGCATCTGAAATCTACAGCCAGGTTGGTAGAGGATGAAGTGTAGTGATGTACTTGCAGTGATGTACTTTAATTCAGTAGCTGCCTGCTTCCAGAGTATTTGATTGACATCTTTCTAAAGACATTGCCTTCAAAGTTAGAGCATGTTTATTAAGACCTTAATGACCAAACGTGACATGCATTACTCATTAGGAGAGTGGCTATAGAGCTAATTTAGTAGCCATTATGAAGTGCCAAAGTCCCACATGGTTCAAAAGGGGGAACTTTTTTGAGGCCAAGAAAATTTTGACCTTATTTTTATTTTTAACTTCATTGCATATATTTTTCATAGTCTTTGTCCATACAACAGAAGCATAACTCCAAAAATATTTTCTGTCCATTTCACAATGAATAATATTTTTAAGTAGCTCTCAATAAAATAAAGTAGTGAAGATTATATTATCACTTGGTAATTAACATTAACTAAAAATTAGGAGAAGAGCTAAGTTTTCTTTGAAAAACTTATTTGCCAAATATACCTGTCACATAATTTCCAAAAACTTAAAAAAGCTGAATGTGAAAGAAAGGTGGTAACATTTCAAAAAGGGTAAATATTTCATGTTTTCTCACATATAAAGAATCTGGATTTAAATATGTGTGTGTGCAGGTGAGCATAACACACGGGGGCGGGAGACAGAGAGAGAGGGAAGGAGGGAGGCGGTAGGTGGTTGGGAGGGAGGGAGAGAGAACTGAAAGGGAGGCTGTGTGTAGAAGAAAGAAGGATCGGATGGGAAGGGGGAAGTAACCCAGTGAGTAATAATGGTGATGGAAAGACAGATACTACCTCTTTTGAAAAAATATAAGAAAGATAATATCTCAAAAGAAAATATTTGTAGAGTAACAAGTTGCTTGTAAAATCTGATTTAAAGGGAAATACACATTATTTAATCCTATCTTTGCTATGAAGTTACCTGAGAGGTACATCCCAGTAGAAAAAGTAACAGAGGAGAATGAGAAACATGAAATTGTTCTAGAAGCAGGGAATTAAATTTAACAGAATTTATGATGTAAATAATTTCAACCCAAATTGGGTACAATTGTTCAAATTCTGGTTAAACCAAAGTGGTAAGTGTAGGGACCTGTCTGCTCCTCAGTTACCTAGGAATGTGCAGCAGTCAGAATGGTCTTAAGGATCACGATTTTTCTGTTCCTCATCCCCCATGCTGCATGAAGACAATGAACTTGGAGACACTGGCTGTGTCTTCATAAGTTGAGTGCAAATCTTAGGGTAGTGCATGAAACATGGAGATGTGAGTCAGTGAGGAAGGATGCTGCATGTCACCAAGTCCAGTGCTTCCTTCTCTTAGTAATTGGTGGTGTCCATTACAGTTACCCACGCTAATTAGAATGCCTGAGTTGAGTCTCATTTCCCACTATTACGACCTTGTGCCTCATTTCCTCCATTTGATAATGATATCTCTTTGTGAGATTGATTGAATAAGTGTGTGTTGGGTATTTACAATGATGTCAATTCTATCATAACATAGACCCAGGCTTTATTAAAGGAGCCCATTGGAGCTCGTTTGTTGGAGAGGAATTTGAGATGGGTAATAATCTTACCTACAGATATAATAGCATGTTATCCTTAGCCACTGATCTTTACCATAGTAGGAAACAAAGCACCAGTCCAGAAGCTTGGAACAGTAGATGTACAGAGTTGGATCCCAGTGCTGAAGATACTGGGACAGAGTCTGAGTTTGTTTGCACATAGAAGAGTAGTTCCCAAGTTTAGGAGAAATACAGAAGTCAACCTCTCTGAGGTGTCTCAATGGCTGCTGTGACAAACTGTTTACCAATACCCTTGACTTTAATGACTGTGTCAACAGCTACTTTGAATCTTAAATTATGAGTTGTAGCCATGTGGTGTGGTAGAGTTGGAGGCGGCGCCATATTCCTTTCTCCTATCCACCACACAGAGCTTTCAATTTGTAATCATTTTATAATTTTAGAAGAAGTATAAAGATGAAGCTGAGAAAATGCTTTCCAACTATTCCACTGTGGCGGTCACTCCTGAGATTCAGAGAATCAAGACAACACAGCAAAACATTAGCAACGTGAGTACAGCTTGGGGCTAGATGTAGTTCAGACTTTGAATTTTGGAATATTTACATGGATATAATAAATGAGAGTGGGGAGGAGATGTAGGTCCAAACAAAAAAGTCATATGTGCTTCATACACCCTTTATACACACGGCCTAAGATAATGCCATGTATTATTTTTAGGGCACTTGTATTATGACAGAAACACACCATAGGAAATGGGTCAATTGCTACCTGTCAGAAAGTCTAAATTTCAGGTATCTTGGTTGGGGAATCCCCAATTTGTATTTTTTTCATAGTTGAAATTATGTTATGTTGTTTGCTTGCTTATTTATTTACTTTTGTGTCTCTAAGGATTTTATCTAGGACCTTGTCCATGCTAGGCAAATGCTCTGGGAACCATATTCCAACAACTTCCCACCCACCAATTCTAAAATGTTATGTTTTGTAAGAGTGCCATTTCCCTATCGTCTGTTTTTTTTTCTTCTATTACTCACACTTTCTAACAGATGGATTTATTTCTTCAAAATAAAAATAATTATTTTCATAACTTCTAATTGTTAAAGTTGTTTTGGAATTTTAAATCCAAATTTTGTATTAGGTATCAATGACAAGGGTTGACTGGATTTTACCTCAGGAAAAGTCTTCCACACTGATTTTGTGAAGATGAGAGTAGATGCACGAGGAGCTTCCCTTCTGATTTTTACTTAATTTGCATGGATGACTTACCTGAAGATTTACTAGTTCAAAACCAACTCATAAACTTTCCTGTTTTTATTTTGAAGAACAGGAGTTTGCTATGCACTGTTTTTTTTTTTTTTAGTAGGTCTCTGTTTATCAATAAATGAATAAGCTTGAATTGTGTTATGAAATTATTAAATAGACCATACAGTCAAATGTTATAATACAGAATTGCTCAGTCATTTAGCACTTTAGTACATGCCTAATCAAAAGGAATCATAAAACAAGTGCCATTAAATTTGAGGACTTTTGCAATGCTGTCCACATCCTAATTAATTGGCTGAGTCATTCTCAGAACAGACAGGCTGTCTGGTAAGTCGGGGATTGCTTCAAGAAGGGCCAGACTGTGCCAAGAGATGGGCAGTTCTCAGTGGAAGGGTCAGAGACAGGGCTGCTCCTGACTCCCGGGATCCCTGATGTTCCTGAGTTTCATCTCTCTCAGCTCGAGTCTTAAATCCTCCACACTCTACCCCTGTGATGCTCACTGGACAAGCCAGTTTCTGGAGTGGGATCATTCTGCCCTCATGTGACTTTATAGGACTGCTGTTTATCTGTGGCAAACTTTTTTTTTTTTTTTTTTTAATTTCTGTTTGGCAGTAGATGTCAGGGGTGGAGAGAAAGGAGAAGGCGAGAAAAATAAGTGAGTCAAGGCAGATACTGGTGACAGTATTTTCCTAGGAGACAGTGAGGGACTTTTATATTTGGAAGATTAGCAGTGATGCAAAACCTCACTCACTTGGGGTTAAATGCTAGCTGTTGAGCGAGTTTCCTTAATATGTGTTTCGATTTTTTTTTTCTCAAATACACATGTGCCATATTTGAAGCAGGAAATTGGAGATTGCCAAGTTATATTCTTAGGGAAAATACCCTCCCCCCCAGCTAAGGTACTCACTATGCCTTAGAACAAGTATGAACTGGGCTAAGAGGTTATAAGATCTGAAACCAACATCAGCATTTTTATTATAATGGAGTATTTTATTGATTTGTATAATATTCCCAGTCATAAATGAGACCCGTAGTCATACTTTCTATAAAACCTGAGAAATAGTCTTGCTTTTGTAACAGGCAGATCTAGGACTTGAATCTTAATAAGCTTACAGTTCTTCTTTTCCTTTCCTCGGTATGAAGGTATCTTATAAGGAAGAGGTAGGAGCTGGCACAGCCGTAAAGAATACTCCAGAGATGGAACGAGTGAAGAAAAACCAGCACAATATTAGCTCAGTAAGTTCTCCACAGCGCTGGGCTGGTTATCCTTTCTGAGACATACAAGGGCTGCATGAGTGGTTTTAGTTTTAGTTCTCAATAGGCAGCTTTTTATTTTTTATTCTTCACTTTCCTGAAAGATGATATCAACAGTGTCGTCAGCCATCAAAGAGGGAAAGATCAGTTTTGCTCCCCTTGAGTCTGGAGCTCCATTTCACTTCACTTAGAGCAGAGCAGAGAAGACATGGGCCATTTTTATAGACTCTAGGATTATGATTTATCTTTTGGAACAAAATTTTACCTGTGTTTTAGAGAGAAAGGGGTATGTGGACTATTGTCTCACCTCTTGGAGCAAAGGAATTTCACCCCAATGAAACGATCAAAGGGCTTAACACATTTATTTGGTTGCTGAAGCAAATGTATACATTTGTTTTGTGAATGTAGCACCAACCCATTTTTTTTCCTGTGTCAGTCACGTTTCTGAGACTTTCCCTGACATAGCTCTGTGCCTGTATTGCTATTTTCTGGCCTTATTTCCCCTCTACTTTACTCAGCAAAGAAGAACAAATCAGTTGAGTATAAATTGTAAACAGACCTTTGCTATGGCACTTTTGTGGGGAATGGTAGGGGAGGTATTTATTGCTATAGGAAAAATGTATCCCGTTTATTGGTTATAAGCAACAGATAATTATTTTCCTTCCAGGAATGGGGTTTGTATGTGTGTATTCATACATTTAATTTCTTGTTGTGCATGTGAAGAATGCTTCTTCCCTTAACATTTCTTCCTTTATTCTTCTCTTCACCTCTAGTCTTAGACACACAGCCTTTCAGATCTTTCCTTTAAGCCAGCCAAAGAAAACTGCTTTCACGACATGTATCAGTGCTAACTCAGTGTTAGGTGGTGTCCAGAGCATGTGACCCAGAATGGAGGTGGTTTCTGTTGCAATTCCAGGAAGAGCAAGGTGATATTTACTTTAATACATAATAAAAAAAATGTACAGAATGCCAGTGTAGTCAAATCCCTGCACCATAAAGGAAGCACTGAGGATAGCATCTAGAAAGAGGACCTGGAGGCCAAGGCCTGGATTAGAGTAAATGACACTTTGTTCTGTTTTATGGGAGTCTGAATGATGTGCCCCTTGAATCTGACAGAGAAGTTAGTTTGGAAAAGGAGTGTAACATCTTACATTCCTTCAGTTTGCAATGGCAACGTCTGGAATGCATCCGTGGATGTAAACATCAGCTATACGTGTTCTGTAATATGTATGACAGGTACTCATTTTCCCACAGGGAAATGGCTGTGCTATTTTATGAAGAATCTTGAGAAGCAAAACTGTTCATTTTTAATTGTGTTGGGCTTTTTACCCAAACAAAATCATACAAAACAATATGGTATATCATCTTTTCTCTCCTAGTCTTTTCCAGCAATCAAGAAATTGATTCTGTATTTCTGAGGTTGGGCCCTAACCCCCTGCTTAATATTCAAGTGGAAACTTGGCCTTTTAAGATTAGCCTGATCTGTCAAACCAGGAGGTGATTCACTAACATTTAAACATCTCGACATTTTCCACCTCTGAGGACAAGCCTTTTTACTGTTAGCTTTCTGTGCTAAGATCTGTTTTTGAATTTCGTCTAGAGGAAACCTGTCTCAGTGAACTTTGCATTTAACTATTTTGAGTCTGTGCTGACCCTGGCATCTTTACTCATGTTAAATCCACAGGCACTAAGGCAGCTGATATCTGAGGGACTGGTGGGTTTTTGCCAGCCTAGACTTCATCTTCAAACACTTCAAGCATTATTGAGAGATTTCTAAAATTCTTGTAGATTTAAGTCTTTGTTAAATTTCCATGTGTACTTCTTGCTCTTTTTGCCTGGAGTCCAGTCTTCTTTGAGTTTTAGTTATAAGATACCACCTACAAAGCATGGTCCTGCTAGTTTGTTTTATAGCTCCTATATTATCATTTTTCCAGTTGATTTCCCTCTAAATAGACCTACCTGAAGGGGAATTAATGAGTGGAATGAATGTCAGGGTACAGGGTTTGTTTGTGATCTCTATCCATAGTGTGACCAAATACCTGACAGTTAGCCACTTAAGGGAGGAAAAATTATTTTTGCTCATGGTTTGAGGCATTACAGTCCATCATGGTGGACAACACATGACTGTGCACTATTGCATGGCAGGGGAGTGTGTGGTGGCCTGCTTACATGCCAGTACCTAACTGGGAAACCAGAAGCAGGGTGCCTATAATTCTAGTCTTCAGTCCTAGCAGGTCAGCTACTCCCCATGTGCAGAGCTTTCCCACACTCCCAAGATACTGCCACCAGCCAGTGGAGGATGTGAAAACACACAAGCCTGTGGGAAACATTTCATAGTCAAGCCACAGCACAGGTGCTTTACAATCTGGATGCATGCGGAGGCGACTTACTGAATTCTGGCACTATGCTTTCCTAGGATTTATAGAACACGCTGGTCTGTGTCTTCAGTACATGTCACTTCTCTTCCCTTTCTCATTTATGGTAGCCATATTTCCTTTTCTCTTGTTCTAAAATACCTGTGTGCAACATTTGCAAGATTCTGAGGCCAATTCCTTTGTTTTTTTGCTTTTAAATACATGTTAAATTCTAATTAACACATTAATAGATAAAACTGCTTCCCAGATAGAAATAACAAACCATTATTTTGTGATAATTTCCAAGACATTTTGTATATCCCCTTAATTATAAAGCTTATAGTCATAAGCGATATTTGTTTATATTAACTGGAGGATGCCTATAGTGGTGGGTAAAGTGAATATATTTGCACTTCAGAATAAAGAACCCGGAAAGCACCAAACAATAGAAGAAACTGTTTTTCTTTTGAAGGGAATACAACATTGGAACAAAAAAATTCAATTATATAGCAGTTACAATTGAAGAATTCTTAATTATTTTAAGCTTTGTGTAGAATAAATTAACTACATTTTAAAATAAATTATTCAGGTAAAATTCAAAGAAGGAATTAAGCATGCAACAGCAATTTCTGATCCTTCTGAGCTAAAGAAAGTTACAGAAAACCAGAAGGACATCATCAATGGAATCATATTTTCTTCAGCATTTATTCTGTGTTCTTGAAATTTCAGTATATGATGGAAGCATGGCACAAGTGTTGTTTTAATAAAAGGATAAAAAAGAAGCCAGGGATATGTTTGGTGAAGGCATGGTATGATGTAGGGGAAGGGAGTGCCTTCCCCCTGAGTTACCAGCTACAGGATGGTATAGAATAGAGTTTATTCAGGGCATCAGTAGGGGAGTTGAGAGAAAGGGGGGGGGGGAGAGAGAGAGGAAGAAGAAGGAGGAGGAGGAGGGGGAAGGGGAGGGGGAGGGGGAGGGGGAGGGGGAGGGGGAGGAGGAGGAGGAAGAGGAGGAGGAGGAGGAGGAGGAGGAGGAGGAGGAGGAGGAGGAGGAGGAGGAGAAGGAGAAGAAGGGAGAAGGAGTAGAGGCCAGCCATGAGCACATGAAGAGAGGGGGGGAGGGGAATGGAGAGGGGGGGATAAGGAGCAAGAGAACAAGAGAGCAAAAGCAAGAGAGAAAGGAGGGGGCCCTTTTATAGTCAGCCAGGCACACCAGGCTTTTGCCAGGTAACTGTGGGGCAGAGCCTAGAAAAAATGCCAACAACAAGCACAGGTGAAATCTCACCACACAGAATGCCACTGTACTAAGCTCAGTACTTGGGAGTAGAGATAGAATTCCTTACTGCTTTGTGCCCTCCATTATGTGCCTCTTGGGCATTTGTTCCTGTAGGTTCACGCCATTCTTACCCTGGGAGGAATTCAGTGAGACAGACTGTAGGGGGCTGTAGGTAGTCTGAAGGTCTCTAGGGAGAACATAAATTACTGTTATGCATTGTCTCCCATTTTGTCACCATAACATGTACTTGTTGAGTAGTTACTATTTCTTTGAGTACCCGACAAGTGTGATCTTCCTTTTTAACACTTCTCGTAAAGTGTTCTGGAGGAAGAAGAGTATGTCACAGGGAGGGAAAGTGGTGAAGGGAGGAACAGCCTTGGAGAAGGAAGAACTCCAGAGTCTCATCTTAGAGACTCAAGAATGATTTCAGGTGGCTTTTCTGAGGAAGGGCCTTCCTGGTAGGGAAACAGTATTTTCAGGATCCAATGACTATTCAAGGGGGAGAGGACTTTAATGATGGGTACTTGGTATGGGGGTGGCAGGAGATGATGGAGGGACAGGACTTGCAATACTAATCATAAGACTGTAGCATAGAGAATCCTTGTAGCAATGCTCATTGCTCATTCAAGAATGCTAACAGCCCTGTTATTGCCAGTATTAGTCTTGGTGATTAAGTTATTTTATTGAAATTCTCCTCCTCCTCCTTCTTCTCCTCCTTCTCCTATTCTGATTCTGATCCCTATTCAGATTCCTATTCCTATTCTTCCTCCTCCTCTGTCTTAAAAATGTATGATTAAAAACAACATTGTCCCAACTTTATTTGAAAAATAAGTGTATGATAGCACAGATGTTATAGAATTTAAATGTCATGTCATGCCTGCAGATGGTGGAATTCAAGAGGTATAATAAACAGTGAAGTGATGGAGAGAAAGATGGACCCTAGTATACTGATAGGTTTGATTCTAGCTCTGGACTTCATATACTATATACTCTTCACAGATTGTCACATAGAAAAGTTCCTCTCCCATAAAACAGAGATTTTAGTATTAAAGAGTCATTGCTTTTAAAGCACATGATGAAGTGATGAATAGGAGAGTCAGGACAAGATTTTCCCATTGAATTGAGGTTTACCCACTCTAACAGTTGTAGGTTCTCTCTGTCAGCAGTGCTGCTCTACAAAGCTTGCGTTCAAGCTCTAGAAGGAAGGATATTTCTACCAATAATGGTCCTGTGAAATATTCCTCAGTGTAACTCTATCATTTCAGCCCTTGAACTTGCCTAAACGCTCACACGAAATAGTACAAAGAATGTTGCTCCTTAAGGAGAGGGTACATTGGAAGAAATCCAACTTTTCCCATTTATTTTTCCAGGCTTCTCAATTTTTTCTTCACTTTTCTGTTCATTCATAAGAGCATACATCTCAAGAGCAAGGCCTGTGCAAGGCTCTAAGGCTGAACTTGAACTCTGAAAAGTCCTCGCCATATAGGTCTTTGCAAAAGGACTTTCTCTTTCAGCTTTACTGTAGCTGTCAGAAACTCTCAACAGATATGCCATCTCTGACACCCCTTCCTCTGTGTTTGATGTTCCTTTATTTAAGATGTTGTAGAATTGTTGGGACAGTTGACTGTGGACAATGAAGTCATCACCCTTTTCTACCCTCAGCTAAGAAGGAAGATCTCTATGCACTAGGTGAAGATGTCTTCTGTAGTATTATGTCAGAAGTTGGGCCTTCCAACATTGGAACTTGGTAGGGAGAGCCACTGAGATCCCCGTGAGAAAGGTTGGTAGAGGCAGTAGTATGAGGAGGCATAGGATTTTTGTGCCTACTTTCTCAATGCTGAGAGTGATGGCAAGAATCTATTTTGCATTCAATGTGACCTATTATTAAAATGATGATGATAATAAATCATTCTAAACATAAGATAGTAATTTAGTAAACATCGTTTTAACATCGGGAATTGGTGGACTCACAAAAAGGCTAATTTCTTATTACTGACGAAATTAAAGTAAAGAAGTAATCAATAAGTTATATAGTATAAAGATTATCAGTGAAAGGAGTAATTAGAATGTTTGACCAGAAAAAGAAGATGAAGTCTGGAAGAGGTGGACACAAAATCCTAATTCTACTCAACATGCTATTTCTAGTTGATACCTGCTGAGAAAGAGAAACTCCACTGTGTCTAATGGAGTATCAGCCACATTCTAGAGCAGACTCCAAGCACAAGTAGTTGGCCAATACCATGTCAACTCCATGTTGTTTGTGGGCATATGTATTTTTTTGATAGTTTTTTTCTTTTCCATTTTTTTGAAAGAGTAATGAAGTTGGATAGGTATGGAGGTGGGGAGTATCTGAGAGGCATTGGGGGAAGGAAAGAATATGATCAAAATACATTGTATAAAAATGTTAAATATTTTTAAAAAGATATTGGTATCATGGGGAGAAAGAGTATGAATGATCTGTGGCATGTGATATTTCCTTTAGTATGTTCCATTGGCACACATTTATTTCCCATGACTCTAGACTGTCTTACTCTTTCTTCTCCAGTTCCAGTACAAAGAACAAACCTATAAGGCCACCCCAGTAACCATGACCCCAGAGATTGAGAGAGTGAAGAGGAACCAGGAGCAGCTGAGTGCGGCAAGTCATTCTGTTTTCTTTTATATCTTATCCAACATGGTATACTTTTATTTTTTTTTAAAAATTGTTTTCTGTGAATCAGTGAATTCTCTATGCGTTTAGGTATTCTTTCACACATTGAAGGCCATGAAGTTTGATTCTTATGTGAGTCAGGAAGTTTGCACCATGTATCTGGCTCACAAGGTCTTCATTAAGTACCCAGGACATGAGGATCCATAAGGGCCATATATTTCCCCATGAACCTTTTAGTTTACTGCTAAGTGTCTAAAAATACATCTAGGTAAAGAGCTGGTAAGTAGAGTGGCCTAGGCATTGGAAGGAAAAACAATATTGGCGATGGGGTAAAAAAAGACTTAACTGGTACTGTAGGATGCAGTACCAAAGGAAGGCACCTTATAGATGAAATGGAAGACATCAGCCAGTCACTTCATAATCTACTGTCATAAAGCAGTCCTAACTAACAATGGAGAGGGACCTCTGCTCGGTGCTCGGGCCTCTTTTAATATTATATTGGAATACCTGAGCTGAGCATTATTCATTTCTTTGACTGGTGGATGAGGAAAACTGAATTTTGAGGAGTCAGAGAGCACGGTAAAGATCCATTGCAAGTAAGGGCAAATCTGGGACTTGAACTTGGGTCTCCTAGAATTAAGAAATCTCTTTAGGGAAACCACAAGTAGTGTTTTTCACCTTTTGTCAATTCTTTTATGCAGCTTTCTCCAATAGCAAGAATAGCCTCTTTCTTGCAAAACTGGCATTTTGAAAGACTTTAAAATTTAAAAGTAAGTTCTTCCAGGTGGAGGAGGAAAATCAATATATTTTATTTTGAATAATACCTCTGAAGGTAGAAGAAGTCAGGGATGTTTTAAAGGTGGAAAGATGAGGGCCAGGAGCATACTAAAGTACCTTCCCAGCCTGCTGCAGGGACTTCGTTCTAGTTTATTGTCTTGATATCATTCTGCTGTTTCTATAAGGGTGCTCTTTTACTTCCATTGTAGAGCTTGTAGTTAGTTTTGAGAAAGACACACCCCCTTCTTCTTTTTAGTTTAGGTTTTTGAGACAGCATTTCTCTGTGCTACTCTGGCTGTCCTGGAACTCACTCTGTAGACCGGGATGGCCTCAGAACTCAGAGAACCCACTGCCTCTGCCTTCCAAGAACTGGCACTTAAGGTATGCACCGCCACTCCAGGCTGAAGATCCCCCTTTAAGCACTATAGTCAACACTTCTTGATCAGTTGAGTTCAGTCAACAGGAGACCACTGTGAAAGCCCATGTGTAAAAAACAAGAGTAGAATTGAGAGCCACCCTTTGTTGTAGTCACTGAGAGCCCTTTATACTGTTTATTAAAATTATTATGTATCCTTTATAGGTCAAATACAAAGGAGAGCTAAAACAGGCAACTCCCATTTCGGATCTGCCAGAGCTGAAGAGAGTTAAAGAAAACCAGAAGAATATCAGTAATGTGTGAACATCTTAGTATTCATTATTTGTATCTAATAATATCAAATGTGTCAATATGCAGATAAGAAATTAAAACAGTGGTTCTCAACCTGTGGGTTGCAACCCCCCCAAAAGTTGGATATCACATATTTACATTACTACTCATATCAGTAGCAAAATTAGAGTTATGAAGTAACAGTGAAATAATTTTATGGTTGTGAATCATCACAACATGAGGAACTATTTATTTTAAAGGGTCGTGTTACTAGGAAGGTTGAGAATCACTGTATTAGAGTTTTCCTATCTGAGTTGATAGTCTGAGTTGACTGGCAGCTTCCTCAGATGACAGTGCCAGAGTCGTAGGTACATCAGAGCTCAAGTGCTGTACTGTAATGACTGTCCTGAAATTTTAGCATGCCCTTCTCATCTTATTTTTGTGCTGGTGATTGCTGTGGTTCCTACTGAAGGTAGAGGTACTTCCTGGCAATGAACCTGTAGTCCAAATTTCTTACTGTTTCTACCTGGCTGGGTTCTTGTTTTTCAGGCCCCTGTAGCCCCTTTCTCTTATATGTGATGATTATTGCTATGTTTCTGGGGGAAAATGGTGAAGTATGTGTGGTTGACTGAATGTATCATGTGAAATGGACCAGTTAATGGGCATTTGGCCCAAGGCAGCATTTTCACTTAGACTCATGGATGACTGTAGATCACTGTGTTTATATAACCCATGCACAGTTCCCTGAGAGCATCCTTTTAGGAAGTCATTAACATACAGAATGGGTTCTTTGGAAGAGGAAATTCAGAAATCTATTATCTTCAAAGAAATCACTTATTCCTCAAACTCATAAAGTCATTTGGCAAGTTTATGAACCAAAGGCAAGTTATCATTAGATACTTTACCTAACTGTTATCTATCTTTTCAAGGAGTAGTATCCATGTCTTCCCAATCATACTTGCTGGGACTTTATTACTCTAAAGAAAGGATATGGTTAGGGAGAAGGAAGAATGGTATAGAGAGAAACATGCTGTTTTTACATGTTGCAGCCTGATCTGCCCCATGCTTGGGGACCAAAAATGTTGGGGACCATTCTATCAATGTTGGAACCCACATTACCAAAAGCCTTGGGGGCTAAATTGTTAGAGCTAGCACTGCCCCAAGCTGCTCCGGTCCACGGGTCAAGGTTCAGCAAGAGAGTGAGGACGGACTTGAAGAATGGAGCCCAGACAGAGTGTGATTCAATCCCGTTTATTCTTCAGTCTCTTTTCCTAGTCCAAGTCCCAAGTCTTGAGTTCCTAGTCCCTAGTTCCTAGTCCCTAGTTCCTAGCACCTAGTGCCTCCAAGTTCCAAGTTACTTCTTCCAAGTGCTAAGTGCCTAATGTCTAACTTCCTGTTTTCAGTCTCAAGAGCCTACTCCAAGTGCCTAATACTTAATAACAATAATCTGTTGCTTTTTTCTGTCTGTCTCTCACATTTTATATGTCTCACTTCTAAGCCATGCCTTTAAGTCACGCCTTTAAGTCATGCCCTTAGGTCTTGTCTCTAAATCTGATCTCTAAGTCACGCCCTTAAGTCACACATCTTTAAGTCTCACACACCCAAGGGAAAATCCTGGGTATCTAAAGCAAGATGTTATCAGAGTGTGCTCAGCTGTTGTAGGCTATTGTAATCAAGTCTTTTGTCAGGGTATATGGCTCAAGATGGCTGCAAGGATGATAGCTGCCTTCTGTCGGCTCCCCACAGCTTGCCATGATCACTTGTTGGAATAAAGTCTTTTCAAGGCTGTGCTACAGTTAATTTCTGAGAAAAAACAACTATACAATACCATTCTATTCAAAGAAGACTTGTAGTATCCACAAAGCATTTCTTCTCATATTTCCTTGTGAGCTCACTATAGGCTTAGTGGTGAAATACTTGAGCTTGTCCTGGTGATTGAGAAGAGGGACACTCCTATCCCAAAATGAGATGGATGCTTGAAGAGGAAAGCACTTTCTGTCTTCTCCTCCCCTTCCTCTTCTGTTTTAATGAGTTCTCTTCCTTGGCTAGCCCTTTAAAATTACACATGACGTGATTCTTCTGTTGTTAAAGTGATTGACAATCCTCTATTTTTTTTTTCCTCTGAAATGGTAGGTTTATTATAAAGGTCAACTGGGAAGGGCTACGGCTTTGAGTGTAACTCCTGAAATGGAAAGAGTAAAAAAGAATCAAGAAAATATCAGCTCGGCAAGTGGTTTTAATTCATTTTGGACCATTGCAAAGGATGTATCCTTTAAATCTTACTTGTATTGTTTATTGTTTTACAAATAAAATGAATTTCCAAATAATATGTATGCTATCGCAGATGAATCCCAAAAGCTCTCACCATGTACATTTACAATAATTGTACAATCCTTTATTAATATTCCAAGATGTGTTACACTTCTAGTTTGTTTAAGCAATGACTCATGTTATTTTAACCAGTATCTTTGAAATTGGCTAAGTCTTTGATGTATAAGTTTAAAAAAAATTTCTCATTTTACTGATGTACTTCACCGAACATGAGTTGTTAAATGCTTCCTCCAAAGACAAATTTAAAAATGAGTCATTCAAAATAAGAGTTCAGAAGATAAAAAATTTAGTGCATTCAATATAGAATTCAGTTAGTCTGGAAAGCTGTCCACCGTAAGTATGCGTAGTAGATTTCATACCCCACTGTGGGAATCCCTCAAATGCCTGCAGATCTGAGTACCAGGGCCCTACTTGCAGCACACCCACAGGGTCTCCATGCCTGCAGGTTTGCATTTGGGATTCATAATTGACAGCTCCCTCAGAGCATTCCTGTCTAGAGATATCAGGCATATTCAGCATCAATTCTCTTTAAGATGTAGCTGCTCAGAAGAAAGCATAGATTTGCTCCTGGTTGTTCCTCATTCTCTAGGGAGGGAAAAAAAATAAAGGAAACCAGAAACTGTCTCATCTGCTTCCCTCCACACTCTCAGAGCAGAAAATTACTTAGAAACAGAAAATGCATATCGTTCTATTTCATGCTTTATTTGCCCCCTTTTAAATGCTTTAAGCAATTTCTCTTGTGGTTACTAACGATGGTTGGCCACATACGTTTGTTTCCTGTTGACAGTTATAGAATAACTTTTAAGAGAAATCATCAAGAGTGTGATTTTAGGTGACTATTCTGGAACACAGTGTTATCCACTGAAAGAAAAGTTACCTGGGGAATAATTTTGAGTAGGTTGGATATGACAAACCCCATTTGAAAAGCTTCCAAAAGCTATGCAATTTCTAAATTATAATATCCAGTTATATGTGTGTCTCCTGTTATTTATGTATTTATGTACTTATGTATTTATTTATTTATTTATTTAGGTGAAATACACTCAGGACCATAAACAAATGAAAGGTAGACCATGTCTGATCTTAGATACACCTGCTTTGAGACATGTTAAAGAAGCACAAAATCATGTTTCCATGGTAGGATGCGACGGAACACTGTCTCTATAACTAAAACATACTAAGGAATGGCAAGACCTGTGTTTGGATGGCACTCGCTCACTATTAACCTGAACAACTGACAAAGCATGGGAATTTGAATGAGCCCTTGGGGCAGTGTGTTACAGTTACACTGACATGTAATGAAAACATTTCCTCTAATAAAATAATTTCCCCTCAATGATTTTTGGTGTGTTCTTATTTCTAACTTGACTACTATAGATATATTTTGTGAATGACATTTACCTAGACTTTGGTTTTCATTTAATTTTAAGACATACTTTGTTCTAATTGAATATTATAAAGAATATTTTTAGTGTGTTTCAAGAACAGTTTCATGTTGTATTTTTTTAACCATGAAATTTACCCATTTAAAAGTTTAATATAAGCTAGTATAATTTAGAGGATTGTCTCATAATTACATATAAACTTTTATAGAGCATATAAAACCCTCTTCATCTAATTTTAGTAGCTCTGTTGTGTTTATTAATTGTGCTTAAATAGCTTATTACTATTGTATATTGAAGGTGAAAAGATTAGAGATCAATATATAGGCAAATTGTGTGTTTGAAGAAGTAACAAATGTTTTAAAGTAATTGTCTTTTATACCTCACTGATATATAGAATTACATATCATTTAAAAGAGATACAGTATTTAAAAAGAGATATAGTATTTAAAAATATAAAATTATTAGCACTTGATTTCTGACATGGCTTTTGAACTACTTGAGGAAATTATATCACAGTATTATATTTATGATATGTAATAATCCAGATATGTTTGATATGATCTATCATTTTATAAATGTTTTGTGAGATAATTAGGAATTTCCCTTTGAATTAAGAATAATTTCTTTTTCAGGTCAAATATCATGAAGATTTTGAGAAGACAAAGGGGAGAGGCTTCACTCCTGTTGTGGATGATCCTGTGACGGAGCGGGTGAGGAAGAACACCCAGGTTGTGAGTGACGCTGCCTATAAAGGTGTCCAGCCTCATGTTGTGGAGATGGATAGAAGACCTGGGATCATTGTTGGTAAGTGTGTGGTCTTCCCATGTGTACACTTGGTCAAAAGACTGTGCCTGCTCTAGAACTAGCCTCCCTATTCATCTAATCTCACAGGTTTGATGTGAATTTCAACTAGGTCATAGGTAGGCTTTTGTACCATAATGAAAAGGATCCAGGACATCCAGAAAATAAGTTCTGGTTAAAATCATCTTGTTAAAGCATGGCATCCCAGGGAGAAGTGATTCTAAAGGTTGAACATTTGCTTCTTTAACTTCTGTAGTTGCCTGGTGAAAGTGTTGTAGTATAGACATTGTGTATATGGTAGACAGAATTAGTCATTTTCCACTTTTGTCCTTTTGTTATTAAACAGACACTCTGATGGTATTCTGTAGCATGAGTCATTTGTATTTTTGAATAGTGTTTCTGAACTAGGATATTGGAGGGGCACGCAAGAGCCTTGTTATTTAGAGAGGAATCTTCTCTCTCTTCATTGTTTCTTTTCCTTACATTCAGTCCAGGAAAATTCTAGGGAATGTGACTTGAGATATCAGTGAAAATCAGACTGAAGTATAAGCAATCTGGAAAATCACTGAATTATCTATAGATCAAAACTTTGAGCCTTGTTTACTCTGAGGCCATTAGCATCTGAATTTTTATATTCACTCCAGCTGTGTAGCTTACTACACATTCAGTTACCTGCTGCATTGCTATGACAAAATGCACACACACAAAGGCAACTTAAGGAAGGATTTATGTTGGTCCACAATTCAAAAGCACAGTCTATCCCATGAAGTTATGGTGGGAGCAGCTGAAGCAGCTGGTCACGTCAAATCCCCTGCCAGGAAGCAATGAGTAATGAATACCATGTTCAGACCCCTTTCTCCCTTTCCCAAAGTCCAGAGCCACAACTCATAGAATGGCGTTACCTGCATTTAGGTTGGGTCTTCCCACCCTGAAAGACCTAAGCAAGATAATCCCTCACAGGTCTGTCCAGAGATTTGTCTCCATAGAGCTTTTAGTGTCAAATTGACAATACAAACCATCACAATCTGACAGCTTTTGGCAACCATGGTGCCTTAGTTAGGGTTTCACTGCTGCAAAGAGATGCCATGACCAAGGCAACTCCTATAAAGGCACATATTTGACTGGGACCGGCTTACAATTTCAGAGATTCAGGCCATTATCATCATGGAAGCATGGCAGGATGCTTGCAGACATGGTGATGGAGAAGGAGCTGAGAGTTTTACATCTTGATCCGTGGGCAGCAGAAAAAGACTTTCTGCCACACTGAGCATAAATTGAGCATAGGAGATCTCAAAGGCAGCTTCCACAGTGACACACTTTCTCCAACAAAGCTATGCCTCCTAATAGTGCCACTCCCTATAGGCCAAGCATTGAAACACTCGGGTCTATGTGGCCATACCTATTCAAACCACCACACATGGTGGATACTTCCCAGTAACCTTGATGTTAGGTTACTTTAATCTTTAAGAGGAAGAGCTTCTGCTTGAGAGTCATAGCAGTTAAAGGGCACAGGGAGGTTAGTGGGTAGGGAAGCACGTATTTGACAAAGTAACATTTTAGTATAAAGCAGAAGTGCTAATGTCAAAGCCCTAAGTGACTTGGATCATTACCAAAGTGAAATTGAGTATTTTCCAAAGAAACACTCCAGATCTATTTGTAGGCAATTGATAGCTTTACTCATCTTTCCAGGTTGATTGCTGAAAGGGGTCATAATAAGATGGATGGACGAATTGTGATGTTTTCAGTAAAAGCAATGCAGAAGTAGAGAGTTTCATTGATTTGTGCTAATAACTCATAAGAGAGAGTGGTGTGATTCATCTCACCCTGGAGTCTTACAAAGATCAGACACCAGGACTGATGGGGAAATCATTGTTAAAAAATGATGAAACTGTCTAGACAGGGCTCTCAGAGTTAGTATTTATAGTATTTTCAATAGCAATTATTGCTGTTTTTTAAATATAAAATTTATAACTAAAGATTATGTATGTGGTGGGCAATCAGTTTATTTCTTCTTATGGGGAAAATTAGTGTCCAGGAAGGCTTGCTTATGAAATTATAAAATTAAATACATTTAGAGGACACTAAACCTCCCAATGAGCTGGGGTTTATACCGTGCATCGAAATGTAAGTTTATACATTTGCTAGTCAGTATAGATCAAGACAGTTGGTCCTAGTATTTTTATTGTGGGGACCCAGTGCTTACTAGAGGATGAACTTGGCAATGTTACTCAGTCTATCTGAGCCTCAGGTTCCTCACCTATGAAATGGTACTAACACCAGTGCCTGTAGTAGTCTATAGGATGCCTAATGAATTAGGTCATAATAGACAGTAGAGCTTGGCATATAGTCAACAGTATGTAATTGGTAAGAAAGCCTTTGCTTTTATTCACTAGTTATGTTAACCTCACGCCATTTCTGTCACAACTGGGTACTTATTTCTGAGTTGTTTGTCTCCACAGAGCCCTTTTAGTTCATCCATTGTACCACCAGATTCATTCAGAAATTATTAAACTTGAATTTTGCCTTCAGGTACAATAGAGCAAGGGCACATTGGCCTTCATGTCTGTTAGTTACATGTCGGTCATTGTGACAAAATACCTGAGAGATCAACTGGAAAGAGGAATGTATTAATTTGGCTGACAGTATGAGGTTGTAGCCCAGAGTCATTTTGCTCTATTGCTTTGACTGACAGTGCAGTGTGCTAGTCAGAGGGTGTGAAAGAGGAAGACAGCCACTGGGAAGCAAAGGATACTCAGGTGGGCTGGTCCCAAGATATTTATTTATTTATTTACATCACAAACATTGTTCTTAAAGGGAACTCCCCAATTATATAACTTTCTCTCACTAGTGATCACCTTTTAAAGTTTCTACAACATTGAATTATGTCACAGGGTGGTAAAGAGGTCTTCAACACATGTACCTTTGAGGGGCACTTTAGAAACAAACAATGGCAATAGAGTGCAAGCTGAATGCAGAAGTAAATTAATTTATAGCTCACAGATGGAAGAAATTACTTTTCTATGCCTTCATCCCCCATCCCTCATGGTTCAGTGTTAGAATTCTTTCTACAGAGTTGATGATAGATGTGTCCTATATGGCTTTATTTGTTCCCATAGACTCAGACGTTGAATGAAAACTGGTCCTGCCACTTGTCTACACTTCCAGCATCTTTTCCTATTACAGGCAGAGAAGGCTTTTAAACAGAAACCTTTTTGGAATTTCCCATGAACACTCAGGTGTTGTCCTTAGTCAGGAATTTTAAATAGATGTTGACTGTTTTGGGGTGAAGCAAGGAGGGGTGGGGACTGAGGATGCAGAAGGACTGAATGTAGCAGCCATGTGTCTGCCTGCCTTGTGTGGAGTCATGGGTGCTTCATGGCTACTTCTATGCTGGGCAGTGAAGGAGTCAGGCTGCTCAAATTTGATGACAAATGTTCCTTAGCAGCGACATAGGAAGGTGAATTGTGTCTTTCTGCCCGCCTTGAGTACCCTCCCACCACTACTGCCATTCTCTGGACCCTGCAGTGTGCTGAGCTGCCTTTAACCTGTTGCATTTGCTTGACTGAATTCCACGCTGGCTTTCCAAAGTTCCCTCTTGATCTCTTGGTTTCTTCCTTTTGGTCAAAGACCTTAAAGTGTGGCGTACAGATCCTGGCTCCATCTTCGACATTGACCCTCTGGAGGACAATATTCAGTCGAGAAGTCTCCATATGCTCTCTGGTATTGTTTGAGTTCCTCTGTTTCTCTGGGGTTTGTCCTGAAAGCTAACGATGATGAATTATATATAGACTTTCATTGTGGCCAACATGCAATGTGAATTTGAAGTTGAGAATTCAGAAAACCCAAGAAATGTTCCATGTCACTTTAAAATAACATTAGTTATTTATGAGAACAAAATTTACAAAGGAGCTTGAAAATAAATCCTGTATTAGTTTGTCCTAGATTCATTTAAAACAGTTTCTAGGGCATACTTACACTTGCCGTTTATTGGTGAATAGGCTTCGATAGGCTTTTTGGGACTGCAGATCTAGTCATTTAGATTGCTAAGAGCTTCTGGGACAAAAAGAAGATTTACTTCATGAATACAGTGTTATAGTATTTTAGAGTCAGGTTTCGAAATTACATAGAGAATAATGGAAAGTTTTCTCTATGATATTATATATGCTTTTGAATTAAACCTTCAGGTATTTAGCATCTATCTCTATGTTTTCTACAATATAAAATAAGTAGTTCCCATTTTATATAAATAAGGGGATTTATTTGGCTGATCTTGGATGATGTGTATGTTATTAAAAGGGGGAAACGAATGATTTGATATTGTGACAGCATGATGAAACATTTAAACTGTTAAGCTATGTTTAGCAAATATGGTCAGAAAATTACTATCCAAGTTCTGTGTACTCAAGGGCTACTTGAAAACAAGCATTTAAAGCAAATATTTGCTTTCGAAGAAATTTCTTACTTTTCTAATGTTTGCTTAGTTATTGCCCATCTCCTACCTCTTAATAAAACTAGATTAAATGATAATAAACATCTTTTAGGTCCTGTATGCATGTGATGCAGTCCATGCTAAGTCTGGGAATGGTTGACTAGAACCTTATAATAGCAGAGATTAGGAATTAGTATTTAATTGGATATTGTTCTTGCTCTCCAGTGAAGCTTTTAAGGAATCTATCTGTTGTATAAGTCACTCATTCATGTGTCTGAATATTCTCCCTCTGATGTAGAAAAGGCAAGCCAGTACCAGAGACGCCTGTCTCGATCACATTCTGGCAGCACGTTTGGTACAGGTCTGGGAGATGACAAGTCAGAGATCTCTGAGCTCTACCCTAGCTTTTCATGCTGCAGTGAGATAACAAGACCATCTGACGAAGGAGGTATCAAATTGCAGTCATTCAAAATTAACTCACCTCTCAGACGTGCACCAGTGTGAGTTTTGCATACTTTAACCTTTGCACAAACAGCTCGAGTGTATTTGAAATTTTAATGCAAAGTTTGGAAAGTTAAGGCTCTTTTACTTAAAGCTACTAACTTGTAGTTTTGCATGCTTCCATATTGTCCAAATGGATCTGTGACAAAAATAAAGTATCCTGGAATTTGCTACATGAGTGCATGCCTGGAGGGTAGGTCATGGATCTGCACAGTCTTAGTAGACACCGGAGTTCTGGGTAGTTTCTGAATGATTTCCATTAGGGGGAGAAAACCAATCTTACAGTAACATTTGGCTGGTTAAGAGATTGCTATAAGTTGGTGTATGTTTAAATCCCGATATATATTTATCGAGTTAGACCTTGTCAAAAAGAAATGGCACTGTAGTCCTTGGGATATATAATTCTTTTTTTAAGTGGAAAATCTTGTTGGTATTCATAATCATTACTTTATTGTGAACTTTACTCTTTTTCCTGTGCTTTTTTTCTTTATCCAAGCTAGTGGATTGCTTCTAGAACATTCCATGAATCCCATTAGGATATTAAATGGCAGCTGCTGATAAAGCTGTTCTTAAAGGCAAGATTCAGTGCTATGGGAGGGTAAGGGGACAGCTCAAATACTATGAGTTTCTTTTTCAAAGATCAGATTGCTGAAGTCTCTAGGCAGGAGTTTGAATACCTGGGGAAAGCAAGTATCTTTTCCAAGAACAGTTTTTGTAATAAAGTCATTGTCCATATTTATCACAGCAATACTGTAATGAACATAAAATTAGTCCTACTCTTTATGCTTGACCCGTAAACTCAGTCTGCCCTGAAATTACTGGAGCATTTCTCAGCATGTGGGAGACTCCCTTTTATACCTTCTTTTCCCCAAGACAGAATCTTGCTATTTATAAGCCTAGTCAGGCCTCAATCTTATAGTCTTCCTGCCTCAGCTTCTTAAGGCTAAGATTGCAGGCGTCTGAGAGATCATGCCCAGCTTTTAAAAATGCAATTCCAAAGAAACAATTACAAACTAGTTTTGCTTTATGCATGTTGGTCTCTTTCTTCTGGGTCTGGCTCATTCATGAAGGGTTCCATACTTTCTTGTTCCTTTCCTTTTATTTCCTTCCTTTCCCTTTCCTTCCCCTCCTTCCCTCCCTTTCTTCCTTTTTTCCTTCCTTCCTTCTTTTTTTTTCTGAATGTAAGATATTGATGATTTTTTAGTGCTTTTCAAAGTTCTGGATGTCCATCATAATGTTGACATTTGATGAGCTAAAAACAAGAAGCGAATATAAGAACTAGCTGTGATCAGTGACATTTAATATCACTCAGTTAAGCATACTGGAGTTATGTCTTACCATGAAAGCGTTTGCCTCCGTGGTGACTCTTGTATCCCATGTGTGACACCAACACAACCTTCTCTCATTTACTCATCTACTCAACAAAGACAGACAAAGAGCTTGGATCTGTAATACATTCCATAGTGAACAAAACGGACGGATCTGCGGTAGGGGGAGGGCATAGCCTCTGGTGGGTGACTCTGACATTAAACAGACACAAAAATGATACTACATAATTATAAACAGAGTGAGTGAGTGAGCAGATCGGATGGGGCTCAACAGTTAAGAGGCAATTTCATTTAGCCTTGATGTCAGAGAAGCCTTCCTCGAGGAAGAAAAGTGGTTCTGACTGGATGGAGTACTGCAAAGCTATGCCATTAACTTATTTGAATGTTAGCTAGACCAATGAAGTTTAGAGACTGCACTGGAAGGGTATTTTGAAGGCTTCTTTCAAGTCTATGATCTTGGATGACTCCATATAGATACAGACAATTCAGAACTGCCCACTCCAGAAGCTTCAGTTCCCCATTTGCAGTAGCGAGAGATGCCTGTGTTGGCCTGGATCACTACTTTTTCTTTCTCAAGGTTGTCAAAGCCACTGCTGTTAATTGTATATTGTCTTCTCTTGCTTTTTCAAATCACTGTTCTGTTTCTACTCAAATTATTTCATATAGGATCCATTCCTATCTAAAGCTGAGTGGAATGAGATGATGTCTCTGTTGAGAAAAAGTATAAACAAATATTCTTTCACTTAGATGTTGAAGAATATGGCTAAAAATAACTTATCTTTCTGCCTCAGCCTCCTGTCTACTGAGATTATAGGCATGCATCATACCCATATAGTAAGAACTTTAAAAATATTTATTAATGGTCTAGAGAGAATTAAATGGGCAAAACACTTGCCATGTAAGCATGAAGAGTTCTATTTGGATTCCCAGAAACCACATAAATGCCCAGTGCATATGTAATTTCTGCCTGAGCAGACAGAGACAGGGAATCTTTGGAGCAGGTGGTCTAGCTAGACTAGTCTATATTGGAAAGTTCTAGGTTCAACTGTGAGACTTTGCTTCACTGAATAAGGCAAAGAACTACTGAGAAAGATGTTAACTTTGAGCTTCCACATACATATTTACAAAAATACACATGAACACATATATATGTATACAAATATACTATAGACATACACATACAACCTGTTTGTTTGCTTGTTTATTTGTTTCTGTATTTAGTTAGTTAGTGAGTAAGTGGTATTGAGGTAGACTCTTGGGCTTCCTGACTGCTAGGCAAACACTTTACTACATACCTAGCCCAGAAACATTATTTAAGATGAAGGTACAGGGGTGGGCTTTTGGCAGGCACTGATGGCTCACTAGATTGAAGAAAGCCTTGTGAAGTCAAATTGATTGTTTGGAGATGTATTTATAAGTTTCTGCCATTTGTGGGAACCTATTACAAGGCTAATACACTTTTTCTTTAGGGACACTTTCTAGTTTTGCAGGTAGGCATAGAGGTATGAAGTAGAACTTAAAATGTACAAGTAAATTTGATGACATCGAATCAGGTGATTCACCACCAGAAGGTATCTTATGTTCCATAGAAGAGTCTCTTAGACACATGAAAATATGCCCCTAATTCTATTCATTTAAGGTGAAGCAAAGCACAATGAATGAGATCCACCTCATCTGTTCAAGTGACATACAACTTTATACATTCAAAACTAGCCCGCCTCCCCTATTAGTGAATCGCTGTTATGGGACTGAGGTCTCTCAGAGATTTTCCAGTCTGACCATGAATACATTTTAATAAATAAGAGGAAAATGGATACTCAGAATATGACCCTATATTACATTAGTCAGAGGAGGTTGTAATAAGGGCCAAATTCACAGGGCTATGCACTTCCTGCCTTCATGCTGTGCAATCAGAGGCCAGCATGCATCCTGCTTCTGTACTTCCTTTCTACCTGTGATCCAGCACACATCCTGTGCAACTAAAGAAACCAAACTTTACAGAAGCAAAAATACGTGGCTTGCTATCTTACACAAACCATAGCCTCTGGCATTCCGGGAAGTTACCTGTCTGTGGACAAGTGGGGCTCACACCTTAGAGGCATTTTTGTCTCATAGATCTCTTAAGCATAGCAATTTAAACTGAAAACCTAGTGCTAACCATCACACTACCCCACCTCCCATGAATCTGTACTTCCCTGGGCTTATGATGCTCTAAGTGACAGCTACAGCTTTTCAGGTCCTAGAGCCAACCTCTTTAGAATCATTCTGCACTTTTGTCCTTTATGCCTTCCCCATGTTGAAGTCATTAGAAAATCTTGTCAGCTCTACCATGGCAAAGCCTCTCCTGTCGCTGTTCCTGTTGCTACTCGTCTCACTGTTGTGAGAAAATACCTGAGCTGACAGAATGATACAGAGGAAGCAGGATTGGTTTTAGCCCAGGGTTTACGAGAGTATATAGTCCATCATGGCAGGAAAGGCCTGGTGGTATTCTTGCTTGCAGAACCTTGTGATTGAGACTCCTCCCATCTTGGCTAACCAGGAAGCAGAGAGCTTGGACCACAAGCAAGGTTCAGTTATAACTGTCAAAAGCCACTTCCTCCTGGGACCCACTTTCTCCCTGGAGGACTGCTTTCTAAAGCTTCCATAACCTAAACCAGCACCAGAAAATAAGAGCCACGGGGCCCAGGAGATTTTTCAGTGGGTAATGTTCTTGCTACATAAGTATGAAGTATGAGAATTTGAGCTCAGATCCCCAGCACCCATGTAAAAAATCCAGGCGTGCTGACACATGCCTGGAAATTCAGTGGTAGGAAGCAGAGTTTTAAGGACTCAGTGGGCTTGGTGGACAACCAACCTAGCTAATTGATAAGCTCCTGGTTCACTGAGAGAGTTTGCCTCAATAAATAAAGTCAAAAGCTACCAAAGACACCTGGCATTGACCTCTGTCCTCGATGCAGTCTCACGTGTGTATACATGTGCGTGTATGTGTGTGTGTGTGCGCACACACACACAAATATCTTTGTGAAATAAACTTCTCTTGCAGAAGGCCTTGAAGGAAGCATTTACACGATGGTTTCAATGTCTTGATGTTTTGATGACATTGAAGCAAAGTTGAAAACCTCCTGAGGTAGGAACATTCCCAGAGGGATGTTTTTCCCCTCCTGATGAGGAAGGGAAGAGATAGTATCCATGGCTTCTTTGAGGCTTTGAAAAGTAGGATCCCTTTGAAATGCTGGGCTGGGCTCTGGTGAGGAGGGGCTGATTGAGTGGAAGACAGAACTTTAAGGCGATGACAAGTGTTTGGTGGAAATAATTAGTGTCTTTAGCAGGATCAGTCAATCATGTGCCTTTGTTTAAACTCTGTCCCTAGATATTGAAATGTATTTCATAACACTTGCTAGAGTGCCGGAGAAAATGGGAAATGGCCTTTGTATTTCAAGTGTTCTTTTTCTCTTGAAGATTTTCTTGATTCCTTTACATTTGGGTGTGTAGGACTTTTATGTGATTAAAATGTGTTGTCTCCTAGAAAAATGTCCTTTTATATAATTCCAGTCATCTGCAGTAGAAGGGATATGTGTGGCCAAGCCATGCTGTGTATCAGGATACTGGGGCTGGGGTCTTGATACTTAGTGGCTCCAATTTCCTGTGCCCAACAGACGGGACTGGAGACATGGGAGTGTTCTCAGATATTTTATGCTTCCTTAGCTAAGTGCCATAAATTTCAGCTAACTCCTCTCCTCTCTTTTCCTCATCCCTATGACAATGTGTTTATGTTCTAAAAGCCATCTGTTCAGCTTTATGAATTAGGTGGCTAGGCTCATAGGAGAGGAAATGTGGATCATTAGGACAAAGGGTTAGATAGTTATCTAGTTTCCTTAAAGAGCCAGTGCAGCATTCAGCTTTCATGAGTGTTAACCTAGAAGAATCCTCCCGGTTTTCAATTTTCTCCCTGCCTGGGCTCCATGTCTCTCACACCAGTTAACCCATCTTGCTTTGATTGCTGAATATTTTCTTTCTCTTATGTGATTATCTGGAGCTTGCTTTGCTTGCCAGGCTGCTCTTCAATGGATTAAGTTACCAGAGGGTTTTCTTTGAATGTCTCTATTGTGCTGTTTTGATTCAATAACAGAGGATTTTATTTAAACTTCATCCAGTTTGATTTTGATTATTGAATAGCTGAAATCATCTTTATTGCCTTGCCGTCTTGCTCTTTGCCTGACACACATGTGGTCTGGTGGACACGTTCCTTATGGCCTCTGTTCATTTTGCTGAGGTCGCCTTTGATCTTATGCTTGTCTTTATGTCTCTTGTCTGCATGGAGTATCTGCCTCCTGGTACTGCTTTGTGTTTCATTGGCTTTCCTTCACTTCTGTTGCTGGGAGACTTTTTAACGTGTTTGCAATCGTAGGTATTCTTTGCTGCCTTCTGTGTGTTTCGTTTGGCTTCAGGTATTTTCCATGTTTCTGTTTCTTCTGCGGAGCATCAAAGGCTGTAAGGATGTGATGGGGAATGAAAAGCAGGTGCACTTTTCAAAACAGACATTTCAGCTTGCCAACCTTGTGAACTTTCCCCAGCCCTTTCTCCCTTTCCTGACTCAAAGCAAATGTTGGAGTTCCATGGGGTTTAACCCTGCCTGGCTAAGATGCGTGTCCAGTACCACTTATGTGTTTTCAGAGGAGAGTAGATTGTAAGAGAGGCTTCAGTATTTTCTGAAACGCTCACCCACTTATCCAAAGGTGTCAACAAAGCACTATACCAATTAAGTCAAGAGTTAAGGCGACTTTGTCTGTTTATTGTTATTATCTAGTATATGCCATATGGGTGAGACACTAGAACAAACAAATAAAAGATACAGTTATATCTTCAATGAACTCACCATATTCTGGGTGGTGAACCAGACACTTTGTTCTCTGGAAGACATTATGATGGATCATTGCCTTTGATTAGACCTGACCAGGGAGCTGGGCGCTTGTGGTGCTCACCTTTAATTTCAGCACTTGGCAGATTGAGGCAGGCGGGTCTCCAAGTTTGAGGCCAGCCTGGTCTACAGAGTGAGTCTCAGGACACCCAGGCCCATACACTCAAACACACAGACACAGACACAGACACAGACACAGACACAGACACACACACACACACACACACACACACACACACACACACACACACAACTCTGTCTCAAACAAAACAAAACAAAACAAAACAACAACAACAACAAAGCTAAAAGTAAACAGAAAAACCAGACCAAGTAGAAAAATAGGTAAAAAGATTTGAAGACATTAAACATTGGAGTACTTTGGGGACAATGTTTGGCACTTCTTGTCCCCAGGACCTTTGTAGGTATAGTTGATGCCCAAGTAGAGTAATAGGCAACACAGAGTCCCCTTGGCAGAGATTGTGTCTAACAGCAAGTAACCCCAGTCCTTGAGCTTTAGCTTAGATGAGATAGTCATAACTTCTACTGTACTCTGAGAATCTCCATCCAGGTGAACTAAGCTTATAGGACTACGCTCCTGTGTTTTCTAACTCCATTCTTAGCCATCTTGCTCTACCCTGATCTTACCTCACTATCAGAGACACCTTTCAAAAGCTGTATTTGATCTCAGTATACTTTTTCTTCAAATATTTCAAAGGTTCCTGATTTCACTCAGACTAAAAGTGAAAAACCATAGTCCACAGGCATTGCATAACCTGGCCAATGGTTCTGACTTCCTCTTCCTTAGCCTCTTTCCTCTGACCAGGTAGCCCTCTTAGCCATTTCAACCTGCCTGGTAGATTCCTGCCTCTAACCTTTCCAATTACTGGCTGGCCTCCTTATCTAGAATACTCTTTGCTCCAGTGGTTTTGTGACTTGCTTATCCTTCAGGTTTCAGATTAAGTGTTAACTAGTCAGAAAGATTTTCATTGGTCAGTTATACCCCATAACCCTTTATTTCCTTACATTTAAAATTTTAAAATTTAATTTTATGTATATGGATACTTTTGCCTGTGTGTATGTCTGTGTACTACTTGCATGTCTGGTGCCCATGGAAGCCAGAAAAGAAAAGGCAAGAAGAGGGTACCGGACATGCTTTGACTGGAGATACTAGAACTGCTGTGTGTGCCTGGGAACCGATTCCGAGTCCTCTGGAAGAATAGTCAGATCTCTCAAGGACTGAGACATCTTTCCAGCCCTACATCTTGCCATCTTATTGGCAAATTTGCATATTGTCTCTTCCAGAATCCAAACTAAGTTAGAAGATAATATTTTTGTCTGCTTAGTATTTGTTTGATCTCTATTTTAGAACTGTCACCTGGAATATACATTACCAATAAATATCACTAGGTGTATAAATATGTTCAAATTAAAGTTTGATCTGGAATATAAAGAAGCAGCTTTGCTACATGTGTTAAATCAATAAAACTGGATGTCAGTTGTAAATTTGTAGATGACATTCTTCCCCTTGTTTTGGGTTTTTCTAATCATGAGCATAATTTTAAAATTAGACAGTCCACTCTACTAGAGAATAATCCTTGGGAAAATAAAACAGTGATACACTTTGAGGGATGGGGGGTTGTATGTGTAGACTATTCCAGAAATTACAGAAAACAATATGGAAGTTCCTGAGAAAGTATAAGTAGTTACATTATAATCTCCAAAGGGATGGAAATCACATCTCATAAAGCATCCCCATTTTCAATGCAGCATTCTTTCCAGCTTGGCTGACAACATTAATGTCCATTGATGGCTGCATAAAGAAAATGCAGAATAAAGTATGGAAGAAATAGTATTCGGCCTTTAATAGGGGATGTTGCCATTAGATACAACATGAATGGAGCCAGAGGACAGTGCATTAAGCAAAATAAGCAGATTCTGTGAAAAAATATCACATGATCTCACTTGTGTTTGCACTGTAAGTTAAAAAACAGATAGGAAAGAGAGCAGTGGTTGCTATGGTAATTAGGGAAGGGAGAAGAAAAGAAAATTGGTGATGTCCAGAGAGTGCAAAGTAGCAGAGAAGCAAGAGGAGCACAGCTAGACTTAATGTAAACCATGAGCTAGGCCTTAGGAGTCCGTCATAGAAGTGGGCTTCAGCAGTTTTTGACACACAGAAGACATGAGATGAAAGATGTGTTAATCTCTCTCTGTATGATAATCATTTTACTTGAAGATTTTTAGACCAGATATAAAGATATTTTTCAAAAGAAAACTTCTGATCAAGAAATATTCCCCTTCATTTTAGAGTAAACTTATTTCTATTTTCAGCCATATTTCAATTTCATGACCCCAGGCTCATCCTCTTCAATCTAATTTCCTTCTCACTAGAATTTTATAAAGACAATGATTTCAACTATAGACTCTCAATGGTTATTTCCCAACTGAATTGGGATGTTATTTCTAAACTGCATTTGAAAAGTTTGTTTATATCAGACATGATGCTTTATACCTTTTGAATTTTAAGATCGTATTTGACTACGTAGCCTATGCTGACCTGTAACTGGGAATCCTCCTGCCTCACACTCCTAAGTGCTGCCATCATAGGTGTTCTCACACCTGGAGAAGTGATGCTTTCGTATTTTCTAGGAATCTTTGAAGAATTGATCACTGATACAAAAAAAAATTCTGTTGTAAAATTAATTTATAGGAAAAAATGAGTTGTTGTTTTCTTATAGTGTAAAACCCTGTCAGTAGATCAACAGAGATTATATTTAATCACTATGTATAGCTTATAAAATGGACAAGTACACATGAGATTGTTAATTTCTCTGGGTAAAATAGGATAATATTGCTATCTGAATGAGAAACAAAGTGTCTTCTCTCTCCGTCTCTCCCTCCCTTCCTCCCCTTCCCTCTCTCCCCCTCTCCCTCTTCCTCTTTCCCTGTTTTGTTTTTCTTCTTCGATCTTACTTTCTGCTCCCTATCTTTCTGTGTCAGAGTCCAAAATGGCTCTGGTTCTTCAAAGTGCTTATTCAGAAGCTGACCTCACAGTCCTTTTTGATTATTTTTGTTTTATGACTGTCAGCTTTGGGTCTGGACTTAGATGACAGGCACCAAAGCCTGTGGTCCTTTAGTTTGTATGTGGATTTTTTACTCCAGCAGGTACAATGGATGGGAACGTTGATAAAGGTCAGGCACCTGTGTGGCATTATTCCTGGTTTCCAGATTTGAGCAATAATTGTCTGCCACAGTGATGGTTGGGTATGCCTTCAAAACTTCACAGTTTTTACTACATTCTAGGTTCTCTCTCTCTCTCTCTCTCTCTCTCTCTCTCTCTCTCTCTCTCTCAGTCTATTAATGGAAAGTCTGTTTCTTAAATACTTGTCTAATGAGAGCTCATTATCAAAACCAAGCAAACTAAAATCTATGTGTCATCTACTGTGTTCCTGCCTTCTTCAGAAGAAGTAACGAAGTTCTCATAACACAAAGTCCTCCCTCAGGTTACAAAATACCATGCTGCTATTGAATCTAGCACAAACTTTGTGGATTTAGGCCTCATTTATGGTTTATGGAGACCCAGGTGTCATGAGGCCTTGAGGTTCTGAAGTGAAACTCAAAGATAAAAGATATGTTTAAAAGCTATTTAAGAGCAGGTGAGGTGATTGCTACCAAGCCTGATGACCTGAGTTTAATTCCTGGTCCCCGTGGAGCTAGAAAGCCTGGTTGCTTGGGGAGCCAGTCTGGAATAAGAATGAGGTTGAGACCTGCCCAAACCCTAAAATCTCATCCTGAGACCTGCAGGAGTAGAACTGTTTTTCTCTCTGCTCTGGACCTTCATGCTGGGACACACCTAGCCTATACAACACCCAACCTCTGCCACTCTTGAGGTAGTCACGTAACCCGGTGGCCATATTACAGGTTTAACTTCCTCTCTCCCTATAAGGACATGTCCAGTAAGTATATGGAATTCTTATTCATGCAAATGAAGCATCCACAGCACCCCGGCACCAGCCAATGATGTACACTCAGACTGGAAACCACTACTCACTCCTCAAGGTTTAAATGGCCCTTATTTACCTCCAATAAAGGAAAACTGTTTCACTGAGAATCCTCTTGCAGAAGGCTGTTTCTCCAGGCACTCACCAGCAATCAAGGTTCTGCCCAACCCACGAGGTGGTGGGGAGGGATGCTGGCTAAGCTTCTTTCCTTCCAGTCAGGCCTGGTGAGCAGCAGTGTCTGGATACCCTAAAGGCAGAAGCAGACCCAGGCTTGCAGGTCCCACATACTGGAAAGAGAAAACTGATTCTACAAGAGGTCCTCTGACCTCTACAAGCATGCCATTGCATGCACCCCCAAAATAAATAAATTTAATAAATTAAAAGCTATTAGAACAAAAGGGCCACACCATGGACTATTAATTTGGAGTGGGGTGAGGGTGCTTTTTTGTTTTTGTTTTTTTTTAAACCATCTGTTCCAATGTCTCAGTCACCTTGTTCCTGGACAAAAGGGATCTAGACAGGACTTAAGTCATTAATATCCACTTTCAAATAAACAGCAGAACCTTCATTTCTTTTTCTTCTTAGAAATGCTTTCTTGATTGTCAAAATGGAGGTTCATTGTTCTAAAACTGAAACCAAAACACAATCTCATTAACTTCTTTAACTTGCGTTAGCTGATAAATCTGAAGTGTTGGGGAATGATGACAATAATTTCATTCTGTTGTGTCCTGAACTTAGACAGTTTGGAAAGTTTCTGAAGGACAATTTTCTGTTTGCTCTGGATTCACAAAACAGTGAGTCTCTGAGAGAAAACAAAACCTGAATTATGTTCTCAATTGACATCAGATCTACAACCAATAGATCCGTTTTCTTCTTCAGCATCAGAACTTTGGCCATGTACCAACCTCTGCTCAGGCTTGGTCTGCAAAGCCTCTACTTTGTCTTTGGTGTCCTGAGCCCTGTCCTGCTGTTCTCCTCCAGAGAAGGGCACTCTTCTCCAGCCTTCCTGCTAAACCTCTCATTCTTCAGCTTTATTATTGTCATGGGAAAGACGCTCGTTTTAGATAGTTGTGTTAGGTAATATCAACCGACAAGCAGCATGTGCGCCAAGGGCATTTAACAGTGGTCATTCTCTTGCTCCACCCTACACGTGGGTATTTGCCCTAAATGGGACTCATTTGGGGTTAACTTGCCCTTTACTATGAGTGCACACCATTGCTTTGATCTTTGTACACTTTTATCAATTTCCCCTTTTATTCCCAGTTCTTTCATGTTTAGGTTTAAAATCTACTCAGTTCTTTATTTCAGTCTTATATATTTTTTTTAGTTTTAATAATAATAGTACTTAGGTGCTGGAGAGATGTCTCCGTGGTCAAGAGTATTTATTGCTCTTGAAGAAGACCCAGGTTGAATTTCCAGCACCCACATGGTGGCTCACAATCATCTGTAACTTCAGTGCTAGAGGAGTCCAATGTTCCTTTCTGAGCTTCTTGGACACCAGACCCAGAAATGTTGCACATATATACATATGTTCAGGCAAAATATTCATATACATGAATAAATCCAAAAATTAAAAAAAAAACATTTAATTAGAAAATATTGAGACCAGTGGTGTGTGGAAGAACTTCATGGTACAGAAGAAGAGACATTTTGTCTTTATAAATATTGTATTATGTTTGAAATTGATGTCTGATTAATACAGCTTACTAATGTGAAATAAAGTTGATTGTTTTTACTTAGTTATTTCTCTGCTCTTTCAGTGATGTTTTTCAGAGTCCTGGTAGAATTCCTAAACTCTTTAGTGCACTAGTCAACAGATAACAATGCTTTAGGACCCCACAGAAGCTACTAAGAAATTCATGGAAATGAGGATAATCAATGTAGGTGTGACTGAGAAACCACAGGGCTGGGCGGAGCACACTTGCTCTGCAGTAGCTCTTCCTGAGTTCTTGTTCCTGCTTACCAGACCACCCATTCTCAGGACTAAACTGACTGTATTAACAGTACCTGCTGGTTCCCTCCCTCTGAAGGGATAGTATTTTTTTTTTTTTCAGGTAAATGAGCAAAAGAGTTTAAATAATCTTCAAAGTTTATGAGTAGGTTCAAATAAGAAGTAATTAGGAAATTATCAGTCTAAATGGTGAAACACAAGTTTGGGGCTTTTTAGTCTACACCATTAATTTGTGTATTTAATTGGACATGCCCTACATATATACCCAGAACCATCTCCCTAATTGACAGAGGGGCTAGCTGCCCAGGACCATCATGGCTCCAAGAGAGCAAATGTTTTGTCATTTCTCTATGACTCGCTTGTCTAGAATTTAGCAGGCAGTCATAAACATTGTTAATAGCTGTAAAGACTTATACTCTGTGGCAGACAAAGCCGTAAGCTTCAGATTTCCTGATGAGTATTGGCTCATCAGAGTTGAAGAGGTAAGTGAATGTTCATTCTTCCAGCCTCCTCTGTTCCCTACAAGAAAGCCTCCTACTTAGCAGCTCCCCATAAGAAGGCCTCTTACTTAGCAAGAGTAGGAGCCTGCATGTTTATGGTGATTTTATTATTTTTCCTCATGGGTAGAGACTGATCAGATTCCTGACAGCCCTTCACATTAAATATGTAAATTGAGTTGATAATCTTAAACAGGGCTGTTTTCTGGAAGGATTTGATATTTAATCATAGTTTAGCTAGGTTTAGAGCAATTCCAATCCAAGTAAAGATCTCGGCAATCTGTGTGATGCCATATCTAGACAAAAGGTGCAATTTGTAACAATATAATATTAGAAATTTACTCATGAACTATTAAAAATAATTCCTCATGCAAATAAATATTGTTATGGGGAACGTATTACAGTTTTCAATCTGCTAATCATCAAATTTCTTTAATGTATTGATTTCGTGAACCATTAGAATGCACTTCCCAATTTATAAATTATCAAATTCACAACACCCAAGAATTATATCTGCTCATTTTTTTTATCATAAAATTGACCCGAACAAATAAGCCTATTATAAGTAATAACTCAACCTGATTAAACTAAAATGGCAAAATATTATGGGTTTAATAAGCATAAGTATTGTACATCTTTTCTAATGAATTATATGATTATTCAAAACAGAATGAAGACTATGCTATTGAATGCTGTCCCTCATTGCTTGCAATGCTTTAAATACACAGACATTTTGAGAAATTTAACATGAGCATGTGTCACTTGCTTGTGGGCTTGTGGGTATTTATTTGTTTATTTTACTGCATGTGTGTTGGGTGGTTCATCTAGAAATCAGAGTTCATCAAGAAAGAAATTATGTCTTCTTTGTTTTGTTTTGCTGAGTCAGACTCTTGCTTAGTAACTCACCCTTCCCTGCAGCAATCTACGCAGATCATCTTGGCCGTAAACTTATCATTCTCCTGCCCCAGACTTCTGATTGATAGTCACAGGCATGCACTATCATGTTTGACTCAGAAACTATGTCTTCTGTTGCCCTAATTCGTGTTGAAGATGGTAAAAAATCTTGTGAATGCCATTTTGATGTATTTTAACATAGGAGAATGATACCTATGAAGCTTTTTAAAATTATTTTTTAAATTTTATTCTTTGATAGTTTCATGTGTTTATAATGAATTTCATTTGTTTGCAATACCCATTAGTCTCTTTCTCCCGTCTTGCCTCTTCCACTGAAACCTTTATTTCTTTCCAACAAGTTCCTTTCCTATTTTTATAAGGTATGTGCGTGTATGTTTGTGTGTGTGTGTATATATGTATGTATGTATGTATATATGCATATGCATATATATATATGTATCTATATGTGTTTATATATGTATGTGTGCATGTGACTCACTGGGCATAACTGAGTTTAATTATGGTTGCTTCATAAGCATGGGTTAGGGTTATTGGAGCATGGGTGACTTATCGTTGTTATACACATTGGGGAAAACCAGCTCTACTTCCCTAAGCAACCATTAGCTACTAATAATCTCTCCATGGGGAATACAGCCTCATGAGCTCCTCATATACGGGTTAAATATTGACTGGTCAAATCTTATTCAGGTCTTATGCAGGTTACCATAGCTGCAGTGAGTTCCTGTGTGTGATGGCTATGTCATGTTCACAGAGCATCATTTGTTATTCAAATTTAAATTTGTTTTGAGAAATGCATTTGTGACTACTGCAGTTATAGCATTTTAATTTCTCCCTTAACCCCCCTCTAATGCCTCCTATGTCCCTTTTGCACCTTGACTCAAATCTGTAAAATAAGGGTCTTGAGCTGTAAGATACTAAGGGGAGGACAATGGAGGAGAAAGTAAAGAAGACAGAGAGCCAGACTCAAGAGGACTACGTAAGCAGATGACTCCTATCAGGAGGTCTGATAAGAAGTACAGCATCTTATATATACTGAAGCAAGGGGAAAATGGGCCAGAGTCAAGAGAAAGCTATCACACAATGGAATTGAAGTAACAGAAAACTAATCAGATAGTGTTGCACAAAGGAGTCACAAGATATCTCAAGTGTGTCATATACCAACCACACTGTAATCTTGGGACTGATAGCAACAGCCCTCCGTTGGGTAGCAGGGAAGAGTCAGTTTCTTAGGAACCAAAACTCTTAATTCCTTCTGGCTTTGGCTCCAGCCTCAGACCACAGGATGCCAAGTGTGCTCCTGGGCAATGACACAGAACTAGCATTTCTTTGTTCTTTCATTGAGACCTTTAAGCAAGGAGGCTTGGATTGGTCTATCCCCCAACAACATTCTCTCTCAAATTTATGACTCTTCTATAGTTGTTAGTTGTTATTGTTTTACACACACACACACATGCATTGAACCTATTTTGTTTTGCTCATATGTGTGTGTGTTTGGGGGTCTTCTCTTTCAACAGTCACTGCTGGCCTATAGGTCTTCATCTCAGGGTGGGACCCTGTGAAATTTCCCCATACGTATTGGCACATGAACTAGAATCATCATTATGCAGGTCTTATTTAGACAACTATATTGTTTTATAGGTCAGGTTTTCTAGCTCATGTAGAAGATATCATGTACCAATATATATCCTGGTCTTTTGGCTCTTAAAATTGTTTGTTCTGCCTTCTCTTCTGGGGTTCCCTGAGCCTTAGGTATAGGGGATTTATTATAAACATACCAAATGAGGCTAAGTACCCTGTATAAACACAGCCCAACCTGTGCCCTGCTTCTCTTCCATGGTGTTCCTTTAGCATTGAAGGGGATAGTATAACCATAGGCCCAAGCATTCTACCCTCACCTATTCAGATGGTGTGCTTTCTCAATTCTCAATAAAAGTCAAAAGTAAACTCACTTGATTTATAGGAAAGTAAACGGACTTCATATGTTCTAAATACAGGTTTCTTTAAAGAGTATTTATTGGCTGTATTGAGTGATGGAGAAGCATCATGTATGGCTAAGCATATTGGGATCACTGATTTTATTAAGCTGCATGTCTCTGAATATGTACTCCATGTATATATTATATGAGCAGCCCTTGTGAGAACATTGATGCTCTGGCAACAGTCTAATTAAATCCTTTATATGCTTCCTTTTTATTTTGTTTTATTGTTTTTTTAATGTCTAATGGGTTACATGGTCTAATAAACATTTTAACCAAGTTTTGTTAAGGATGTGATAATTCTTTTGTTTCATTTATTTCATTTTACCATAGCATCTTCAATAGAGTAACAGAAATACTACAAATACAATTGACTGACATTTTTGAGATCCTGAGATAGGGGGAGTCAATTTTTTTAATGGTGTGATTCCTGGTAAGTACATCACACTCTCAAGAATGATTGGGTAGCACATATTGGACATGAGGGGTTAAAACAAATAAATAAACAAACAACAAAAACAGAAGAAAGCTCAAAGTTGGGAGGAAGGAGGATTTGGGGGAAGGTATGTGTGAATATAATCAAGATAAATCATATGCAATTTTAAAAGCATTAATAAAAATATTCTTTAAAGAAACAGTTAACTGCATGATAAATTGATTTTTAAACTAACAATCTTAAATACTAAGATTTGGACTAACCTAGAGACTGCCTGTACTGTTGCCACTCGGATTTCACAGGATACTGAAGATTGTTTTACCGGTCATGCTTCACTTAGGTTTGGGCAGAGTATTTGAAGGTTAACCTGAATTGTCTCTCTGTGTCCATGTGCAGCACCTGTCCTTCCTGGAGCCTACCAGCAGAGTCATTCCCAAGGCTATGGATACATGCACCAGACCAGCGTGTCATCCATGAGGTCAATGCAGCATTCAGCAAATCTAGTAAGTACTGATTTCAAACATTCCTGCAGTCTGCAAGTTTAGCTCTGTGGTAGAGTGCTTGTGTAGAGTGTAAAGATCTTAGCTCAACACCCAGCACTGGGACAAAAAAACAAAACAAAACAATGACATGGTATTACAATTTATACAGTCCTTTCAATGGAAGCAAAACTATTACAGAGGTGAAATGATGAGGAAAAAAATGGCATTAGTAAACATCACATCAATTAATAAAGCAAACAAGACATCTGCCAGTTATGAGATCTGTTTAGTTACTTTTATGTTACTGTGATAAAACACCATGACCAAAAGCATGTTATAGAGGGAAAGTTATTTGGGGTTTGTTCCAGATGTATAAGAGCCCATCAGGGCAAAGAGGCATAATGGCCGGAACAGGAAGCTAACAGATCATATCTTAACTGTAAGTAAAAGCAGAGAGGATACAGTGGAACTAGGACAAAGATATATTCTCACAAAGTCAATCCACGATGACATACTTTCTCTAGCAAGGCCACACCTCCTATCCTTGTCAAAATTAGAGATCAAATATTTCAAATACCTTAGTGTATGGAGAACATTTCTCATTTAAACCATCACAGCTTCCTAACTGCTACTTCAGAATTGGGAAAGATCCAGTTATGATCTTCATTCAGGCCTGAGAAGGTACAGGTTCATGATACTAATGTTAAAAGAGTAAATCTTAATGTTCATCATAATGGTCTCAGTAGTCTAATGGACATAGGCTAACATAAGTTTCAATGTTCTGAGTTAAGAACATTTACTCAGAATGTTTAGGAAAGATCCTGAGATGATAAAGAAGCAGTGAATAGATATCCTACTAGAAGTAGTAAGTTGATATTCCAGTTACTCTGATCTGACAGACATTGCATTCAGCTATTTGAAATGCCATGCTACATCCCCAAATCTGTTCCATTAATGTATGTCAATTAAAAGTCTATTAAGAGTAGTATCCTTCAAATATCCCTGTTAGAAGTCTTGAAGTATCCATCGTTAAGTTCAAAGAGGGTTGCTTTGTGGTCATACTTGGTGTCCCATGCTGAAATTGCTTCAATGCTTAGAAGAAGGCAACTATTCTGTAAGGAAGGCAATTGCTTTCAGGTCCACTGTGTGCCAGCCAGTTTCCTCAGTCTCCTTAATCTATGAATATTCTTGGCTTTGAGATTTACAGATTATTAATATTAGACAAACTCTTAGCCTTGAACTGAAACAAATATAAAACCACAATTTAAGGTTTCTCCACTATAATAAAATTTTCTTTGTATGTACCTCAAAAATCAGAACATTTATGTAGAAAATTTATGGCCTTGTGATCTGAAATGAGTAATGTTTAAATAAATAAATGATTTTTAAAAATAAGTCTTAAAGGAAGAACAAAAATTCTTAGCATTTATTTAGGAAAAGTTCACTTTCTGTGCAAGGGGAAGCCATTGGCAGAGAGCCATTGGACTACAGGCCTGCTCTTCAGGGATGGAGGTTCATCTCCTGAAGAATGGGGGGAACAGAAGAAAGTCGACATCATCCTAGGCTTCTAAGATTGTTTGCATGTGGGACCTGTGTTACTCCTTTGAAGGCTACTTTTAGAGAGGCACACTATTTTATTTATTTTCTTTCATTATTGTCTTTTAAAGTTAAGCTACTGTGCTATCTTTCTGGATTTTTGCTTTGACCTTAAGTATGTTTTCTCTAGATAGACAAAGTTAAGACTTATGGAATTAGGTGATACACCTGGTTTACAGCTCCCCAAAGATAGCAGTACCTTCAAACACTCATACTTACCATGTGTGTGGTCGTTGGTTGGGATCCAGATTTGTAACTTTTACTACTTTGGAATACTGCATACAATCACTTCTTTCTTTCTCAGAGGACCTACCGAGCCATGTACGACTATAGTGCCCAGGATGAAGATGAGGTTTCCTTCCGAGATGGTGACTACATTGTCAACGTGCAGCCCATTGATGATGGCTGGATGTATGGCACTGTGCAGAGAACCGGGAGAACGGGCATGCTCCCAGCAAATTACATTGAGTTTGTGAATTAATTCTTTCTCCTTGCCCTTTGAGCTTTATTCTGATGTATTCCAAACTCAGTCTTTTTAAAAGATAGATGATACTTTTCAGATAACTTGGCAATTATTTTACAATAATGTATCCTTACTTTGACAATTAGACACACAGGTACCAGGAAAAGGGAATTGACTTTCGGGCTGGAAATGGCAGCATCCATAGTAATTCCTGTAAACAAAACCATTAGGTCTGGAGACCTGGTGCTGCTAATTGTGTTTGTGGTTTCATTCAATTGGCTATTCAACCCTTCTGGGAAATGTATTTTTGTAGACTTTAATAGAGATGTTGATTGTCCCTTAAATGTAACAAATGTATGAAACTTCTTACCTGTCACTTGGAATCATCCATAACTAATTCTCATAGTCCAGCCACACAACCAATAATTTAAAAACTGTTCAGCTTTTAAATCATTGGGTAATTTTCAATTCAAGTGAGAATCACCTAATATAACAAATGAAAACAGTGGCAGAATGAGTCTGGTTAAAATCATATTGACTGTAGCCTTAGGGAGACGGCAGGAAACTTAGCCTTTCCCTAGGCCGAGCAGGAGCTAGCTATTTCTCACGTGTTCTATGGTGTAGCCTATTTCCATTTACGTTCTGTGGAGCAGAGCGTCTGCTCAGGTCCCCAGAATGTCAGGACCAGGTAACTTCCTAGCTTCTCTGCAAAGGACAAGTCCAATGTCATCTGTATTATCTCCTGAGTAGTCTCTATCCTGTTGCATGTCTTGTGGGCTTGAGCTTCTGTAACATGGCAGCTGCTTGCCCATCCTTGTTATTAAAGTCAACTGTATGGCCACTCTCTCCCTGCCCTTTCTTCTAGTTGCCCGCTCATTGGAAAACATTTTGAAAAGTTGCTTGAGGCTTTCTTGCTGTATTACACTCTAGTTTTGAAAGACTCATGCCTTAGGAACTACATATATACTCTAGTAAATAGGAGATTTATGTATTTACTGGATAGCTTTCACTCACTTAATGCCATCATTGATTTAAAAGTGGAGTGAACTGAACATCACCTGCTGTAAGAGGAAATGGACTATAAAATGGCCGAAAACTGAAAACACAAAACAGCAGAAGCTTGTTCCACAATTAGACAATCTGGTCTTATAATTTGGCAATCAGTCTTCAGATGCTGGGATGAAAATCTAGCCTCTAAATATGTTCATAAAATGACTTTCTTTCTTCATTCCTGTTATCGTTTTCTAAGTCATCTTCATGGTTAGATAAAAAAAAAGTCATCAGTGATTTTTTTTTTTTTTTGGTGGAGAGGGAGCATTTAACAGATAATTCACTTAGAAACCAATGTCTTGTTTTGAGTGCATATGCAGGATTCACACACTATCATGTCTTAAACTTGTCTGGAATCTGCAGTTGAGGTTATCTGGATGTTGACATTTATTGCAACTCTGCTTTTCCCATGGTGCCTCTTACTATGACTTGCAGCTTGGTGGCATTCATGTAGGCTCAGAGTCTGAAGAGAGCCGAGTCACAAATGTAAGAGGATACTGGGACTGTTGGAATATCTACTTATCGCAATATGTTCAAGGAAATAAACAAATTATCCACAATGAAAACCATTTGAATGAAATGTTTATGAGGCCAAAGCCCAATGTTGGTTCATGTAAACCTTTGGAAAGTGAGCCCATACTTTTGAAAACCATTAGTTTCCTTAGATTTGCCTTAAAGAAAAGTTTAATTACACTAAGCTGTATTTCTGTGACACTGATAGAAAACTGAAGAAGAAAATTCTGCAAATAACTAGAGATTTTTCTGGAGAGGTAGATTTTTTTTTTTTAGACTTATAAATAAGTAGCTTATCTAATATCGTGTAATTTAAGTAACTAGTCACGATTAACCGTCCTAACTGCTTTTATGTCTTGAACACACACCTACAAAGATAAATTTCACTTGCAAATAATTTGCAAAAATCTGTACACTAAAAACAAGGGTGATAAGCTGGCTCAATTATGTTATGTGTCTTTTATGCTTCCCCAGGCAGACCATTTGTGTGTGTGTTTGTGACTTTTTTTTTAAGAGAAAGTAGTCATTAATGAAAATGTCAAGATAAATGCAGGGCAGGTATGATTTTGATAATAGCATCTGTGCAGGAAGCTCAACAGAAGCTGACTTTGAAATGATGCTTAACCTTTGCTAGTCCCCACAAAGTAGCGGCTCGATGGTCCATGTTTTTGCCACTCATTAATTTCAAAGTCAGACTTGATGAATGTGAGAGCCAGTACATATTTAAGAAATAGTCATCCTAAATATTGAGCTTCACATAATGCTTGCATAGCAAGATATTTCTGTTTCAAGTCTTTCAGAATGAAGATGTGATCTGGATTCCTCAAAGGGCAGTTGTTTTCCATACAGACTGAGGCAAAGCAATATACGGCATGCTTTTGTGGTTATGCATTGAACCTAGATGTGTCATAGCCAGGTGCCATCTTTTGCAGCATCTTTTTTTTTGTTTTTAAATACTATATTCTTAGCACCCTTTTCCACTTTCCATATACTTCCCTCCCACTTGCAGTTTGGCACCCAGTATGTCACATGCAACATTGACAGTTATAGAAGAAATTACAAACAAGCCCCTTAGAAATTGGAGTCAAAGGAGACTAAATGCCAAGCACAGAGAGCATGCACCTTTTCCTATCTGATGGATTCCAAGCTTGACAGAAGCACAAGAAGCCACTTGATACACTTCTCAAAGGCTGAAAACAAATGTATTTGGTTCATATTCCTCTTGAGAAAAGTTTAGCAACTGAATACAATGCTTTTGCTATAAGCTTTTGTAGTAGATTTAAGAAAAAAAAAACATTTCTTGTTCTCTAGAAAGCTTTCTCTTTCTAACCTGTGACAAAATGAATACTTCATGTTTTCATTTTGCTTGCACATCGGAAGCACGGCCCAGTTTGAAACTTTGATCTGGTTTTCATTGTCCATGGAGGGTCTGCATATTCCCAGGTCTCCCAGCCTCTACACAGCACCCAGGAATGTCTAAGCACAATTTCCACAAAGCATCTTGTAAGGGGATGGAAGACATTAGTCCAGTCTCTCTCTTGCCACTAGGCCCTTTGCTTGAAGATGATAATGTTATTGGTCACAGATCCTCTTTATGCTGGGGGGTCCAGGAATTAGGGGAAAACCTTTTCCATAATTGAGAGCAAGCGACACACCTACTTTTCAGGTTCATCCACCTCCAGTGGAATGCTTTCAGTCAAATGAGAAAGAAAATATGTGTGATCTCTAATAATACAGCTCTATATTCAGTAGATATAGTTCATACTAAGGTTATAATAGAGATATATAAAAATAGGTGCCTTTTTGATTATGCTTGTTTATCAATATGGTCTTGGAAAGGAAACCAAGCAAGCAAGCTTCTGCATATTCTATAACAATATTTTATGATACATGATTGATATTTTTGTGGTGAGAAGTGGGATGCCCTTGACAGAAAGATATTACAGGTGGTAGCTGGTTGTATTTTCCTTCTAAAGGTTTATAATGTTAGAAAATGCTGACTTATTCAATTTTCTGAAAAGTTTTTTTTTGTGGATTTACATATAGTTGAGATATATAAGCATTAAGTTTAGGTTTGGTGTTTAAAGTACTTATGGTGAGATAGATTAGTTATATTATGAGGCTGAATTCACTGCATAATTGAACTTTATGACTTGATTATATTTTAACCGTTTGCCTCTGATAATCTGTTGTGGCTTGTACTGCACTGATAATCTGAATTATCACTGCATTGTATGGGGTAATACAACATGGTAACAGCTTCAGTTAAGCAGAGCTTTGTAAACTAATTTAAAGATGCTAAAAATGAAAGTCTCTCTGAAGTATTCCATGCCCCTTAAGATCCTTCTCCAGGCAAATAGCTGTCCATAACTGATGACTGAAAATGTCAAGACATTGTGTAAAACTTCTGTGGTCATCATTTCAGGATGTATAAGACCACTAGCATCCTTATGCCTGAAAGGTTCTCTGGGAAAATGTCCTTCCCAATCATCTGTAACTTCAGTATATCTACAGGATATCCCCATGTTTATTGTGTCTGCTATATTGTATCCTGGTTGTATAGCACACACTTCACTGTTGTCAATTATTGGTGGTTTAAGATGATTTCCTTTAAAGAAGAGAGAGAACACTGCATTGCAGCATCCTTCCTTTGAGTCTATACAATGAATTACTGAGCATTTTGGAAGTAGCAACAAGTGTGTAACAGGCATGACATTTGTGGAAGTGTTGGCTTTTGACCTGTGATAAAAACACAAATTTGAATGATGTAGTTTGGCTTCTGTTTGCTTTGAAATATGCACAGTTGTGGTTTGTGATTAAATTGTAAAATTGTACTCACTTTGAGAACATAATGATTTTGGAAGAAACATTAAATGTTTTCCCCCAATGGAATGGGATCACAGAATGATATAAGGTTATTAGTATAATTTGGCTTTTGTTATGCAAGTGTTAACACCAGCTATTAAAATATATTTTAGTACAAATGCTTTAATTCATGTCTTTTTCCTCTACACTGTGAATCTTAAGCCTTGGTGGACTAGAGACACATTGTGATGTCCAACGGACTAACCTATGCAAATGAGTTCACATCTTCTATCGATGTCACAGTATACATGTGATAAGTCATTATTTCTCCTCAAAATGTACAGCAGTATTGAAATAACAAAGGAAGCCCAGCCTCCCGTGCATTGCACTGTAGTCCCTCACAATCCCTCCAAGGCTACTGAAATCATTAGTATTTATGTAAATCATACTGGTATGTATTGAACAATCCCAGGTGGAAAATGACAGGCATCTTGACTGGCTTTTATAGAACTATGTTCTCACATATTCTCTGTTCAGGGTCTTGGTATTCTGTGTCTTCTATCTGTATTTGTAAAGCCTTATGATGAATTGGTTTCCTATCAGCACACTCGGTTTGCTTAAATAAATTCAGGATGTAAACACAATGGTTCTACGTCTTTGCTGTCACATGGTTTCTAGGAGCACAGGTCATTGGGTGCAGGCCGTGCACTGGGCATTCCTCCTGATGGTGCACACCCAGTCACATCAAAGGTTTATGAAGGCGTAGTGTATTTATTTTGAAATGCTGTGGGGCATGTGTTTTTCTACCTGAAACTAACACAATTTTAAAGAAATAATAATATACTTTTTAATCCCACAATCTTTCTGATTTTTATACATAAGTATTGCTGGAATGCAACCCAGTAGTTAACTCTTTTTCAAAATTGAAGTCTTCACTGGTCTAGTGTTAGTTTTCTTGTATTTGAAAGATGAAAGAAGCAACAGAAACAACTTGGAGGAGGGAAAGGGCACAGATTGATACTCTGATCTTTCATCAAAGAATGTCTATCATAGAACATAATTGCTTCTTTTCTCATGTCTCTGTATCGTAGGACATAATTGCTTCTTTTCTCATGATTTTCTCATAACTGAAAAGAAAGGTAATTTCAATTTTTACCCTCATCTACATTTCAATAAATTGAATCTTGGCTTATTGTGTGATTTTGTAAAAAAAAAAAAAAAAAGAAATCTCTGGCATAATCTTTCCAAAGTATAAACTGATAAATCTTATAGATTGATACATTTAAACAGGTCAATCAATAAGCTTTGGAAATGGCATTTGCTAGTAGAGGAAACACTTCTACCAAATCGTGAATGTTCTGGTTTTTTTCTTTCATATTCTGTAAGTTTGGGTTGAATATCTGTGGTAAAAATGAATCAAACACACTCATGATTTTTGAAATTAAAGTAAACAACACAGGTATTTCTTTACATGAAGAACTTACTTTTTTTGTCGTTGTTTCATGATTATAACTATACTCTTTGAAATCTGGACCATAGAGAAAGTAAGTAACTGAATTGTAACAATAATTTAGGTTTCAAATATTTTATGTTTATTATTTTATTATTCTAATTTTAAGACTTGGGAAGTTAATTGAAGAATTGAGATGTGGCTGGGCACTAGGTGCTTACCAAATCAAGTTTCTCCAAATACATCCAGACATAATACCCTTGAATTTTGATGAAAGGGAAATTTTTATTATTTTCACAAAGAGTTTTGTGATGGCAGAAAACTAGATCAAGTCCAAGGGTGAGCTTCAACTTTTTTTCCCTGTAGTTCTAAGCAAAAGTCTTTGGCCTTTGTCTATTATATTTTTTATTTATAAGCAGTAGATGTTTGATGAAAAAGAAGAGTAGGAGAATGGACTCAGGGTGAAAGTCAACACTAGAACAAAGAACCCAGGTGCTGACTTAGCTTTATGTCATGGTGTTTTGATTTTTGGAATTTTCCCTTTAGTGGGAATAGTGACCATGGAAGAGAATAGTAGACTAAAACAGAGATGTAAGTGGAATCTGATTGTCTATTACTTTACTTGAGAAAAAGGGTGTCTCTGCACCCTCATGTTAGTTTTGAGGTCACTCTTTCAGTGGACTCGTTTCTGACTCTTGATCCATACTAGTCACATTTTTTTTTTGTCCTTTTCCAGGGTGGTTGCTAACTAAAGTACACATGTTCCAGGTCTGTGTTCATTCTGTGTGTGTCATCACATTCTCTCTCATGTGACCTCCTCATGCCCCTGTCCATAGTTGTCTAGGTCAGGGTGATCCAGGAGGTTTGCCAAAGAGTCTTGTCCATCAGGGATAAGAGTGGCAATTTGCTTAGGTATCCCAAATATGTCAAAGTTTAAATAGAGAAGATAGTTAACTGGTTATAATATGGAAAGTTGTTAAGAATTTAACTTTATTAGTAGGTGTAGGCTAAGATTTGGGGGAGTTTGAGAATGACATTTTCTTTCTTCGTTCTGTTCTTTGGTTTTTCTTTTTTGTTAATTAGTTGACCTTTATTGATTGTTTTCACCTTTTTGTATGTGTATATGTTATATATGGTGCATTGCTTTATTCTCACCTGCAGCCCTTTTATATCTCTTTCACTCCAGTCTTCCCCTCTTCCTCCCCTCAGGTCATTTCCCTACACACATGCTTTTGTTTAGTTTTGTGGCCCACTGATCTTAGCTAAGATTATGGTCTTGATTTGATTCTAACCATGAAGATGTTCTTTCTGTGTGGTCACAGGATTGGTCCTTCAGAGACTGGTAGGCTCACCTCTTGGCGTACAACTGAACTCAGTGATTTTCCCAGAATTCATCAGTTGCCAATAGTTCAGTAGAAAAAAATTAGGACCACCTGAGATCCTCCCCTATCCACAATTGGCTATTGACAGGCACTCTCTTTGTAAGGTCCAGTGCAGGCAGCTGTGACTGCTGTGAAGTCATGTTTTCAATAGCTGTGCCAATGTGTTGAAGACAGCATTTCTCAATATCTCCCTGCTCTTACATTCTTTTCATTCTCCCTTCTATAGGATGAAGATGTTCTCTGAGACTTAGATGGGGTTGTATAAAGGCTCTGTTTAGGCCTTACCTTCTAAGCATCTTAAGCATCCATGAGCTTCTTCATTCAGTGCACAGAGAAGCTTCTCTGATTAAGGGTTACAGTAGCATTTGCCTATTGGTATGAAAAATTTAGACTATAGTTTGGTACCATATGAATTTAGCTAAAAAAAAAAAAAACAGTGGCAAGGTCCCTCTTAGGGTCTATGACTCTACAGCCATGATATTTTGACTCAGTTTGCAGTACTAGGCATGCATTTCCTCCTAATATAAGAGCAAACGTAGTTGACTACCTCCATGACAGCTGTGCCACTATCATTGATTTCTGAATGTTTGTTAAAGTGTGGAATGGTTGGAGTGAGCTACAGGATTGAAATTGAACTGTTTGCAGACATTTGTTAAGAAATCATTCTTCCATAACTACTCAGTGACAGCTCTTGATTGGGGGGGGGGAAGTAATAACTATAATTTACTCACTCCGCATTTACTTTTTCAGAGGTAAGTGTATCCAAGGCAACTTTCTCTCCAACCATTCTGGTTGGTAGTAGAAGACTGATACCAAACAACTAACCAATGATTTCTGTACCTGATGACTTAGAGTTGTAAAGGGTGAGCTGTGAACATCAGGCAGGGCTTGGAAAACATATCCAAGTAGGGGCTGTTTAACCTGAGCTCTGAGAGCTGCGTGAGGAGCTGACAGTTGACGTCCTTTGTAGCACTGGACACATGGGAAGATCTAGTCACTGGTGGGCAGAAGCAGAAGCATACCAGCCTTCTCTCAAATTTTAAATAACCATGGCACATTGTTTGCTTATTTAATAAAATTAAACCTTTGGGGGGAAGAAGATGTTATGTATGAACCTGAGTATTCACACACTCTTTGTCACTCTAATTATGACTTCTATTGATAAAAGACTCAGGAAGCTGTTGGGATATATATATATATATATATATATATATATATATATATATATATGTATGTATATATACATATATATATATATTATAAATGAAGCTTCACAGTCATGATATATCATTTTCTTAGTGTATGTAACTGCTTATTTCATAGGTTTTTTTTGTATTTCCATTACCTTTCTGGATGGTTTTGGAAAGTGTGTATTGACTGAATCTGTGTACAATACAAACATTGACTAACATGCACTTTTCTGCCTTGTTTTAGAATTCACAGATTTGGGAACTTTCATTTATATCTAGTGTACAGTACGAGATAGGTATGCCATATTAACTGGGTAATGCAGCGGAAAATTATTCACAGTGCAACAAAGTTGTTAGTATTTATTTAGACTCTCACTTTCTTCTAAGGTAGGTCATAGTCTTTTTAAATTATAGCAAGAATGTTGAATAGACATCCCCTTTAAATTTGTACTTGCATAATATAGGTTTTTGCATATAAAATAATTGATTGGCCATATTTGATTCCCTTAATCAATACCTAATGAGAATACCTATTGGTATTTATACACATTTCCTGGTGTGTACATTTTTCTTTTAGAAAAAAAGTTTGACTTTCAAGACTGTGGAACAAAAAGTGATTTATGGGCCCATACACCTCTGCTATTTATGGAAAAGTAGCTCTTATTTTGAAATGTTCCTGTTTACATTGGAATGGCCAGTTCCATTTAACTTTTAAAAAGGGATTTAAAATTGAATTGCATTAATTTTCTATACAGTACATTTTCATTATGCTTTCCCCTTCCTCAACTCCTTTTAGATCCTCCCCACCGCTGACAATGTTGCCCTGAGGTTCACCTAAAGATGGGAGGAGAATACTTGCTCATCTACAGAGTCCCTTCTTGTCCCTTGAAGTACTCCGCAGTGGCACAGCTGTAATCACCAAAGAGAGATAGCCCAGGAAGCCAGCGGCCTTTAATCAGGTGGATTTCAGTGAAGACAGTTAGAGCAGGAGTTCTGAAGGTTCTATCCCTCACTGAAGGTTGAGATAATACAAAAATCTACAGGATACTGACAGGTAGTTGGGACATGTTTTTCTGTTTCACATTTAGCATAGTGAGGATCTCATGGTGTGGAAGTAGGACCCAGTCAAGTATCATGGGCACATAGGCAAAGCCAAAATTGTCAGGAAGAGTCAACAAGATTCAGTACTGATGGAGGAAGGGGCCAGGGAGTTTTGCCTTTAAAACTTTTAAACTTAAAAGTTTTAGCTGATGTGCACTGAAGTCTCATGATTTTGCATTGGCCATGAGCATGGAAGATATTTTTTTGTGTGTGTGCTATTATTTTTGCTTTGGCTTTATAAGTCAGTGGGCAGTCAGCTTAGCCTAAGAGTGTCTGAGTACCTCCTTCTGTTGATGACATCATCTTAAAACATTCTGGTCCATTGTGAGACTTATGATAAAGTTGAGGATGTTAGATACTTGAGCTGCTGAAAGGGACCAGAGTGAGGGAAGAGAAGTGAATGCTGCTCAAATGGCCCACAGGTCAGTTTCTCCTTGTATCAGCATAATTATGTATAAAGTTCAGTAGAATCTGACCCAAAGGTGGAGGAAGCAGTGGGGGTGACAGAGATACCAAACCTCTCCATCGATTTTAGTCACCAGCCTGACTTCAGCATGTCCAAATTTAGATTCAGTGTTTTTACTAAAAGAGATCTTCAAGGTTTTGTGAAGTAATCTAGGCAGTTGTTACCATGGCTTCCACATGGAGGCTCTTGTCTATTGCAAAGCTAGTGTGGAGCTAACGCAGCATCACCCAGGCCTGTGACCCCCAAATGACGGTTTGTATAAGTCAGGCCAGAGCAAGAGAAGCTAGGACACTCACTTAGATTTCTCCATTTTTGTTGGCTATTCATTATGAAGGGATTGTGGTTCTGCCTGTGTTTAACAGGACTGCCTGCCTGACATTTGAGTTGATGCCAGGGGATTTCATGGAGTGAGCTTTTTCCTTCTTTTTTTACTTCTTCTCCCAAGAAGGGTTCAGCAGAGTGTACAAAACTCTCATCCACTAGAAGATCAAAGCTGTGTGTTTTTTGGAGTTAGCCACAAAGCAGCTTCATGTCAGCTTGTTGTGATATACTTTCCATGCACATTTCTTAAACACCTATGCACACCTTCCACACAAACTCAGCAATGTTCACACCTACATCCATAAGGTAGATTTGGAGTGAGTTGCAATCAAGCATACCGTTTCCAACTGTCTGAGGTATGGTTTTGTCCCTTCTCTTCTGTCCTTCTTAGGTATCCCTTCTGCTTTTTCAGAGAACATTATATTTCTCTACTTACACTCTGATAATATTTTTTACAATTGTCTAATTATGACCGTATGCCTCATAACATTAAAAGTAAATAAAAAACTAATAACAATGAAATGTTGAAGTGAGTATTTTTTCATGTTTTTAAATGTTTTCATTATTCGATTAAGCAAAATTCCTTAAATCATTAACATGCTTTTCAAGGCAGAATGACTCTATAATTCTAAGGCACTTAGTAAAACACTGTTCACTTGTCATTTAGCAAGATTTACCAATGTAGAGCAACAGACCCCTCCACAGACTAACTGTTTTGCAGTTCATATCCTGTCCCTTTTACTTCTCTTTGTTGCCTGGAATAGTCAGCACTTGACCATGAGCTTTTAAAAAAATGTTTAAATGTTTTTTATATGTATGGCTAAATTATCACTAGAAAATGTATATGTGTGTATGTGTGTATTCTTTGCTTGTGTGTGTATATAAATGGGTACATGAGTGTGTGTATTCCTGTGGAGGCCAGAGGTTAGCACTGAATATCACTCTCCACCTTGTCTTTTGAGGCAGTCTCTTACTGAATCCGGGTAGAGCTCATCCATTTTGTAAAACTAGCTAGCCAGCAAGCCCCAGGAACCTCCTGCCTCAGCCTTCCCAGGAATTACATTTGCCTGCTGTCACACCCACCTAGATTTTGGGGTGCACGTTAGAGATCAACTCAGATTCTCACGCTTGTAGTGTAAGCACTGTACTTCCCAGACCACGTCTCCAGCTCTCACACAACAAGCCTTTTGTGACACTGAATAGCATTGTTTATTTTGATTTTCACGAAGGTTCCCCTTAATCAAAGAAACTCCTTGTCTATTGTGCAAGTTGATATCGTCTTTTCTGCATATAAAGCTGTTGTCTGTTAAAATCAGGAGTAAACAGATCAGAAGTGTTCTCTTGGGGGAGAAGAGGGTGCAGTGAGGATTTGGCTCTCATATGTCTGAGATGGTTAAATGAGTGAACACATCAATAGGAAACTCAAAGCATAAAAAGGACAGAGGGCTAAAGGAAGGCCTCTCCTCCTCCTCCTCTTCCTCCTTTTCCTCCTTCTCTTCTTCCTCCTTGTTATTGTCATATCTCATTATCATAGCTCTAGATGCTAAGAGTCTAAGACTTAGCTGATCTTTTGCTGGTTATTTTCTTCACTCCTTGCCTTATTGGTGGTCATCCCTTCTCTATGTCCTCATGTTCTTCTCTCTGGACCTATCTGGGTCCTAATCTCTTGTTATAAGGACACCAGCTGCATCAGTGGAGAATCCATTCTTGTGACCTGATTTTATCTTAATTATTGTAACTGGCCCTGGCAAAAATGAAGATATTCTCAAAAGACACTTGTTTCTTTTGGTCTGACTGCCAGTCTATTGCAACTATGCACCCTAGAGAAATGACAATTTTCTGGTGGGAGAAAGAAAAGGCACCAACCACAGAACAAATTTGTCTCCCAGGAAGAGATGAACAACTTTTCAGACAACTTTACAGGGTCACACTAAGGCTCCCATAATGATGGGTCAATGGTGTGGGAAACTACCCTTTAATTAGGACTGTTTAGATATTCATATTTCTGTCTCTCTAAATTTTAATTACATGTCAGTACCCCAAAGCTAGGATGCTCCTGGTTATCTTTCCCTGTATGCACATTTCATTAGGCACATTGAAAAAAATCTCTCTTCTCTGTCTCACTAATGATTTGGCTTGTTTACTTGGCTTATTAAGAAGGGGCCAAGTTCAGTAGCAATACACATGTGCATAGGGTCACATAAATCAAAGAACTAAGACTAGAGTTCAGGACATAAACTTCTACTCAGAAGGGCTTCTTCTTGTCCCTTCTTACTCAGGGAGCACTGCTTCACTCTTGTGTCTCTTCTAACACCAAGCCTTAGCAGGGAAATTGAATCAGATGTTCTCCTATTAGCCACCCTAAATTGCTGCAGCTAAGCTATGTTTTACAGAGAATTGGCTTTCCACCCATGCCCACTGTAGACATTGCTATTCTCTATACTGCCTACGCAACTCTGTATAAGCTGAATATCCTTTATCTAAAATGCTCAGGCCCCACAGTGTTTCAGAATTTTAAAGATGGTGGAGTATATGCATGTATATAATAAAATATTAGAATTGGATGCAAGTCTAAACACAGTTTTCACACTTACCTTATACATATAATATGAAATAGTTTAATGTTTTTAGTAAGATTGTGTTTTAACTGTGACTTGTCATGATATCAAATACCTGTGACATCTATCTGTGGCATCTTCCTGACACTTAAAAAGTTTTGAATTTGGGAACATTTTGGATTAAGGATGCTCAACTTGTGCATGCTACATCAATGCAATAAAGAAATAAAACCTTTCTTTGCATCAGTATTGGTGAGAAACTATCCTCATTGTCTAAGCTTTAATGAGATAGCTTTGATAGGGTATTATATTCCATACTGCTTTACTGTGAATTGACGGATGATGGTTCTTTATAGTGGAGGGATGTTATATCAGTTTGATTCTCATTGCTGTGATAAACACTACTAACAAAAGCAACTTAGGGAGAAAAGTGTTCGTTTGTTTGATTTTGACTGTCATGTTGCAGCCTATCTATAGGGGACCCCCAAGGCTGGACCTCAGGCAGGAACCCAGAAGCAAGAACTGAAGCAGAGCAGTATTGGACATAAGTTCCCAACCCACCATTGCTTACCTATACCCCCAATAGAACAAGCTGCCTTGCCTCAAGTTTTTAGACCTTGTGGAACAGAGAATCAAAAAGAGAAATTATAATGACTCTTGTACTGTTCTTAAATGTGACCACTTGTTCAGACAATCATGGACTGGTCTAGAAATCAATCTAATATTGGAAATAACAGTCTTCATTTGGAAGTCTGGTTCTGGACATTTTCAGAGACATATATGGAAGTTAGCTGCTGTTCTCTATGATGTTATATTAGCAAGAGATAAAGTTGGGGCCAGATCTGGATTTCAAATAGGTGTTAGCACATGTGTTCAGCTCTTTTAATTGTCAAGTTAAAATTTTGTCTCTTCTACAGTATTTGATGTAAGTTGCATTGATTGTACACCTTCTAATTGTGTTTGTGTTCTGAAATTTGGCATGTCAGGTACAAAAGTCTATCAATCAGCTTTTTTTTGTGCCCTGAGTACCACAAAACCTTGGTACTCTAAAAATAGCTTGCAAGTACTGGAAGAAATGAATCAGGCTTTAAACAGAAGCAAGAGGGTAGTGGGATTGATTATTGCTGCCATAACAGCTTTAATTATATTAATTGCTAGCACTACTGCTTCTGATTTATCAAAACATGTTACTAATGTGTTGAATATACAAGAGGATTTAGATAGGCATTTGGAAGAATGAATTGATGCTCTTTATCCTGTTCAAATTATTGGAAGGAGATTCAGAATTTAAGGGTAAGGAGCCATCTCGAGTGTCATGCCAAATACCATTGAATTCATGGTCGTTCTAAAATTTACAGTGGTAGTCATTATAATTAGGAAAAAGTTTAAAGACAATTGCAGTGTATTTGGCATAATTCTAACACCTCTCTGAATGTTTTAATGTTACATAGTGAGTTGCTCTGGTGAGCATTGGTGCAGTAGATACTGCTGATAAAATTACCCATGGCCTGACGTCAGTATTTCTATTTTGGTCAAGCTTCAAAAAATGGAATATCCCCTTTTGTCCTCGGAATAATTTTATTTCTGCTCATCATGTTAAAGTTTGTCTTTAACAACATCAACATGTTGGCAGCCAAAGTACATGGCTTGATCCTGAAAATGGAGCCCCAGACAGATTATTAAATTAACAGGCTAGCAAGCCTAGGACGGGTAAGATTTGGCACAGAACCTTAGCAACCTAAGACAGAAGTACATTGCTTTTGATAATGCATATTCCATGATGGGTAAGGAAGGCATTCTTGTCAGTGAACTAAGACAGGCTCAGTCTTTTTAATGAAATTAAAAATGGAGAGATGTGGAGAGTCTTTGGGGCTGTTTGGCAAGAATGTGACATGGGCCAAGGACAAGGAAATGGGCTTCAGGCAGGAATCTGACATTAGGCTAGAACAAAGAAGTAATTTCAAGTAGGAATCTAAATCTTAGGCTAAAACAAAGAAGTAATCTCAGGCAGGAATCTAAATATTAAGCTAGAACAAAGAAATAATTTCAGACAGGAATCTAAATTTTAAACTAGAACAAGGAAGTAGGCTTCAGACATGAAAATGACTTTGGGCCAGGACAGGGAAGTTGGCTCAGATATTTTGGTCATCCTGATAAGTCCTTAGAAACAGTGATCACAGGAGTGTTCTTGGAATTGTGTTTATTGCCTTGTTTGTTCATTGACTATTTGGGTTTATTGTCTTTCTTGTTCCTTGACTATTTGCATCTATTGTATTGCTAAACACTCAACCTAGAACTGACCTTAATACATGCATGTAATTAAAATGGTATAAAAGCAAAACGTAGGGAGGGGGATGGGATGGAGGTTTCTAGGGAGGGGAAATGGGGAAAGGGGATGACATCTGAAATAAAATATACAATGGAAAAATTAAAAGAAAAAAAGAACTGAAGCAGAGAACACAGAGGAACACTGATTACTAGGTTACTGTCCATGGTTTGTTCAATTACATTTTAAATACAGTCCTAGAGATGGCACCTCCCATAGTGGGCAACAGACACTATGATGGTTATCTTGATCACAACTTGGCTGAATGGAGAGACATTTAGGAGATTAGTGAAGCTTACTTCTGGGTTTGTCTGTGAGGCTCTTTGGAGGATGATTGGCATGTAAAGCTACAATGATGGAAAAAGACATGCCCTGAACATGGGCAGCACTCTCCAACTGATGAAGTTATGGGATAGAACAAAATGAATGATGGAGGAATTTAGTGGGCACAAGCAAGATCCAATTTTTCCTAATCATGTGTGTCTATTGTTGCTGCCATCGTTTGGGGCTGCCAAGCTGGAGCTTCTTCAGAATTTCAAAGTGGACACATACTTGCAACTGTTTAGGAGCTTCAAGGCATTTAGCCTTGGCCTGGGGTTGCATCTCTTTTCTCTTTTGTTTTGAAGCTTTCCAGTTTGATGGACTAAGCATCTCTGGGATCTGCTGGCTCTTCATTATGTGGATACCCTATATGGGCCTATCTAGCCTCTAGCTGTGTATCCAATCTAGTAAATTCATGTTTGTAATTACATGTATTCTATTGGTTCTATTTCAAGACTCCAGAATAATATACCACAAGTGGTCCTCTGTGAGGGGTACTCATGCTATGAAAGAGAACTTGCTTCCATTTCATCCTTTATGGAATCATTTAATTAGCCAGTAGGGAAAGGTTATTAAAGACACACACATTCATTAAGAACAGATTAAATATTAATTTTCAGCTAAGTATAATGAGATAGTACAAACGCATGTTAAGGCTGCTGAATATTTGGGTGAGAGGAGGATCTGAACAGAGTAGATTGCATCACAGAGAGTAATTTACGTTAACATGTTCAGTTTAAACTGATAGGGATATCTGGTATATTTTTATATATTGTACTTTGTAAACTACCATTTAGGTACCACTAATTTCAAAAGGGGAAGATTAGTAGTACAGGTTGACCTTTAAAAATGCAGAGCTAAGAGGATCACTGATAGTTAAGCATGAGTAGATTTAATTATCTGAACACAAGAGGGCAGCTGTGTTCTATTCCTGAGCACTGTTTGGTACAGCATATTAGGAGCAAATTGAATGTGTGCATAATTAGAATGATAAATTCTGATTACAAAGAAATTTCTTATTATATGGATGTCATGAAATTATTTAATTAGAGCCCAGTTAATTCTGCCTTATACCCCTCAAATCCTCACTGACAATGGTTGACAGGCAAGAAATGAATATCCAACTGATTAGCATTGCAGTAGTCATTTACACAGAACCTACTATTAGTGGCTTGGAAGTCATTTGAGTGACCAGGAAGTGGAGTTGGGGCTTGAAAGGAGGTATTCCTAAAGTGCAGAATAGTCTGGTACCCTTGGGCCAGCATAAATGTTATAATGAAATGAGTATTCTGTGCAGAACTCAGCAATCCTATAGGATTAGAGAAAATTTGTTTAGCTGCTGTGCCATATCATGTACCTTGGATGGTTTTTTTGCTGTATGATACCATTGGCGGCAATCATTTGATACCAACAACTGGCACAAATCTTGCATGTATTTGAGGTTTCCTGCGTGCTTTCTATGAACTGGTTCTATTCAATGATCATGCAGGTCTAAGGTGCTAAGGTAATGAAACCTGAACAAGGAATGCCTAATGTGCTCCAGGTCTGAATATGCCCAGTTTAAGTGGCTGTATGTGGGGAATGTGTAAGTATGGTGGGGACCTGGGGAAGAAAAGTTTTGCTTCAACACAGGCCAGGAATGGAGCTGTGATGTATCACCATGCTTTAGCAAGAATGGTATTGACTTGGGCAAGATATATAAGTTTCGTAGAAATGGGGAGCCGCTGACAATCCAGAGCCTCTCCCAAAGTATATGTAGTTAACTACTTACTTAATTTCCATAAGTATTTATTACCTCAATGTGATATGTTACAGTTTATGATGGGTGCAAACAAGGTTCCCTGTCAAGTCCTAATTCACCAGGAGGAGTGACATGGGATAGGTTGTGGTCTAAGTATGTACCCAGATCATAGGATCCATTATTCTTCCTAAGAAGAAGCTTATTTGGCCATGGAAACATTTGTTCAAGCAGCAGTTTGGCATGCTGATTTGACAAGTTCATACAGACATCACAGAGCTGGGAATAGGCTCTGTAGGACAGTCAGGATTGTGGCAGACAGTGCGGGAGACTTTACAGTGAGACAGGACAGTGGAACCATTGCTGGAAGCAAGGATAGTGCAGACTGGAAGGTGGAGTGGCATGGGAATTCAGGAGCTGATTGTGGGACCATTCACCCAGAAACAATAGGACAAAAAAGTGTGTCCTTAGGCCTGGGGGTTAGTTGCATTGCAAGTGCCAGGGGAAAATCAGAAGTTCTTGTTTAAATAGCACATGTTCAAGATTTTCTAGCTGGGGATACAGAATGGTGGGTCATTACAAGAAGCATGTCATATGGGCTTATCTGATGAGGAGAACAGACAGGTGCCTAAGCGCTGACACGGGGGAATCAGGAAAAGCATCCAGACCAGAGAAAATGCTATCATAAATCTGGATGTCATTGTGACCACATTCTAAGTGGTAGTTTGCCTTTTGTGCCAGCTTAAAGCGATCTTCTGGGTAATGGCAAGGACTTTAACAGCTTCTGGTTCCCTCAAGTCTGAGAATTCTGACAGAGTAATATGAACTATCTGACAGAGAACTGTGGCCGAAGATTAATGGAAAAGCAGAGCCAGTTTTAACTTATGTCATGAGGTCATATCTTCAGGTACAGCCAAGTTTCATCCCTGGGTGTTGATGGAATGTAGACATGTAATCAGGGAGTTACCATTGGGGATCTTTGAAAAATCATGTTCTACAAGAGGACTTGAGCGCTGCTGACAGGGAGAAATCAGGAGCTCTCAAGAGAACACTCCAGCAACTACGGACAAACACATTTGGTCAAAGTTTGGTCCAGTCTGAAGGAATCCTGAGCAGATGTCTCATGAGCACATCGAAAGGAATGTGTTGACTGCTGGCAGTTGTGGAGTCACTAGGGGCAAAGCGTTCCAAAGCAACCTCATCTTTTGTGAAAGGATGTTACTGATCAGGCGGAGCATGTGTGGGATACACAACTCATGTGTTGTGAAAATATGGGGCAGAACATGGCATGTCACAATGTCACCACGGAAAAGGGAGCTAAATATGCATGATAGTAAAGGAATTATTTCATGGCTGGGAACCATTTAGAAGATTTGTATTTAGGCTGGAAGAAAGACAGTCAGTTGACAGCCACATTTGGAAAGGGCCATTATGCCTTTTGTAGACATTATCATGTCTAGGAAGACAAGGGAAAACATAAAACTGAAATTAGAGCTGACCAGCAAAGAGGTGTGAGTGTGAGTAGTGTGAAGTGATTTCCACAAAGTTCAAATCTGAAGAAAATGAGAGTCATTTTATTTATGTGTGTGTGTGCATGTGTGTGTGCATGTGTGTGTGCATGTGTGTGTGCATGTGTGTGCATGTGTTTGTGTGTATGCATTTGCACGTGTGCTTGTGTGTGTGCATGTGTGTGTCTGTGTTTTTGTGTGTACATTTGCACATGCATGTGTGTGTGTGTGTGTGTGGATGGGTCAGAAGATAACTTGCCTGAATGGATTATTTTCACTATATGGAACCCAGGAGTTGAACTTGGGCCATTGGGATTGATGACAAATACCTTTACCTACTGGGCCATCTTGCCAGCCTGAGCTTTCACCTGCCAAGCTTTTCATTCTTGATTATTTAGTAGTTGGTCTAGAAACACAGAATCTATAGAACTATGAAAAGGGGATTCACCATCAGCACAGGGACAGATAGCTTTATTTACAAGAACAACCAAGCCTAAGCATAATAAGTCCAGCATTAAGGCATTACAAATATCTTAATTTTTCATAATTGATTGCAAGTTTAGTAGATCTTAAACAAAACATGAAGAATTATTCTCTGAACCTAACAAAATAGATTCTGAATGTATCTAGAAGCATAAACAAGAATGGAAAATTATAGCCATTATATTTAAGAGTTGGTGGTTTGGAAGGTACTGTAAACTATCAGAGTATGGATGGATAAGTGGACAAAAAATTTTTAAAACATATTTATTTTTGTTAGAAAAATTTAAATACATTCACCAAAATAAGCACTAGAACAAAGCATAAATATTTAAATATTCAAAATAAAGAGAACAAGACAAGTAGTTTAAGATACTGAAGAATTGTCAAGTTTATTGGAATGGAATCAACCAAAAGTCCAGAAAAAGGGCTGTTGATTTGAATATTAACTTTATTTTAAAATATTTTAAATTAACCTCTAATGTTGGAGTGCTTATAGAATTGTATTAATTTAATTTCCCACACTCTCGCAGAACTATAATAAAATATACCAACCAGGGTCCTAAGTGTGTCAACCAGATATGTCACAACCACCCAGATACTTCACATCGCCCCTTTCTTTCCACCTGTCCTCCCATTTCCCTCCTTAAATCTCTATAATAGCTCATCTTTCTTTAATTAAATTTTAATCACAATAATAATATATAAATAAAATTATTCATTCAAAAGCTTCTGCAATTGATTATTTCCATTCAGTGTGATTTACTAGAGATTCATCAAGTCATGACGTGTATTGACACATCACTCCTTTTCATGATTGAGTACTATTCCATGATATGGATTTACCACATTGTAAAAATTCACCCATGAAAAGGTATTTCAGATGTTTCTGGGTTTTAGCTATTATAAATAAAGCCTCTCTGGAAGCTAAATTGCTTAAATATACTTGCTAGAGTATGTGATAGATGTTAATTTAATTCTTCCTCTCTTCTCTCTTCCCAGTCCCTTCTTCTCACCTCCCCTCTCCCCCAAGAAGCCTTCCATGGATATCAATCAACCTTGGCATATCAAGTTGCGGTAGGACTAGGCACATCTCCTATTGAAGCTAGACAAGGCGACCCAATTATGTGAAAGAAATCCAAAGGCAGGCAATGGAGTCAGAGATAGCCTCTGCTCTGACTGTTAGGAGTCCTCTATGAAGAGCAAGCTGCATAGTTGTTACCTATATGAAGAGGGCCTATGTTAGTCCCATGTGTGTTCTCTGGTTGATGGTTCAGTATCATATGGTGCTGCAGATACGGGCCAACAACCCTAAATGGGACTGAAAGCCTAAATGAAGATATCAATTCTTCTCAAAACTGATATGTGTTTTATACAATTCCTAGGAATATACCAGCAAGATCCTACACCACTGGGCAGGGGCTGGGCTGTAGTGAAGCACCAAGACACCACTCCAGGGGTGGGAAAGCACAATCTGATGTTTGGGAAAGCTGAAGCTGGTTTGGGGTCCTTAGGCCTGCAATGAGGACGGGCTGTGGGCGTCTCAGGTTCTTGGACATCCAAGCACCACTGAGAGTTGCAGAAGAGCAGAGAACAGAGTCGGATCTGCTGGCTGGGGACAGCATCTAGCCTGGACCAGGGGTGTGAAGGGGTGGGGGAAGGGGAGAACTGGCTTGTCTCACATGGAGGATTGTTCTTAGCTTGGCTGAGGCAGGCTTGATGGCGGTTGTGGCTAGGAGAACAGAGAGGCCTTCTACTGGAGATTAGGTTGCAGTTCTGTAGGCAAACGAAAGCCTTCTTCACGGCTCCCCATGGTGAATCTTGGTGAAAAGAGACAGCCCATGGTTCTAAACAGTTTATTGTCATGGTGGAAAATGGATGCGTAAAACCATACCCCACTTCTCAGGGTGGGTCTGAGATTAAATACCTTTTTGCAGGGAGGAATGTCTGAGAAGGGAAGCTTATTGGCTAAGCCCTCCGGGTCTCTAGGTACCTCATTAACCTCATTAATGTGGAGAACTCTGTTATTGGCCGAAGTGACCTATGATCATGTCTCTTTTATGTGATAAGCGTGGCACGTGTTCCAAGTCAGGAATCTGGCATGGAGCTGGAAGTCACCTAAGCTGCAAGTGTGTGCCCACTGAGTCTCTGCGTGTCGACCTGCTCTATTTTACCGAACTTCCTGGCATGGTTTTATGTCCCACAGTCCCTGAGCATGGTATGCTCAATTCTTGAACATAGAAATTTAATTGATTTCTATAAAATTTGTTTTATAAACTGAGAACTTGATGAAAATTTTAATAAATTCTATGAGTTTTTGTAGGTTCCCCAAGTTTTCTGTGTACAAGACTGTTTGCAAACAGAACCGTTTACCAACATCTGTTTCATCCATTGGTATTTTATCTCATTTTCTTGTGTTCTTTCATTGGCTAAAAGATCTATCTATATGGTAAATGAGAATGAACAACCAAGTCTTTATCTTATAATGAAGACATTCAGATTTCCTTAGTAAATGTAATATTGACTTTTGATAGTTTGTAGATGGCCTCTATCAAATTATACATACATATACACATTTAATTATAATGTTTTAAATTATAAACAAATGTTGAATTATATCAGATATTTTTATTTGTAACTATTTATATGATCTTTTTCTTCTATCCTGTCAATTGGGGATTACATTGCTTCCTACCTGTTGATACAGACTTAAATCGTATCTAAACAAATTCTACTTGGTCATGGTATAGAATCTAAATACTGCTGAATTTTATTTGCCTTTTCTCCCCATTGTTTTTTAAGCCCAGGTATTTGTTCATGCCAGGCTAACTCTCATACACTAAGTTACATTTCTAACACTTTTTGATAATACTAAAAAAAATTTTTTTTGCATTTATATTCATGAGAGAGAGTGATCTTTAATTTTGCTCTTTTGTTTGTTTGTTCCTGCATTGGGGTAACATTAACTTAAAAAAAATAATTGGCAAGTCTCTGTGTGAGTAGTTAGAAGTGCCATGTCTCTGTATTGAACTCCTGTAGTTTTAGACACACTGGCTTCTGTTTGCATCTCAGGCCCTTTATTCTTATTCTAATTTCATGTCTTTAATGAATTGCCTTTTAGCATCCTTCAGCTCTGTTTAAACAGTACCTTCTGAGAGACCCCCGTTTACCTATTCTCCCTAAATACATACTGCCTGCTCCACCACTAATCTGCCCTCTCATTCTGTATTTTATTTTACTCCACTTAACAAAATCTCCTTTTCTCACCTCTGTCTTCTTGCTTCTATTCCCATTTAACCATTCTACTGCCCAGCTATCTCACCTTTCTTCTCCTTTCATTTCATGATTGCTATAAAGTCAGATATATTACCTAGTTTATTGCTTTAATTCTAGTGTTTAGAATATGATAATCAGTATTTTGAATGAATGTCTACTTTCATGCATTTTGGTTACAATTAAGAGATATAAATTGAACTGTATATTTTCTTATGATTTTTTGACAAATGCTAGAGATACTATAACAAAGAAAATGAATTTTTATTCAGGCAGCATGTGGACTAGCAGAGCCATGTGAATATATTTTATTTATATTTATCTATCTGTCTATCTATCTATCTATCTATCTATCTATCATCTATCTATTTATCTATCTGTCTGTTTGTCTGTCTTAGGGTTTCTATTGCTGTTAAGAGACATGACCATGGCAACAATTATAAAGAAAAACATTTCATTGGAGCTGGCTTATAGTTCAGAGTCCATTATCATCATGGTAGGAAGCATGGTAGCATGTAGGCAGGCATGGTGCAGGAGAGGGAGCTGAGAGTTCTACATCTAGATTGGCAATCAGCAGGAAAAGAGAAAGACAGGTCTTGGCTTGAACTTTTGAAATTTTAAAACCCACCCTGGGTGACATATTTTCTCCATCAATACCACATCTACTTTAATAAGGCTATAGCTCCTAATATTGCCATTCACTGATGACCAAGCAATCAAATATTTGAACCTATGTGGCCATTCCTGTTCAAACCACCATACCATCTATCAATCACCATCATAACTCTCTATCATCTGTCTACCTATAAATTGATCAATCAATTGGCTAGTATTCATTTATTTGTCTACTTGCAAGCTATGTTCAAAGTCCAGAAAGACAATTGCAGTGTTCTATGAGAACATATAATACTTATCTAGCATGAGGTATTAAAGAATACTTCTGAGTTGAGTTCTAAAATATGAAGAAACAAGCATGGGATTGGTTCTGAGAAGGAGACACAGAGTTTTACAGATTCCAAAGTTGTACAGAGTAGGAGGAATAGAATCTCAAGAGAAAACTGAGAAGATGGTCAGGACCAATCTACATAAGGCCTAGAAACCACACTGGGGATGTTGGCCTTTATCTGAAAAGGATGAGGCATTATTATTGTATTTTTGATGGTTTAGTAACGGTATTTGTTTGATTTTTTGAAACGGTATTTCTATTTTTTATTATAATTGTATCTCCTTCCATTATTCCTCCCATATATCCCTTGCTCTTCATTAAGTTTATGGCCACCTTTTAATTAATTGTTCTTACATAACTATATCTATATGTAAATATATACACATATTTCTAAATAGTTAAATATATCATATTCAGGCTCTTTGTTACTTGTATGTTTTCAGGCCTAACCACTTGGTACTGAATAACCAGTTGATATGTTCTTTGGGGAAGACCATTTCTCCCAACATCAGCATCCCTTATTTGCCTATAGATATTTTAGTGTTGAGCCTTCATGAGCTTTTCCTGTCTACTTTGTCATGTCTATATTGTTGTTGTCATTGCTCAGATCATGTTTAGGCAGTCATGTTGCTGAGAACTTATGGATATAGCTTCTGACTTTTGTAGGAGACAACCTCACAACGAAGTTCCCAATTTATAACAATGCATGTGCCCTAGATGTAGAAGTTGATTGTGAAAGTATATACTGGGACTGGGTTTCACAAGTTTGCATTTTGCTTGGTTGTGGTTTCTGTAATGGTCTCTGTGGGTTGTAAGAAAAGTTTCCCTGGTGAGGGGTAAGGAGTTGACTTACTTTTCCTTCTGTATGAAGAATAAAAAGAAATGGGATGAAGAAAAGAGTGGGAGTTTAAGTAGTGGGCAATGGCATTGGACAGATGGTACACATATCATGAAGCAGTGGCAGACGAAATATGGGTTCTATATGTAGCTGTTGGTGATTAAACCTGCTCAAATTGCCCCTGTGGCAGAGGTAGTGATACTAGTTTCTCACTACCCATATCAGTGTTCTGGCTTCCTGAATCACACCCATGCAGCCTTATATGTAATATGCCATAAACAGCTCAATGGCTGAGCCACTTCCAAACTTCCATGTGGCTAACACCTTTCAGATACTCCTGAGTTATTACTTACTAAAATCTATATTCCATCTTTGTTGTCCTAGATCCAATCAGGGTGGGGGAGCTGAGGATGCTGTTTGTATGCCTCTCTTTTGCAGCTCTCAAGGCTGGACCTTATTTCTCTTCTGGCATGGTGAGTCTAAATCCTCCTTCCTCCCTTGGTCCCCTTGCCTACTAATCCTAAAGTCCCGCCTCTGTCTCCCTGCCCAACCATTGGCCTCTGGCAACTTTATTCACTAATCAGAACCAATTTGGGGCAGAGACCCTCAGCATCTTACTTATGTATTTTTGTGCAATTTTGGGAACCCAATTAGCATAATACAAGGGTTAAACCAAATCCACACCATTCCCCCTTTTGTCCATTAAAAATGTCTTTTCTTCTACATATACATTGAACATAGTTATAACAGTTATATAAACTATAAGGTATCATATAAACTAATAATATCCAACCCATCGATTTTATCAATTTAGGTACATTACGCTAATATGTATCCTAACTAAAAAAGCTTACAATTCTATACCTGAAGTATGTTTTGATTTTAACTTGCATTACCATCTTAAAACCATCCTTTCAAATCTACATCATCTTCCTCAATGCTAAACAAGTTAAGTTTGATTATGAGACTATAACTAGTCTTCAACCCTGTCAGAGATCCAATAAAAAATTAAATATTACCTGAATATATAGAAAGCATAAAAACATAGCTTCCAAAACAGTTTGCAGAGACAGCTGACTATCTGGACAGTCCTCTATTCCTCAAAGCATTGGAGCATCTGTCTTCAGCCTTCTGGCCCAGAACCATCTGCTAGACCTTAAGTGAAGCAGGAATATGAAGGACTAGTTTACCCTCTATTTGCAGAGCTAAGCTGTTGACTGTCCCACATGGTGTGTTCTTTATTGGACAGGTTTTTTTTTGTTTTTGTTTTTTGTTTTGTCTATAGATGAATTAGGGCAACTCTTGCCCAGTGACTACCTTGCCACAACTGAAGCATCTCTATACAGTTGTTGTGATGTTTAATATCTTCTTTAACATGAAGTGGATATTGTTAGGAACAGACATGTCTCCTAATCAAATTTTCTGTTAATAACGAGATGATTTTAAATGTCATATTCTGTGGATTTCTGATGCTTTGAAGACTATATAAAGAATATCTGAACTGTTAAACCTATACCACTATTAGCTATTTCTAATTGAGTTATATTAAAAACACTTTATTATAATTAAATCAGAATCTAATATAACCATGAGTTTACTATCTGGCCCTTAACTTGCATTACTTAATCATCCTAAACTCTTTGTAATAGCAGCTATTAGAAGGACTTGGTCTAAGCCTTGCATTTTTAAATGAGTTGCATAAGCACAATGCCTATATAAAAGTAACAATATTAATTTCAAATTTTGTATCAATTAAAAAAATACCAATGAAAACCTTAAACCTGTATCAATATATAATTTATGCACCAATGTAAGAAATTATAACTTCAATTTTTCATCAAATATAAAGATTTCCACCAATGTAAGATTATGGCTACATAATGTTTTGTTTAAGAATAAATTTAGTAATCTATCCCATATATCTAATTTTTGATAATATTAATCCATCTCCCTTTTCCCTTCAACCCCCCTCCTTTTAACTAGGAAAGAATGGATAGAGAAGAAAAAAAGAAAGAAACCCCCAAATCTAAGCTCTCTATTTAGTTTCCTCCCTGTTCAAAATTATGACCATTTCCAAATTATCTTTTAAAATGACAACCTATCTATAATTTATAAAAACAAAAAACAAACAAACAAACAAACAAAACATAAACAGATACCCAAACCCAAGGATGATTGATGACTCTCCACAACTTCTTCCTGGTGAATTGGGATGATGATTTTTTTAAAGGGGTGAGGAGAGGTAGGAAAATTGGAAAAATCAATTAGACCTCAGAAAGCTAGCTTTAGCATCTGTTATCCAGTCTCTATGCTTCAAGCCTTGACTGAATTTCTGACTGGGTCCATCTGAAAGGCTGGATGAACAGAGGTCATTGGGAATCAGTATCAGGAGTCAGGAAGCTGGAACAGCAGGTCATTTCAGCATCCCTGAGGATGAATCTTGCCAGTGCTGCACATTCTGCAATAGAGGAATCTTACAACCAAAATTTTAGTACTATTAAGATATTTGTATGGATTTTGCAAAGTACACAGATCAGTTAAGGATGATTTTTTTTTTTTTTTGCTCCTTGTTTGACCAAGTGAAAGACAACTGTCTTTTTAATGGGTTAATTTGATCAATAACCAATTGTAATAAATCTTTGTTAATGCTGTGTGAAGGATGGCATGATGAATGTTAAGGATTCCATAACCAACATGATTTATTGTCTAATTTTATCTGAAGATGTAGCTAGAGATATTTTTATGTCTAAGCCAGTTACAGGACTCTTCCTGTCTCAAAGAATCAGCAAATCATGTTACCTGTCCTGTTTGATCTTTTCAAATTTTTCTTTTCTGTTTTTAACCAAGATCTTCAGGGGTGTTCCTCTATCATATCTGATCTATATTACTTTGGAAGGGGTCCAAAGCCTTTTCTTCTTTCCTATTAACACAAATACAGAGACTCGCTCCCAAAATCGCATGTTCTTGGTCCAGCAACCCAAAATCATCAAAGATGTAGATTGATTCAAACTAGCAGCATCTTTTCTCTTTAGGCCCGCTCTGTTTTGACCTCTCTCACAGAAGATTTTTAATACCATAACCACAAAACTTATAACCACACACACTTTGAAAATTAAAACAATTCAAATCAATTAAAACAATCTAAACAGCTATTGTTATCCATTGACAGTGCCCCTTCACTATCCCCTGCCTTACTCTTATATGAGTAATTTTTAATAGTGAGAGAGCAAGAGTAAATTTCTACTAACTGTCTGAGATAAGATTATTCTCCCTACCCCCTGCCCTGACATACATGAGATCAAAAGCCTCAATTTATTTATTCATCTATGTATACTTAATTTCTCCCTTCTGTGGAGTTAAATTAGTATTCTTTCTTATTTAACTTCAATTAAATTCCTTCCTACTTACTACAAAAGCCTATTTCCTGGCTATTAATTTGTCATACCAGGCTAAGCAATCCCCAAATTCCCATGGAGCCCATCTTCAAAGAACTCAGCTGCCTGCCCTGGGGTAAATTTTTTTCAAATTTCCTTGAAAGCATTTTTCTCCTTTTTATTCTTAAAAACAATTAAATCAATTTTCATTTATTCTCCCTTCTTTCCTTAAAACAATGGAATTTCCTCTATTCCTATCAGTGTCTCTGTGCTTTCTGAGCAGCTTGTCTCTTTACACAGCATGGGCTCCTAGCACCTCTGAGCTCAAACTCCCCAAGGCAGCTTAGATGCCTTTCCTTTTGTCCTGGTCCCAAACCCACATGGCTTAGGCAAAACCTGCAGCTCTGCTAAGAAGCCAGTTCTCCCCACCTCCTAATCTTAAGGCACAGTGGGTGTTTTCGCTTAGAGAATCTCCAATTAATTTTGAATAGTGAGTTCAAGCCTACATGTACATATCTTTAGTTGTTGGTGATTAATCCTTGTAATGGTATATTTCCCGCTATATTAAACTTGGTATTTTGTGAGGAGCTAATGTGGGAGGAGTAAGAAGAAGTAAGAGGAGGAGCTAGGAGGAAGGAGGAGGGGAGAGAGGGGAAAATGGGGGCAGATGTACTTGTGTCCACAGCAGTCTAAGGTAGTTGTAATATCTAGGTTAGGTATTGGGTAACACCTCTAATTGTGTGGGCTTCTTGTTATTTGAGCGTTACCAAATATATAAAGCTACTGAATAATTTTTAAACATTAGAGTCTCATTTCTACTGGCTACCACGTGGATGGTGGGGTGGTCTGGGCTCAGCCTAACCTTGTGGAGACAGCGTGGGAGATTGGCAGAGCCATTTCCCATTATGGAATCTCATGAGTGACAGGGCCATGTCTCTGGCCACCTGAGCCAGAGCCTGAGCAGAGCAGTGGCGAGAACAAGCTGCTGTTGCTGCAGCTCGTGACCTTGGCCCTGTAACTACAAGCCAGATCGGCTTATAAATATTATAAATATTACCCTCAACAAAGTGGTGACCAACATCTGGCACAAATTCACTAGAAATTTAAGTCTATTTCACCTGAGAGTTAAAGTTGTAATTTTTAATTTTTAACAAAAAGTGAGTAAGTAGCGCTGAGACAAGTCACATGACTCCTAGCATGGGAGCTAAAAAAAGAAACCACAGGCTGAGGTCCCCTGCTCTGGGGAAATGTAAGTTGATTTTTGTTAGGAAAATAAGGAAGTAGCTTACTTTTAGGGCAAAGAGATTTGAATTGTGAATTAAAATTGAGATTATTTGTTTTTAAGAAAGATTTATAAACAGGTTTGTCTGAATCATGTGGAGATTTTCGCCCACACTTTGGAACTAAGATAGGGAAATTGTCACTGACTCTAGAGTAGAGAGTACAGTGTATAACCAGAGGTTTCTCTGGAGTACAGAGCCAAACAGATAGATGGTATAAATAAAAAACTGCTAGGTAGAGGGCTGAATAGGAAGATAGTGTAAATCAGGTGTATTCAGATGATACAAAGTTATATCGCCTCATAGGAGACTCAAGTGTTGTCTAACATGGGTCTCACAGGAATTCTGGGTTCATTTCCTGCTTGGCAAACTAGGAAAGGCCTAAGAATATGCACATACAGTCTTAAATTGATTTTATTTTCAAGATGGGTGTGATTTTCAGTTTTGTGTTTATATTTTTTCCTCTGGGAAAGAGGTAAGATAAAGTTTTTTTTTTCTGGTTACTGACTCAACGATATTCTGTTTTGGGAGAGAGTTTTTGTTTTCAGAAGAGATGACTAAAGCATTTCTACCTCCCAGAATTATATGGATCAGACATGACAGAGGTAGGCCTCCAGAAGTCTAGATTCCAGAGATTCAAACAAAATATTATCTTGTTACTAAAATTTGTTTTGAGAATTTTATATTGCAGAATACACAGCCTTGGTATATCTACTTATCAAGCAAGCTGAGCAGACCTGCTCGAACCTCTGATGTCCTGGAATTCCAGCTGGATACAATGAAGACACAGACATCAGAGGCTTATTAATTTACCTTCCCCCTGCCTCTCTTCTAATATCTCAATGCCCATATTCAGCTTGAAGGAGTTAATGAAGAGTCAGCGCCCCTATTCCCTGAGCTTGGGGACTGAGGTGGTTAATATTGGGCTGTCTTTCTAGGGAAAAGTAGTGGTTTTATTGGACCAGGGAGGAATAGCTAAAATTGATTACATCTAACCTATTGATAGAAATCTGTATAATTGTCACTAAGCTGAAGTTATAATTTCTTAAATGATACAAAATTTATTTTGATTTCAAATTCAAGGGTTTCATTAGTATATTTTCTTCTACTAATTCAAAATTGGTAGGCACAGGGCTTAGACCCAGTCCTTCTTTAATTTTCTTTAACTGATCTGAGATGGTTAGCCTGTGAGTTAAGCGCCTATAGCAGATTCATGGCTCTGAGTTTATTGTTAGGGTGTTTTCTAAATTTTAATTAGAAATAGTTGTGAGGAATTAACAGATAACAGTCCAGATTGCTTTATATGGTTGTTTTTCAAAACGTTAGAAGTCCACAGTATTGATGTTAAAAACATTTCTGTATGTTCATTTGATTAAAGATCTGTATGCTCCTGACAGCTTCCCTGTCTTGGATTCTAAGAAGAAATTGAGCATCTTTGGAGTTACTCCAGTTGTGGTAAGACAACCACTAGACAAGAATTGCCTTTTTCATCTACAGACAAAATACTGTCCAGATAAAGGACACACTTGCAGAACAGTCGACAGATTATATCTGCCAAGACAGAGTGATCAGCCCTTAAAAATTTTGCATTACTAGGTCTGTCAAATGATCCTGGGACAGAAGACTAAAGACCAAATGCTCCAACATTTTGAAGTATAGGAACTGTCCAGGTGTTCAGTGGTCTCTAAAAATTGGCTAAGTTTTAGAAGCTATGCTTTGTGCTTCTCATATTTTCAGTTAATTCAGTCATTCTGGAATTCTGACAGGGTTGAAGACTTATAGACTCATAGCTAACCCAGGCTATTAACTTTGCGAGAACAGATTTGAGAGGATAGTTTTCAGTTGACATTCATTCTAAAGCCAAGACATAAGTCAGGTACAGAACTGTGGTCTTTTAAGTTAAGATAGATGACAAGAGTCTTTTTATTGACAATATATTGGACTGGGTATTAGGTCTATCTTGTACCTTACTGTTACAAATTGGTATAGTTGTGCTCTAATTATATTTTGAGAGAAAGGTTTTTTTGTGCTAACAAGGAGGGTGATATGTAGTGGAATATTGTCCCACTACATTTGTATAAAGCTCAGCGATTGGGCTGTATGAGAGGTAGGTGGAGTGAGGAGTTGGAAGGAGAAGAAAGAGGAGAGGAAGAGGAGGAGCTGGTGGGTGAGATGTAGGAGCCATGGAGAGCCACACATGTATTGAGAATAGTCCTGGGTAACAACTTCTATCTAGGTTAGTTAATTGGTTAACAATTCCAATTGTGTGGGCATCTTGTTTATTGAGCATTTTTAATTATTTAAGACCTTTAAATAATATTTAGTATTGGAGTCTTATTTCTACCCAGTACCGTGTGTATGCTGGGATGGTCTGGGCTTAGCCAAGCCTTATGGAGACAGCGTGGGAGATTGAAGGAGCCATCTCCCACGCTGGTGTCTTGTGGGTGCCTGGGCTGGTGTTCTGGCCTGCCTGAGCTGGTGGTATGAGCTGTGGCAGCAGCAAGAACACACCACCACTTGTGGCCTCAGGCCTTGCCTAGTAGGGATGATGGCAGCTCCATAACACAAGACAGATCAGGTGCTGCCATTTAAAAATATTTCATCAACAAATCCTGCTCAGATTTCACTGGCGTCAGTGGAACAAGTTCCTTGCTACCTGCCCAATGTTCTGGATTCCAGAATGAAAGGCTCACCCATGCAGTCTTATATTTAATATGCCTTAAACAGCTTAATGACTGGGCCACTCCCAAACTTCCACGTGGCTAACATCTCCCCTCAGATACTCCCAAGTTATTACTTACTAAAATCTATATTCTCTCTTTGCTACCTTAGACCCATTGTTGGGGGGAGGTGCCTGAGGCCACTCTTCTCTGACTCTTATATGATTGGTATGCCTTTCTTCTTCAGTTCTCAAGCCTGGACCTTATTCCTTTCCCTGCATGACAATTCTAAATACTTCTTCTCCCTGTCCCCTTGCTGGCAAATTCTAAAGTCCTGCCTCTGTCTCTCTGCCCAATCATTGGCTGCCAGCTGTTTTATTTACCAATCATAGCTAACCTCAGCTTCTTACATATGGATTCTTGTGCAATTTTAGGAACCCAATTAACATAATACAAGCATTAAACCAAATCCACAACATATATACACTTCTTTTACTATAAGCATACTTAAAATAAAGAGTACAAAATTGTTAATGCAAAGTGTGAGGATGTAAGGGTGGAGGGGATGGATCAGCAGTTAAGAGTACTTGCTGCTCTTCCAAAGGACCTGAGTTTTGTTTTGAACACTCAAATTGGTAGCACAGAACAACCTGCAACTTCAGTTCCAGTGGATCTTATGCCCTCTTCTGGACTCTGTAGGCACCTGTACTTATGTCCATACAAAATGAGATCCATGAATATACATATTCTATAATACAAAATATTTGAAAATATAAAGATATATAAATAAATACTTTGTACTTATTATGAAGTCACATAGAGAAAACAAATTGTCTTTGGTACAAACTACATTTCAATTTAAGTAGTAGATATAGCACACTTGAATGATCTCAAGTAAGTTATGTAAACTTTCAAGAATGAGTTTCTTTATTCCTTCAATGAGTTCAATACAACCAGCTCTATGGAGCTATGGTATGGTAGATACCATCAATGGCCTCAAAATGTTTTATCCCTTTTTAGAGCAAAATAATTTCTGCTTGTATCAATGGCCATCAACAGAAGAGGACATTTCTTAGGATAATTACAGTTAGGTATAGTTGTGGGACATTACTGATCAATAGGGCATAAGACCAATGTGGCAATTTCTGAGATGCTCCTGTGGGAGATAGCTGTCTTGCTTGTCTTTGCCCCCTATCTTTTTCCTTGTCATCTTCAATGTCACCACTTAGAAGGAAATGCTTTAAAGCTTTCTTTAGATTATTAGTGCAATGCCACCTGCAAAGCATGGCAGAATAAGGAGCTCTAAGGGATTGATCCCAGAGGAATCCAATAGGCAGCCCTTGCTTCAGTACAATTTTTTTCAAGAGGGTATTTTCCTGCTATGAGCAGCTAGTCTCATTTCAACTGCTACATGAAGATTAGAAGCTGTTACACATGTGAATAGCCCGGCACATCACTAAATGTTTTTCTTCCATGCCTCTTTCATTAAAAAATAAAAGGCTCTTCTAATTCTGCCCTCTAGTAACAGAGAAACAAATTGGATTCTTACATTTTTGTTTTCCTTAGAACAGGATGTGGCAAAATGGAATTTACCCAGGCAGATACGAGCAAGCTTAGAAGCCATGTTATTCAATACAAATTGTGTTGTATTTCCTGCTTGTAAAATAAGCATGCCCTTGACTCAGGGGAATGTCAGGCAAGTCCTGTAATTCTACCTAGTCTGGTGGATCTGGATTATTAACTGCAGTGATGGGGCCTGATGAGTTGCTCAAATGAACTTGAGGAGTTGCAGGGGGAGAGGGAGTCTTGGTGGCTGGGCACTGGACTTGCACACTTGCACAGCCTTGGCAGGTGAGAGGTGTCAGAAGGACCATTAAAGAGGCACTCTCTAGTTTCTGGAACAGTAACAGTGCTCCAACTAGTGTGGGTGTCAGTGGCTATTACTGTTTTTTTTTTTCCTCAGGATAGTGGTAGATTATCACATTGTCTTCAGATCTCCAGAGAAAGATCAGAAAGTGATGTACACAGAAAAACAGACACCAGCTGCTCCTGTAACCTCTGAAAACACAATTATAGATTAGATACTTGAGAAAAACAGGAAGTACAAGGCCATCTTGAGAACTCTAAACCTAGAAGAGAGAACACGAATGAGGCAATACTGACTCCAATTCAACTTGTCTTGTTTCCTGCATTTGAATGAGTCAAAGCTGTTGAACTTCCCTTCAGACGCTGGCTGGCCTTTTCCAGAAGTGTGCCAGTGTCCTCAACAAAGGTCAACATACTTAAAACTCAACAGAAGAGTCCATGAGTGAAGGAATCAAATACATTCCACTCCCTAGGACATATGTGTGGTCACATAAAGGGAATCAATTGGATAGGACATGGTGATGGTTGACATTGTCAATTTGACAATATCTAGAATCACCCATGGGATTATGCTAACAAGAGATTTTATTGGTTACATTTATTATGTTGGAAGACACAATATAACTGTGGGTGTCTAGGTGACACATTCTAGCAGGGCCCCACATATATGGAGGCTGAATAGATAGCTTCTGCTTTCTTCTGTATTACTTGCTTTTGTCATTTGATAATGAATGGCTGTTGATACTGGCCACATTTTTTACTCACATCAGGACCCAGCATCTTCCAGCCTTCTAACATGAACTGGAGACCAGTAGATATCCATGGACCAACGAGGCTTTCTATGATAGATTAAAACTTCTTAGATATTCAATGCTATGGATTGAGCAGCTACCTGACTCTCAGCCTCTCTGGGTGAAGACAACTATTGATAGATTACCCAGCTAACATAATGGAAGTCAGTCTATAAAGACACACACACATACACACACACACACACACACACACACACACACACACACACACACACACACACACTTTCTGCTCCTTTAGGGAGCCATCATTGATTTGAGCACCAATCTAAACAAGTCTATTGACAGTAGTAGTAATTCTTCAGTACCTCTTCTGTTGGAATAGTTTAATTATGATCAAAGGAAAACAATTTTCAAATATTTGGCTTCTATATTTAATCTTATTCATGTAGCAGATGCCCCTAGGACACCTATACTGACATCATCACATTGAGAAGCATTTAATGCCTGCCTAATGTAGGTACAGAACCAGCCTGCACTGTGACCCTGGAAAGATCATTCCCTTCTATGCCACCCACCACTGTCTCTGTCACCCCGTGAAACAGCCATGCTAAGTGACCTGCAATTATCAGAAAGAGATGTAGATTTTTACCTTTGGACCATTTCTTCTTAGAAAGCCACCCCCTCCCTGTTGTAGCATTCTCTTCACTTGTTTGCTACACGGGCTTGTCTCTGTTCTTGGATGCCTGTTAATGAGGCCATGGCAGCTTTCAGTTATTTGTTTTCTTCATGTTATCCTAATAATAGTCTGGCACATAAAATAAGTTTAAAATTGATTCTTGATTTGTTGAATTTAACTTCCAGCCTGTTAGCTTGTTTATAAGTCTAAATTAACCCTTCTTCTTCTTCTTCTTCTTCTTCTTCTTCTTCTTCTTCTTCTTCTTCTTCTTCTTCTTCTTCTTCTTTTTTTTTTTTTCAACACAGGGTTTCTCTGTGTAGCCCTGGCTGTCCTGGAACTCACTCTGTAGACCAGGCTGGCCTCAAACTCGGAAATCCGCTTGCTTCTGCCTCCCAAGTGCTGGGATTAAAGGCGTGCGCCACCACCGCAAGGCTAAATTAACCCTTCTTTACAAAGACTTTTGTCACATTAAGGGCACTGTATTAATTTAACAAAGGTCCCTGAAAGTAGAGAGCATTCTGAGTAGTCTCTGAGTATCACATTCAGACAGGCAGGCCTGTCTAGAGAAAGTATCCAGGAATGTGACTATAAACACTTGAGCCCTAGTTTTAACTTTGTCTCCAACTTGCCTTAGACAACTTTGAATGACTTTAAGCAAGCCACATAAGTATAGTAAGTCAGTGACAATGGACTCTCTGAATAGAATATTATGAGAAGAAATAAGAATGACTCAGGTAAACGTATTGCAGGCATTGAAGGGGTTATCATCTGGTCCTAAATCCAGAAGCTAAATACTTCTGGTACTTCCTTGCCTCTGTGTGTACCTTATGGGATGAGAAGAGATTTCTATGATGAAGGGAAGGGACAGAGCGAGGAGGTTCAGCCTAGCCTCTTCCTTTTTGGTCACTCTTCCTGGGGAGACATGGGTTCTGCTATGCATTTCTGCATCATTCTCTTTCCAATTCCAAAGCCTGCCTTGTAGTAGAAGTCCAAGTCAGCAAAAGCCACTGGAGCCAATAATTTAGAGCAACTGATTAAAGGACAAAAGAAAGTCTTTTCAGCTACTGCTTTATAACAACACTGCCTAGTCACCATTACCAATGACAAGTCAGCATTTGATATCATTCTGCTTACATTCCACTTATTTCTCAATAGGACAAAAAGAAAGGACTCTTACATATGGATGTCTCAAAACTAACAAAAGGAGACGAAGAGGAAACTTCTAGGTTTTTTTTTTTTTTTTTTTTTTTTTTTTAGTTAGTTATGTCAAATGTTGTTTTGCTGGGACACACAGGTGAAAGGACGTCTTGCTAAAGAAAACACATGAATGTTTTCCTGAAGCAGACATAGGTGAAAGGATGTTTGGATATAGCAAACACATGAAAGAACCCATGATAAAGAAGTATAAACATGACCCCACAGACAGTGGGAGTCAAGCACTGAGCATTGGTTTGGTTTGCTCCACCTTTGTCTTTTTTAAAGACACTCATGTATTGGTTCACTTTACATAGCATTGTTGAGCTCAACTTCTGATAATGCTGCCACTGAGAGAAACTCTCTCTCCAAAGAACTGCTCATGAGGTTCCTGTGATAGCTTGCTGCTTCTTCAGCCTCGTCTCAGGCCAGTTGGCAAGCTTGGTGATTTCTTCAGGGTTGAACTATAGCTGCCTGGTGTCTGCCTGCTGAGAAGACTGGACTGTAGTTGCCATTTTGTGTTTGGGGTCTGTCTGCCTAGAGGACTGGTCTGCAGGTGCTGAGTCATATTTGGTGTTTGCTATGGGACTGAACTGCTGCCAAAGAAGATTGAGCTCTTCCCCAAAGAACTATTGATGAACAGGTCCATTTCCCCACATCCTACTAACTTTTCTCTTCCACAACCTCTGCTGGGTGGTGGGTTAGAGAAGAAGTTGAACTCTTATTAAAAGTGCAGTGCAAAAATTTATGCCTACAAGGCGGCATCATGGTTGTCAAGTGAGCTTCATAAGGACATATGATGTATTGGGCTGCAGGCTCCGTCAGGTTGGAAATACTGAGGCTCTCTGTTTAGTCTAAACTCTATGACTCAAGAATCTTTCCATCTTGACGAAGTCCTGTGGCTTCTCTGGCTGTCATAGTCTTTACTTTTCAAATACAGGTGTTAGGGGGCTGGAGAGGTGGTTCAGTTATTAGGAGCACTGGCTGTTCTTCCAGAGGAGCCAGGTTCAATTCCCATCACCTATATGGTATCTCACAACTGTATGTAACTCCTGTTCCAGGGGATCTGACACCCTCACACAGACATGCATGCAGTCAAAACAGCAATGTGTATAAAATGAACATAAATAATTTAAAAATGCAGATATTGGGCAGGTTGAGTTTTCATCCTTTTCTAATAAAGAAGGTTATGAAGCCATCATTGTAACTCACCCAAAGAGGTTTCAGACAAACAGGGAGCCTTCTGAGTCTTATCAATTGACCAAGGATCTTGGTCAACTACTCAATACCCATTTATTCATTCTAATGTAAGAAATTCAAATTTTACTATTTAGGAACCAAAATATATATTCTTTGCTCCTCCTAAGTTCAGAAAACCCTCTTCCTGCTTCCTATGAGAGATGTGGAAATGCTGATTGAAAGTCCAGTAACCACAATGAACTATAAACTATATTAGCAATAGAAGATATATATGGGAAGGTTGGTAGGCAGATAGAAGAAGCCTAGGTTGTCATGGTAGATTTGTCATCGAGCCCTAATTAGTCCACCTCCAGATTTCCTGTATGTGAAAAAGAAATAAAAAAAATCACTATTATCTCTCCTCTTAGTTGCCAACAGCTAAGAACATTTCTAAATGAAACAACTAATTTAGATTTCACTATAAATAGTAAAAAGAATCTAACCCTGTAAAAAGGCATTGCACATAGAGAAGACAAAGGACCAGTCCATAGACAAGTACATATCATGTGAAGTGAGCTGAAATGAAATTCTCACGTACTTTGGGTACTAGAATAATTGTAGAAATTGGAGATTCTTGGTATATATTGACCCCAGACAAGAGTCAAATATTTCAACCTACCTAATTCAGTTTCTCTTCCCAAATATATTTAATAGTTAACAACTGTGGATCTGACCAAAATCTGTTAGCCAAAAATTCTTTTAGCCTAACAAAATGTACTAGCCCTTGCCAAATATGAAATAACACTTAGTCACTTTCAATGGGAACTGTAAAGCAGAGCCTGCTGTCCTTCCTGTGTTTTATGCTATTATGAAGTGGTAGCAGTAAACCTCATTCAGCTAAATCAAACAAGTGGCATTCCCCTTTAAATAAACAAAAGAGGCACTTTGCAAAACTATAAGATATAGTAAAAATAATATTTGCTCTATAGAAGTCTGTAAACCTTTCTTTCACATTACTCTTGATAGTAACTCTAGCACTGTGGAGCAATTTCTGTACCTCAAAGTGGGGCTTCTAGAATTGAACTTCAGTTTTTCTGAGTATTTCCACAATTCTGAATAAGCCATTTAGTCTCTCTGACCCTCCTAAATCTAGAAATGGGATATTATCAATGATATTCCAAGGTTATTATAAATATGAGGACATATAAAATATTATGATATTGGGCACAACTTATACTCTGGTGAATAGTTGTTATTTAATAAACATTTTAGTGACTTTAAGTTTTAAGCCACCAGACAGGGTATCTGGTATCTTAGTCACTGTTCTGTTGCTGTGAAGAGACTCCACACCAAAGGCAACTCTTATAAAAGAAAGCATTTAATTGGGGGCTTGCTTACAGTTTCAGAGGTTTTGTCTATGATCATAATAGCAGGAGAGATGGCAACATGCATGGTGCTGGAGTACTAGCTGATGATCCATAGGCCAAGAGAGACACTGGACTTGACATGGGCTTTTGAAAACTCAAACTCCACCCTCAGTGACATACTTCCTCCAATAAGGCCATATCTTCTAATCCTTCTAATCCTTTTAAATAGTGCCACTTGCTGGTTATCAAGAATTTAAATACATGAGCCAATGGGGGCCATTTTTATCAAGTCATGACATTTCACTCTATGTATCCCATAAAGAATCAAAATCCAAAAGCAAATTACATGTTTAATATATAATGGCACAGAATATACATTACCATTCCAACATGGATAAAAGGGAGTATAGTGAGGAAATACTGGTCCAACACAAGACCAAAACCTAGCAGGACAAACTACAAATTCTGCATCTTTATGTCTGATATCAAATTACTCTTTAGATCTCCTCCTCTTTTCAGCTTTGTTGATTGCAACATACTTCTCTCTCTTGGGCTGGTTTCCTATCCAGCCAACAACTTTCTGTGGCAGGTATCCCACAACTCTGGCATCTCCAACAGCTTGGAGTTTCCAACACAATCCAGGCTTCACCTTCACAGTTTCATGCAATAGCCTCTTTGGGCTTCTATGCAGTGTCAGCCCTGACACAAACCTGGCTTCATCAGCTTTCCTTAGCCATGGAGGGAGATACCACAACCCCTTTCTTATATCATTTACTCTAATGCCAGCATCAGGTGGCCTGAGCCACCAAGTTCTGTTGTTTGATGGAGCTGGAATTTAGTCATCTTCTTCAGTTACATTTGCATCAGCTTCCTGCTGTTGATAGTTTTCTTCACTGCTTAAAATATCCTTTAATTCCTTTTTATAGTTTGGAAGCTTAGCTGATTAGGGTCTTGTCCTGAAGTCATCACTCCTTTTTATTTCAATTAGCTTCAGGATTTTCTTTAAACTTTTTGTCTCCTTGAACAGAAGACTAGGCTGGCTCTAGTAGTATCTTTCCTGGGGTTCCTTTTCTCTTCAAACTGTGCATTTTGTATTTTCTTCTCTAGCTTTCTTCTTTTTTATTATTGATCTGCATAAGAATGATTACTATTAACCACATAACACGGTCAATACAAGCTTGTTTTAAAATTTCTGTCAATGCTATTATTCCAAAACTCTTCAATTTAGCCTTAGGCAGATTTTTTAGTACAAGGGCAAACAGCAGCTACAGTCTGTCAAAATATCATAAGAATGGTTTCTAGGCCACTCACAAATATGTTTCTCCCTTGGAACCTCTTGAGTTTGGGCCATTATAATTTACATTGTTCTCAGTACTACTGTCTCCTATGCTCCTATTGGTCCACTAAACCCCACTTGAAGTGTTCAACTATTTTTCCTGTCCAAAGTCTTCCATATTCCTCCAAACAAAAGCATGGTAATGCTTCCCACTGCAGTATCTTGCTTCCTGGTACTAACTTCTGTCCTACTCACTGTTCTACTGCTGTGAAGAAGCACCATGAATAATAAAACTCCTATAAAAGAAGCCATTTAATTATGGGCTTGCTTATAGTTCCAGAGGTTCAGTCTATTATCCTCAAGGTGGGGAGCATGGTGGGTGGTGAGCATGGTGGCACTGTTAGTGCTGAAGCAGCAGCTGATAGCTACATCCTGATCCACAGGCTAAGAGAGAGACATTAGGTTTGGCATGGGCTTTTGAAACCTTAGAGCATACCACCAGCAGCACACTGTTCCAATAAAGCCATACCTCTTAATCCTTCTAATCCTTTCAAATAGTGCTACTCCGTGGTGATTAAAGCTTAGAATGTATGAGTGTGTAGAGATCATTCTTATTTGAACCACTACATCTGGCATCTTGAATTTTATTCTGGATCATTGGAAGCATTGATTAAGTATGTGAAGATGCAGTTTGACTTCACAGAACAGCCAATATTCGGACAAACTAAGCCCTTATGTTGCTGATGAGTGAAAAGGTACCTGAGGGTATGGGAGTGACATGATCACTCAGGCTCTGGCAAGATCTTTTTAAACAATTATGCAAGCATGTTGCCAACACTGTGGAGAATGGGACTGGAATTAAATAGAAACTTTGACAAGTTTAAAAATGAGCAAGAATGTAATGGGCAGTAGAAATTGCAGCCTACATAGCCTAAGTTGGGGTATAAACTGCAGACATGAAAATGGCTTGATAGTCCTGGATCAGTAGGGTCTTTATTTCTACAATGGCCCAAGCTACAACAGGAAGTTGTCTGAACAGACATTTTGCTTTTCAGTGTAAGCCACAGCCCTGCTTCCAGTTCTGACACACACATTCCTGTGAAGTGCATGAAAATGGTGAGTCGGTGATAAGAGAACTACCCATATAGGTTCTGTCATTGCATCCTCAGATAAACTCCTCAGAAAAAGTAGTACAGGTCATTTTACCATCTTTATACAGGTGGGTAAATTAATGTACAGACAGTTTGATGGTAAGACACTTGGAATGGAGATTAAAATTTAGTGGGAAATTGGCTCTGTTATAGAATTATGATGCAGTATTGGACGTATGGTGCTTTGTACAAGCTCACACTCAATAAAGGGCTATTTATTGGTATCACTGGCAAGAAACATTGGCCTTGGAGTTGTACAGCTAAAAATAAATGTATTCATCTGACCCAGTCATGCCCTTTGAGTCAAAGTGGAAGAAGCCAGCAGCTGCTTTTCATCTTTTCTGAGGACAAAACAAGAGGAAATAGATTACAGGCAGGCACATGTGGAATCTGTACATTCATTTTGAAGTGAGAGTCTATTCATAAAAAATATACCCTTAGGAAGCAAACTTTGCAAGATCAGTCAATAAAATAATTAAATTAATGACAGCAATAGCATACTTAAATCAAAGCTAACATGATATGAACTAGGAAAACAGCATGTTTTCATCATGCTCAACTTGGGAGAGGAAATGTTTTCAAGTCAGGCATTCTCATCTATCCTCAACTCACCCCAGCCTCCTACCCAGATTCTAATAACATGTTCATTGTCCACCATATAAATTGCTTGTCTACTTGCAGAAAGGGCTGTTTCTCTTGGAAACTCATCAACATGGATCCATCTATTCTTCTTAAGGTGATAGAATACTGCTAAGGCCTCTGAACATTTTGCTATGATAAGTCATACTTATGGTCCAGGCTGATACTTAGCTGGAAGCATTGGTTGCTGAGCTCAGGACTCTGAACTCACAATAAAATCATGACGTTTGTTTGCACAGTCTTTGTGTCTTCTTACAGGCATTCTGGAGCCCTCTGCAGAGCTGCAGATCCCTTTCTCTTCCACCCACCTGGCTAGTTTTGTAAAACCCTGTTCTTCTAAACCCAGGTGTCCTTGATACCTGTGTTCCACAAATTGCCATAACCCTCAGTGCTGGGTCAGATTCTGATGTAGTTGGCGAGATCCAGGTTGGGCCTAAGTTTAACATGCTCAGATGATGCTGATGTTGTGGGTCTATGTCATGAGCCTCATAGTTACTATTAGTGAGGATCTACTTGGAGAGAATCCCACTCCTTGTCCTTTACCTTTCTGGCTAGTTTAGAAGACAGGAAGCTCCCCACCTCCTTTAAAACAGCTATAGATCAGCAGTAAGTTAGAATAATAAAAACCTTTTTTCCAAGGCTTTTGTTTTTCAAGGAAGGAAATGAATTTATCTCTCTCCTTTATATACTTTCAAAATTCTTCTGTCTCATCTCATCTAGAGATGAGTACAGGGGAGACAGTCTCAAAACTTCTTTGATCTTCTCATGTGAAAATCAGCTCTTTTTTTTTTTTTTTTTTTCAGGAAAAAAGGGTTGATGAGACTTAAGAATACCAACCAAATAACTTGTTTGGTCCACCTCACTTCTTCGATGAAATTCAAATTCATAGTAACACGTCTGAATAGTTTTCAAAGCACAGAAAGCAAGAGGCTCCCATTTCTACATGGACTTCATCACAACAATTTTCTTGTTCTACATGTCAAGAGTGGAGAGAGAAGCTTCTAAAAACCTTTTCCAAAAATGCATTTTCCCCTTGAAATATTCATTTAAGCTGCTCAGCTACCAACTGCAGGGTTCATGATAAATTATTCAGATAATTGCTTTAATTCTCTGCTTCATTTTGCTAATGTAGATCTGTCCTTGGCCTGTAGATTTATTGTGGATTCCATATTTTCAGGGAATGAGGATTACTAAAGAGATGATTGTTTTGTTGAGGTTTGCTGCTGAGGTATAAGAAATAGCTGTGTGTCCTCATGTCCCACGGTTTGAGTCTTTTTTTTGTGAGTCTGGTTACTGAATATGATAGAGATAGCACAGCTGGTCATGAGAGGTGAAGGGAAGAGGATGCTGAAATCACTGATAAGAGTAATTGAATAGACTTTGAAATACATAATCAAATATTACCTCTAATTAGGTTGTAGCCTAATTTAATTCAAACAGCAATGATGCTTGAACTCACCTCTCTGTTAGCTTACTAAAGCCAAAACATAGTGCTTTCTTCAGTATGACTTAGTGCTTTAGAAATGTCAAGAAGGTTTGGGGGGGTGGCTGTGTTGATAAAGCATCCGCTATGTGAGCATGAGGACCTGAGTTGAATTCCTAGCACCAATATAAAATGGATATGATAGTATATCCTCATATGATAGTATGTCTCCAGCATGGGGATGGATGGGGGGGGGCAGTTAGCCAGTCATCCTAGCCTAATTGACAAGCCTTAGGAACCAATGATAGACCCTGTATAAAAAACCAAGGTGGAAGACTCCTGAGGAGTGACTTCTAGTCTCTGTACACACATGTATAGTGTGCACATGAACCTGTATATACATGGGCATCACTTACATACATATGAGCACACATACATGTAAGCACAATAAATGCTTACTAATGCATTCGAACATCATTGCCCAAGATGTGCTGACGGAAGACTGACTTGCCTTTATTGTTTTTAGCTTGTGTAATCTGATGTGACTGTAGCTGGGGGCCACGTGAGTGGTGGCTGGAGAGAGAGAGAGAGAGAGAGAGAGAGAGAGAGAGAGAGAGAGAGAGAGAAAGAAGTGCCCAGAACCAGTGAAAGAAGTAAGCCTGCATGTGGTTCACAATAAGGCACTGTGATAAAAGGTTCCCACATCTAAGAATCCTGGTGGCAACACACATTCTGAGGGGGAGAAATAAAAAACATAACTGAACTTCAAGAGCATCAGAATGCAAATCATACAGTAGAGCTGTAGGCTGCACCTTAGAGAGAAAGCCATGAGCTTTAGAAATTGTTCAGGGACTGTGCCTGGGGCTGGACTTCAAGGTTTCTAGTCTGCCTTGAGTTCATTGCAAAACAGTCATTCAAAACAGAAAATGGTGGGAAGTCAGCTTACCCTGCCTTTCCCCTAACTTTTCAAATATACTTCTTTCTGAAACATGACTCCAAGGGAGTGGTATACATGTTGCAGGTGGGGGCTTTTAAATTCTCTACTGTAAAACTGTTAAAACGGTCACAGTGACTCTAGCTGAGACTCCTAGCAGTGGGGTATATGGATCCTGACGTGGCCACTTCCCTTAACCAAGCAGGACACCTAGTGGAGGGATAGGACAGCAACCCACCCACAAATCCGTTAACCCAAAATGTGTCCTGCCTACAAGATATGCAGGGACAAAGATAGAGCAGAGACTGAGGAAATGACCAACCAATAACTGGTCCAATTGAAACCCATTTCATGGGCAAGAACCAATCTATGATACTATTAATGAGAGACTCTGTTATGGTTGTGGACAAGAGCCTTCTGTAAATGTCCTCTGAGAGTCCGCACCCAACAGCCAGCGAAAAGAGATACAGACTTACACCTAAAATGAGGTGGAGCTTGAGAAGTATTATGCAAGTGTTGGAAGAAGGATTGAGGGACCCAAGGAAGACACAACTCCACAGGAAGACCAACAGAGTCGACTAACCAGGACCCTTGGGGGATCCCAGAGACTGAACTACCAACCAAGGAGCAACCGGGAGATGGACCTAGGTCCCCTGCACTTATGTAGCAGATGAGCACTTTGGTCTTTATGAGGTTCCCCCAGCAACTGGAACAGGGGTTGTCTTTGAGCCTGTTGCCTGCCTGTTTATGGATCCCATAACCCTGAATGGACAGCCTTGTTGAGTCCAGCCACTACTTGAGTGGTTGGGGGGAAGGAAGGCACCCAGAGGGGTGGCTTCTCCTTCTCAAACTAGAAGGGAAAGGTGGACTGGGGGGAAGGACTTGTGTGAGAGTGCACTGGGAAGAGAGGAGGGGCTGGTATTGGGATGTAAAGTAAATGAATTAGTTTAAAAATAACAGTCATGGGAAAGAAAAAAGTCCACAGGATTTTAAGACATTCTATTTCTTTAAAACTAATAACCCATGGAAATGGTCGACTTCCTGTATTGCCACACCACTGTGTGGAAGGTTTCTGAGTTTTAAATTGCTCTATTGCTGAGCCTAGCATGGCCTGAAGTTTTTCTTTTACCTCCAATGACTTCCACCCTTTGCTATTGCAACATTCTGTGGTGAAACTCAAGTTTTCCAGGCTCTTTTCTGTTGAACTAAAAGGGCAGAGCAGACATTTGGCTTAGAAAATGGTTCTTAATACTGTAAATATCCTCTAGATGCCTGGACTAGAGTCTTTTAAAAACTACAACTTAATTTTAGTGGCACTCCATACAGTGTAGGGTGCCAGTGTTTTTCCTCATTAAGGTTTTTGATGAGCTGCTTAGGGGAATTTGCTTCTCTGAGATTCTCTCTGTCTCCTTTGCCACTGCAGCTAGTACTTGGGAATCTGAGAGTGATGTTGGACTTTGTGTATGATTCTGTCTGTTGGGATCTTTGTCTACATTTGAACATTTGCTTTCACTTCTTTGGTTGCCTCATCCAGAAGAATGGATTCAATTTCTTGACTCCTCTCTCTCTCTCTCTCTCTCTCTCTCTCTCTCTCTCTCTCTCTCTCTCTCTTTCTCTCTTTCTCTCTCTCTCTCGTCTCTTTCTGCTCTCCTGTCTAACAATACTTACAGCAAAACTTTTTGTTTCTTTGGTCACATCTTAGTAGTTCCATTTCCTTCTGCAGAGAAGCTCTTGCCGTTTGCATTGACCAAGAGATGAGGTAAAATTTCACAACGTTCTTTGAACCAAGCAAATAGTTCCAGAAAGCCACAGTGAAGTCCATTCAGAGTTCAGTACCCATCTCCCCATGTACTGCTCATATGTATAGTCAGTGAGAGAGAGAGAAAAAAAACACAGACAACCTGATTAGCCATGGACAACTTTTGCTTATTAATATAAAACTTTTGCTGTCACGTTTTGGCAGCTTCCAGTTCGTATTTGCTAAAGATTTAAGCAGCTGATTACTGATGCTTAGTTGGTGTTTCAAAGTGATGCTTTTAGTTTATTTACAATCTGGTTATATAACAAATAGCATCCAACCCAGTTTACCCTGTTTGCAGGTTGCTTTGGGCCAAATTTTAGCACTTATATATGGAGACAAATTTAGGCCAAATTGACACTTTCATATGGAATGATGAAGCCTGTTTTCTTGGATCTGCTTACATTTCCTTTTGTTCCTACTGTCTTACCTCAGCTCTGCATTCCTGTCTTAGAAAGTGGTTTCCAGGTTCTCCAGCATGCCAAGCATTCAGGTCTTTAAGGACATCGCTCCTCCTATCGAGAACTTCCTGTCTCTTTTTTTGGCTAACCTCTACAAATCTTTAAGGTCTTCATTTAGATGCTGCCTTTGCCTAAAGGGCCTCCTTCTCACTTTCCTAGGATAGAAATCAGCCTCCTTCACAACTATAGCAAGTAGCAGAGCTCAGATTTAGCCTAGGTGCCTATCAACTTCAGTCTGTTTCACCTGCCATGGTTTCTTTCTTCCCAAGGGAGTGTATAGACTTAGGATTTTATCATATATAGAACTTGGCATAAGAAGATGATCTAATGTTTGCACCTTTAAATCATTTCCTTCTACTGTCTTGTAAGTGGCTGTGCTAGCTTTCACTCACATCATATTTAACAGTCAGATGCTTTCTTTTGCTTGTTCTTGCTGGTAGTAACTCCAGTTTTTAAAAATATCTTGGATATTAGTATTCACAAAATTTTCTCTTTGACTTGCAAATTAAAGACAATAACCACTTGCTTGAAAATGTGGCTACCTGAGCCCTTTGCAAGCCAACATTGCTTTATGAATATTCATTTGCCTTATGAATATTAATCTTATAATGTGTTGCATAACTGATAACTCAAGCATATTGTTTGACTGGTGCCCCTGAATAAGCTAGTGTTTCCCAAGCCAGTCTCCTAAGCAATAGTTATATCAAACAAAATGGATGAAAACTCATGTCTGATCAAATATTTCTGGCTAGTATCTGATTATAACTGTATATCTGACTATAATGAGATGTGAACATAACTTTCTCTATAGAGCTCAAAGATCTATTTATGCCAGGAGAATTATTCAACAAAAAATTTAATTGTTTGTCTCATGATGAAATAGTTGGTGAGTGACAAAATGGGCAGAACACATTTCGTGACTTGTAACTGCATCTTTTTATCCAGCTCTGGCCACCCAAGTCCCAGGTCCTGGCTGCCAATTTTAAGTTTGATGTGGTAATACAGTGTTGTGAAAATATCTCTTCCTAAGAGACTTGAAATTTTTCTGGATCTCACAGCCAGAGTTAGTAGTACACCATGAGGTCACTTAAGACTGCTAACCTCTTATGTAGATTAACTGCTCGATTAACCTACCTTTCGAAGAACTATGTAACAACCAACCTGACTTTTCTTAGATCTTCCATGTAATCAGCTTTCACAACCTAACCTACAAAATAGCTGTAATCTTAAGTTATGTGCTCTTCAATGCCCCTGTGCCCCTGTGCCAGAGTAATGGATGTGTGGATATATGGTATGGTGATAAATGATAGAAGCAGGAAATAAGTTGAAAGCACCTTTATTTAAAAAAAAATTATTTGTTTGTTTATTTATTTATTTAGGTTTTTTGAGACAAGGTTTCTCTGTGTAGTTCTGGCTGTCCTGGAACTCACTCTGTAGACCAGGCTGGCCTCAAACTCAGAAATCCACCCGCCTCTGTCTCCCAACTGCTGGGATTAAAGGCATGTGCCACCACTGTCCGGCTGGTAAGTCTATTTGTAATGATGTTCACAATATTATTTGTTATCTGGGTCAGCTGGAGTTAGTGACTTAATCCCTTGTAAACTCTGTTAAAGAATTCTGTGAAGTGTCCCTCATTCCTTCTTCATGTGATGCTTTCTGTGCTGTTTAATAATTACAGAGAAAATTTCATGTGTTAGACACACACACATGCACACACAGATGGACACACAGACACAGGGACAGGGACAGATTCACAAGACAGAATTCAGAGGCCACAAATTCAGACTCATACAACAGACCCAGCATGACAAAAGATGGGGTGAGAGGAGGAAAAGTAGAGAACTCAAATCCGGGCTCACTCTTGGTTAAAGTACTCCACCAGGGAAGCACCATGCAATTTCTTTTCCTTAAAGCAACATCAGTGCATTATTGGTGACTCTGAGCTCATCACTGATGTGTTCAAATAAGTACATTGTTTGGAGGATGACATTACCTTTCCAGAATGTGGCCATCTTGGGTAGAGAATGACCATCAATACTAAATTAAGTTCCATGGTTAAAACTCCATTTCTTAAGAGAATTATTTTGAATTATGTTCATCTGTGTTTTCAAATAATCTCAACATCTTTCCATCTTGGATGGTGTTACAGTGAGATCTGAAAATCCATTTCCACTGCCTGTAACCCATACTGGCCACCTCATGCTTAGCAGACAGATGCTATGCTTTAAGCAGAATTTCTTGCACCATGATTTATTTTACAATCATCTTACTCACTTCCTGGGTTCAGGCCCTCACAGGACTTTGGAACACCACTAAAACTCCAATCAAATTGATTATTTAGGACATTAAGATTAAAAAAAATCAAAGATTAGTTGCTTCTCCTCATAATAAAATATGGATTTAGTGATATATAGGCACCACAAATAAGCATTGGGTTGTGTTAAATTTATGGAAAATGTAGCTCAGCAAGCGTGTTGTTATTATATAATAAGAAATGTAGTTAGATGACTTTGGTGTAGGTTCAGTCAAATGGAAATTTAGAATCTTCATTGAAGAGAAGAGATTTACAGAGCGCAGTAAGAGCAGTTGTATCTTTGAGATTAGGATGTTCTGTGTTGGAAATAAAGGCTTGTAGTGAAATGAAATAGGTTGACTTGATAGAACCTAGTGTAGAGAATTATGATCGGATGTAGGACAGATATGTTAGCTGTACATGAGAAGACAGAAAGTTTGCTTTAACTCTAGATTCTGAGATAACATGGTAAATTAGGCAGTGATTTTTCATCTAATAATTTGTTTCTTGAAGAGGTTAGGCCACGTGTACTTAAAAATAGGTAGTGGGAAATGTGGTGGGAAAATACTTGGCTATGGAAGTTTGATGGATTCAGTTACATCCTATTACCTCCTCTGGGGAGGATGGGTGGCCCCTGTGAAGAAGTTATAGTCTAGAGACTTGGTGAGATTTTTAACAGGAGTGGAGAGGAGATCCCCAAGTGGGGAAAATGTGTGATGTGGAAAAGTATAAATATGAGAAAAATTAACAAAACCTCAATAGTCATTTTTTTAGTGGCCTAAAAGCTTAACATTCTTAAAAATAAATTTAACAAAAGGCAGCCAAAAATTTGTTCTTGCAAAGAATAGAATACTTTTGCTCAAGGATTGGTACTTCTTAATTCTGTTAAGCCATCAAGTATGTGACAATTAATCTTAGATCTAATGCAAGTCCAATCAACATATAACATTGTGGGGACAGAAACTAAGAAGCTGATCATTAAATTTGAATGAAAACATGAAGAGTCGAAGCCAGTCAAAATAGCCTCATCAAACAGAAAATTTTCAGGTGATGATAATGACATTGCAATGACTTAATGTTAAGGACAGAATAGAAGAAAGGTTAGAGTCCTATATTTTAGGATTGATTGATATTGACAGAAGTGTCAGCTCACTGGCACTTTTTTTTCTGGGTGATTTTTTTTCTTATGTTAGTACCTAGTTTATGACAGAAAAGTATTGAGATTTAATAACAGTCATTCCCCACAAATAGTACATAGCCACATAAGCTAGTTTGTTTGAATAAAAATAAAACAAAACAAACAAAATAAAATCACTCACAGTGGGAATTTTATCTCTCTAGTGTTTCCTGTAGCTGAGATTTTAATTTCTGTATGAACTTTAGTTTGCAACGAAAGAAATCCTTCAAAAGCCTGATTTTATTTTGATAAATAATGATTATTTGGGTACATGTAGAGTTGGCCATGGAATCAAGTAAGCAAGAATTGACTGATATTTTGGGGCCAAAGAACATTGGAGTTTGAACATTGCCAAGTTTTGTATTTTCTGGGAAGTCACTGCATGGGAAAATTTCAGGTTCTGAATCACTTTGAACATGGTTTGAAAATGTTATTTTGGAAAATGTACTAGACAGAAATCCATGTAAATATGACAGAATATGGAAAAAGAAAATACCAGTAACAAAGCAGTTTGTGATGCGATAGGAAGAGGAGTTTTATAACCGAACAAGATGTCTTCATGCCCTGCATCTTCTAGAATATAGGTTTTGATGTGCTGAGGAATACTGAATGGGATTGTCCTGTTGCATAGGATGGAAAAGTTTCCAGTGCTTTGGAACTAAGAACACTATTGGTACCAGTATCATAGAAAAAATAGTAAACGTGGAAATATCATGAAGAGCTCCTTAACTAAGCAAATACATGGTGATGAAGTGACCACTGCCTTGGTATGTCAACCCACCTGGCCAGGAAATGCAGCCAGAGCTACTCCAGGTATGGGTTTGCCCCTATACTTAGGACTGTGCTGTTGTTACTACAGAATGTAGCTGTCCACTTTGAGTTCTTCTTTTCCTTCTTGGTGTTACTGCTGTTTTTTTTAAATTTATTTTTTTATTATTCTTTAATCTTTTTTATAGTCTAGACTTTAATCCCCCTCCCAGTCCACCCTTTTACTGTTCCACATCCCACACCTCCTCCTTTCTCTCCAAGAGGGTGTCCCTACCCCCCTCACCCCACCAGACTTCCCTACTCCCTGAGGCCCCAAGTCTCTTGAGGGTTAGGTGCAGCTTCTCTGACTAAGTCCAGGCCCGGCAGCCTTTTGCTGTATATGTGTCGGGGCTTCATATCAGCTGGTGTATGTTACCTGGTTGGTGGCTCAGTGTCTGAGAGATCGGGGGGTGGGGAGGGGAGGTTAGTTGAAACTGCTGGTCTCATAGAGTCATTCTCTTCCTCAGCTTCTTCCAGCTTTTCCTTAATTTAACCAGCAGCGTCTGTCCATTGGCTGGCTGAATTTATCTGCGTCTGACTCTTTCAGCTGCCTGTTGAAGGGCAGTCACGACAGGCCCCTGTTTGTAAGTGCACCATAGCATCAGTAATAGTGTTAGACCTTGGGGCCTTCCCCTGAGCTGGATCTCAGTATGGGCCTGTCCTTGGACCTCCTTCTCCTTAGCTCTTCTCCATTTTTCTTCCTGCAGTTCTTTCAGACATGAACAATTGACCGTGGGATCCCATCCCTCCACTTGATGCCCTTTCTTTTTACTGGAGGTGGACTCTACAAGTTCTGCCTTCCCATTGTAGGGCATGTCATCTAAGGTCCCTCCCTTTGAGTCCTGAAAGTCTCTTACCTCCCAGGTCTCTGGTACATTCTGGAGGGTCCCCCCACCTTTACCTCCTGAGGTTGTCTGTTTTGATTCTTTCTGATGGCCCTCAGGGCTTCAGTCCTGTCTCCTGCCCAATACCTGATCATGTTCCCCACTGTTTTTTAAGGTAAAAGCCTAGATAGGTGAGGCTTGGCCACCTGTTCTGTTCCCAGTGGATCAACTAAAGAGATGAATGATGTTTCAAAGCAGGTTGAGATTTATTCAGTGACCCCCAAGTCTGTCTCTGGGATCCTACCATGACTTTTAGGCTGAAATGGGTGAAGCAGAAGTCCTTATATCTGTCTTAACTTGAGGTGACAAGCCTGGTTTCTCCTACATCATCACTTCCCCTGGTCTTGCTTCCACCATTTTGGGTAATGATGATCATTTGGGTGGGAAATGTCTATCTTGCCAGGCTCTATTAATCATGAAATCCAAGGTGCTTCAAGAAGAAAAGTTAAGAATAATGACTTATGACTATACCTTTAGATAAAGTAAAGGAGACAGACAGACAGACAGACAGACAGACAGACAGACAGACAAGACAGACAAGACAGACATAGAATGAAGACAGAAGTGTCAGGCTTCTACCCTATGTTTGTTATCCTATAGGCCCAAGTGAGTACTCAATACATTTTAACAAAAGCGGTTTATAAATGTCAATTTGACTATTGATCAAGCTATTTTAATGATGATGTGGCTGAATGTTAAAGGAGTCTCTTTTTATTTTTAGGTGAGAATAACTTGTTATCTATCTCTCTATCTCTATTTCTCTATCATCTATCTATATAATTCATATAAATATTTTACAAGAGAAAACTGTGTTGCTCAGAGAAGTCCTGATTTCTTTATTGGCAAGCCTTACTAGAAGCCGTCTAAGAGGTTAGTACAAAGATTATGAAGAAAGCTGGTCCAAAGGAAAAGCTAAGAGAGGGAGGGAGAGGGAGAAATGCTGGTGACAATTGATTCTAATTCAATTCTATGAAACAATAAAACCTTTAAAATTTGACATTGTTTAAAGGTTGATTGAAAATGGTGCAATCTCAGAAGTCTGATTATTTGCTTTAAGTTTTTTTTTTCCAATTGTTATTTTTAGTTTCTGGGGAAAGTGTATTTTTATCTTTAAAAATGCATGATTGCACAAATTCCTTTCAGCTCTGGTAATTTGGCTGGAAACCTTTCTTCATGTATGAATGTAGATGGTGGGAACATTGGCTTTCTGATGAATTGTTCTCTTTTCTATTCTGCAAAAGGGCTTAAAATACATCATTGTCCTTTCTCTATGCAGAAATGAGTTATCATTTCCTCTACATTGTTTCTCAAAAAAAAAAAAAAAAGAAGCCTTTTCATGAACTCTGCAGATAAGCATATCTACTTCAACAAACAATCAAAAGCTCTAGCTCTATGGTCTTGCTCTTGGTCTTTGCAACATCCAAGATGCTGTCCTGTTCCTCACTATGTCTGTGGGAAATTTATAAAAGAAGGTCCCCTTTTACTGTCTGAATACTTTCTACCTGTCCATTCAGATTCTTTCTATATTTTTCCTATGCTAGGAAGTTGGATTGTTCAAAGGCATCAATTGGTTCTTTTGACCTCTGGCTTCTGGCTGGGTGTGGACAATGGAATGTCGCAGAAGGCTTTTGGAGGCAGGCGATAAAGCACACTGGTGAATTTATGTATCCCTTTAAGTGAAGTCATCAATAGGGACTGCATCTAAAACCCGTTAACAGCTTTTTCTACCTGGATGATCCATGACCACTTTTTCCTTCATCCCTTCAGGTCTAGGAATGGCAATACACTGCTGGGTCAATAAGATTTGGTAGGTTGTTTAGACTTGTTTGTGCTAAAATTATTTGGAGGATTTTTTTGTTTTCCGAGGTCACCCCAACTGAAATTTTTAGCTCATTTTTTTGGTCCATTAGGTTATTTGTTTTAATAATTAAGCTAGTTGATTTAAGCTCCATAGGGTCTTCTTGTCTTATTATACTATTCCAGCCTCTCCACTGGAAGGTCAATTTCATTGGTTAAGGATAAGAGACACTTGAACCCTCATCTAGCCATTCATACTAGTCCCTAATTAAGGAACAAGTGATTATGCTACCTTTGCAAGGTCAGGATACCTTGACTGTTTAACTTGAGACACTGAGCAGGCAATGCTCTAATACTTGTTATGCTAAAGGTGATGATTTTGGTAAGCAGTCAGGGTTCTTGTTTGCCAAGTTCCTTTTATTCTTTTTAATCTTTCCTTAAAGCACTCCTGTGCTGGGCTAATGGTTATAACTTTAGATAATTTAATTGGAGGTTTATTATCTATAGTCCTATAACTAACAATGGTTATCAAAGTCGTTGTACACTTGTGTTTGGAGAATTATTATTCTTGTTACTCATATTAACAGTATCTCATCTATAAAATAATAGATTAACCCAATTTATAATATAGGAATTTATTACAACTGATCAAATTAGTTGATTTTTAATATTGAGCTTGAATGCTTTTACTGATTGCTGCTTTTAGGCCTACAATGGTTAAATTAAATAACTATTTATTCACTATTAAAGGTTTTTTTTTTCCATTCCTAAAGAGCTGTCCCTCTTTTGGCTATAATCTAAACTTACATTTAGATTTTATGTTCTTATGGTAAATTTAAGTTGAACCGAAATTCATTTTTGGGGTAACCAGCTATCACCAAGCTCGTTAGGCTTTTCACCTGTACCTAAAAATCTTCCCACATCTACCTAAAAATGAGTGCCCTTTATTGCTTCCTGCATCTGCCTATTTGTTATCCATTGTCCCTATCTCAAAATACTCAATTCAAGATAGTACATTTGCTTTTTAAAACTGGAATCTTGAAGCATCCAATCTATTTTTCAGTATTTTTTCTTTTTATGAGACACCTAGCCACATCCATCACAGTCTCCTGTGAACACTGTGGACAGTTAGTGGTGACCTCCTTTAACCTTCTTCTATGCCTTTTTTCTTCAGTTATAGTGATTTCGTTGTAAAAAGTTGCACAGAGATGGTTTGTTTCAGTTAGTATACCCTAGACTATATCTCATATCTCAAGAACACCCCAACAACTTTATTATTTAGTAAATAAATATGTTTATGAGAACATGTATATTTATTGAAAATTACATTTGAAAAATAAGGAATGTACACAGATGAAGTGAAAATAGTCATAATTATATGCTTTCTGTGTTCTCCTTTAGCAATTAGCATTTCATTGAATTTTTTTCTTGGTAGTGCTAGAGACGGAATCTATGGTTTTTCACATGTATTCTACTCCTGAACTATATCTACATCCAGTAACTATTATTTTAATGGGAATCTGTATATCACCTCAACAAAACAATATAATCAATCACTCATGCCAGTAGTATAGACACAAATGAGCCTGTTGAGATATTGTTAAGTGTGGACATCATATTGAGGTAGATGTTTCTTTCAATATTTTGTTAGTGTCATTTTGTATCCTGTATCTTAGAGTATAAAAAAAATGAACTTTGTGGTCTAGGCAGAGACCCAGGTTCACTTCTTGTTTTACAACTTGCATTCCCCAAGATAATTATATTTGTCCCAAATTCGAACATTTGAAACAAGTTCTTTTTACTTTCAGAAGGAGATTAGCAACTTCACAGATAACATTAACTTGATAAATATTATTTTCTTTATTTATTTTTCAAACCAAATCATGAAAACTGAAAAACAACCCTAAATAGTGAAGAACTTTAGCAACTAGAAGAGATAGCAGCCAGGTGTTACAGTAGTGAATAGAGCAAAAGTGAGCCCTGGAAGCTTCCAAAGTCCCAGGAGGTGCTAAGCAGTCAGTTCTCTATGGGAGAAAAGGAATCAGTGGTCTTACTTTCAGGGTCCAACTGTGAGTTCTAGGAACTGTTATACAAACCTGCTAGGCATGAGGTAGCCACTAGTGTATTAGTGAAACTACTGGTGAGGGGTTCTTAACTACTTTCTGGTTGGATTTGAGATCCATGTACTTCACAGGTGGAATCCATGCCTTATATTAGAAATCTCTTCAAAAACTCATAGCAGAGTGTTCATAGGCATTATAAGGGAACTGAATCCTCTTGTTTAGCTAAACTGACATAGCACCAAACTGGCGCACACACACACACGTGTGTGTGTATGTATGGGTATATATATATATATATGGGTATACACATATATTTTATATAATTATTATTATATGCCCATAGACAATACTCTTCTCAGTCTTTATTGAAGTCTCTTTTCTACTGAAAGTTTGTTAATGGAGAAACTCATGGCTGCATTGGCGCTGAGAACAAATGATAGGTGAGCCCTCAATTAGACACTTTAACCATCCTCTGTGTCTTTCTGTTGCTATAATAAGACACTAACCAAAACAAGCTTGAAAAGCAAAGGGTTTACTTGGCTTAAACATCTCTATCACAATCCATCATTGAGTCAGGGTAGGGACTCAGGCAGGAGCAGAGGCAGGGATCATGGAAAGACACTATTTACTGGTTTGTTCCTAGGCTCACAGTCAGCTGTCTTTCTTATACATCCAGACCCACCTGCTCAGGTATGGCACTGTCCATAGTTCACATAGCTACTGTACATCAATGAAAGCAAGAAAATGCAAACAAGAAAATGTTCCACAGACACAGGCCAATCTGATGAAAAAAAAAATATTTTTAATTGAGGTTCCTTCTTCTCAGGTGTGTCAGGTAAACAATAAAACTAACCAGGAAACCCTCTACGGCTCAGGAAACTTTATGAAACAGGGGGTTGAAAGCCTGTGAGAACTGGAAAATAAGGAGAAAGGCTGCAGAATACCATCTTTTGGTTAAGGTACATCTATTTTAACCTTTAACACACAGCGGCAACGGATGTTTCTACTAGCCTATATAAACTTCTGCCTGCCAACAAGAGCGGATGGAAGAGGGACTCAGGAGATTGTATGCCTCACTGCTTAATCATTTGTCCTGATGGTTTCAGGGAGAGGAGAGATTTTACTTTCAGTTATGTACCTACTAGTGACCCCACCAGAATCCAGTGGATAGTTTCAAAGCAGGACATGGCCCTGATTAACCTAAATTGGTCTCAGAACTAACTCAAAGATTATGAATCTGGGAAAGGGACTAGTGGAGAAGTTTTGTTGTTGATAGGGATTGGGGGTGAGATAGAGGAGGGTGAAAGAGTAATCAGAGTGAATTTTATATATGTACAAATTTCTCAAAGAATAAACAATAAAAATGAAAAGAAACCCCATTCCTTCATTTTCATTACTTCTGTAGTGTAGTTTCCTACTTCCAAGACATATTAAATATAATTTGATAAATATGAACAATGTCCTTGCATTCTGAAAAGTCCAATGTCTGTTTAACCTAGATAGTTTTATGTTTTGATCAGGAGTTAAAATCTTATCATTTGGGACTAGAGAGACAGCTCAGTCTGCACGATGCTTGCTTTGAAGAACTGAAGACCTGAGTTTGACTCCTAACACTGTAGACAGAATCTCTTGTACTGTATGAACACATCACCTGTTAATAAAATGCTATTAGTTTAGGCAGAAAATTGTGATTTGGAAGTTCCAGTAAAAGGGGATATCTGAGAATAAAGGTAAGTGTGAAGGGGATGCATGAAACTGGGAAGGTAATCAGACACCTGGCACACTTAGAATCAAATAAACCGGATTACTGAAATGTAAGGTAGGCAGGGAACATAGCCAAAGCTATTGGCCTAAGAATTTATTTATACATAAGATTTCTCAGAGTCATTGTTTCTGGGAACAAAGTGACTAGGTGGAAAACATGAGGTTTTGGATGGCATTAACTACAGATGGTACCCAATGGGGGTATAAAAGCCAAGCTTATAACATTAGACTCGGCCATTAGCCAAAGTTACAGACATGAGATCCCCACTGGAAAGTTAGGTATGGCCCTTTTAAGAATTGCCACAGCAGTAGTGGGCAGAGCACTTGAGCAGAAGTCTGTGAGCATCAGCAGGTAGCAAGCAGAAACACATGACAGCTGCAACTACAACACCCAGGACAGCCTTACACCCCCATGGCTGCTAAGAGAGACACATGCCCAGTCCAGCATGGCTGGAGCCCGTAGCTGGGACAGCAGAGGCTGTCCCCCAAGGGAGGGGGGATATGCAGCTCCCCTTGCTGAGGACTTGCAGCTGAGAAGTTGTGGCTGACTTTAGGCAGTTTCCTAACAACTGGGTCTGGATAGCTAACTGTTTCCAGAGCTGCATAACAGTTTCTCTCAGGTTTCCATCAAATCATTGGCAGAGCCTGCCACTCAACAGGGATTGGGCATCCAGTGAAGTGCAGGCCAGAAGTGCAGGCCACTTCTGTCTCTTCTCTGGGAGCAGAAGAACTGGGGAGGAGTTAATCCCAGTGTGAGAAGAGTAGCCAATAGAGAGAAGACAAGAAGAAATTCAAGGCCCCAAACTTCTGAACTGGTATGATATTAATTTGAAAATAATCAAAAGAAAGAGACTAAATATAAAACATCATAGATACAAATAATTTAAAATTGGCAAATTGAAGTCCTTAAGGAGAAAAGTTAGAGATTAAAGGGAAAATATGTTCTGTGCTAAAAATGGAAAGAAACACAGTGGGACAAGGCATCTGGATCCTGTGTGATTTTGTTCCGCTTGTCAGCATACAAATGGTTGGTTTTTTAGTAACAATTGCAATCAAGAAGAAAAACAAAACAGGTAACTTGTATTGCTGATACTTTTCCATGGGAACAGCTATGCCTAAGACATAAAAATGTCTCCAGCCAGAATTTTAGCTAAGTGTAGCCAGTGAATCTTGTTGGCTATAGAATCCTCAAAACTTATCATGCCATTCTTTCATATGGCATAGATAAAAATTGATATTACAGTTTGATTATACAATACAAACTAACTTATAAAGAAAGACAGATGCCTTACCTGCTTGAACAGAGAGCAGAGAATCATCTTTCACTGACTTGTGCACACTGCACATTCCATACATATGTTAGTGCAGAAATGTATATTACCTGTAAGAGTTTTTATGTTTGTGGATACCAACAAAGTCAATGCAACCCTGACAGGATTCATCTTGAGGATGCTAAATTGCTGAGACATATTTGTTCTAGGATCCTGCTTGATCCAACTTCAGACTATCTTAATAGCAGTCTCATCAAAACCTGCTTCTAGGACAGCTTCAAAGAAAGCTGCTAATTGGTCTAGCACCACAGACTATTTCAGCCAGGACTTCAGTTAATCACTAAACTTTCTCAACATGCAGAGACTAGACAGCAAATGCTATAGCTAGCTTTCTGAAGACTGAACAATATCTCAGTTTTCTGAGATTTCCCCTCCAAGGCAAAATGACGCCCAAGGCAGGAGAAAGCTATTTTAGAGAATCAAGCCTCAATCCCAAGAGGTAGGTGGATGGTTTTTGGTTATTCAGTGGATGATGGATGTTTGTAGTCATTTAATAGAGGGTGATTATAAGTTGTTATGGTCTTGGTCAGGGAGGAAACAAAATGAGGGAGGTTAGATTCAGGAATTTCTTTTTCTCTTTCTTTTTCTTTCCTTTATCATTCTTTGTCTCCTAAATACTGTTAGGGCAAAAAAGGGAGGAGAAGAAATGAAAAGGAAAAAGGGAATATGAGAATAATAAATATATAATAGGAATAAAGGGTAGATCATAGAACCTACTCTTAAACTATAGAGCTACAACTAGCCAAAAATCTTACATTGGTATAGATATTTGTATATTGATATAAAATTAGGTTTATATTTGGTTACATTGGTATGGATTTGTTTTATTGATACAAAATCAAGGTTATGTTTGGTTACAGCACACTATATATCAACTCCTATTAAGGTATTATACCTACATAATTCTTAAAAATACAATGTTAAGTTATAGTCCATTTGAAAGCTGCTATTTCAAACTGTTTAGGATAACTAAGAAATGAAAGTTGATAGTTAATCAAGTTTATGGTCATGCTATACACTAGTCCAGTTTATTACAGAAATATGTTTTCGAGGTTAAACAGAATATGGTATTTTATAACAATGACACAGGTCTGTTCTTGGTAGCATCTCCATTCTACTTCAAGGGAGATGATGAGCATCAAATAATCTCCATCTGGAGTTCGCTTTAAACGTGGCAAACCAGCCACCAGACAAAATACAGCCCTTGCTTCAACTACAGAAAGTATGCTGTTCAAACCGGACAAACACTGGATGCAGGGATGTCAACTGCTGAACTTTGCCAAGACAGGATAAGCAGTCCTTCATATTTTCTGCTTCACAAAACCCTTTGCCATATTCCAGGCAAGAAGGCTGACGACGGATACTTCAACATTATAGAGAAATTTGAGGGAACTCTCTAGGGAGCCAGCTTTGTCTGTCAGTTCTTTAGTTTTGGAATTTGTTTGTTCTGCACTTCCTACACACTCAGGTAATATTTATTCATTTTCAGGTCTCTGACAGGGTTGAAGATTAGATAGCTATAGTCTCACAATTAAGCTTAAGTTGTTTAAGAATTAAGAAAATATTTGATGCCTAGGAAGATGTTTTACATCTGTAATGTAAATTATGATAGAAGTTGATTTAGGGACAAAGCTCTGAACTCACCAAGACAGGATAGATAACAGAATACTTCTCCAAGCTTACCAAATACATATGGACTGGACATTGTGAATGTAAATCTTACCTGATAGTTCTCATAATTGTCATTATTGTATATAGTTTCCTATTATAAGAGAAAGAGTCCTTAAAAGGTGAGAAATGTAGATAGAATCTTTTGTACTGTATGAAATCATTACCTGTCAATAAAATGTTGTTGGCCTATTAGCTTCGGCAGAAAATAAGGAGGTGGAAGTTCTGGTACAGAGAGAGAATTTCAGAGAATAGAGTCAGGTGTGAAGGAGATTCCTCTTAAATGCTGAGATGTCCCAGATGCATAAACTGAGAAGAAGGTAACCAGTCATGTGGCACGCTCAGAATAAAATAAACTGGACTATTGAGATGTGACCTAGCTGGGGAACAGAACCAAAGCTAATGGTCTAAGAATTTACTCATATATAAGGAGTCTCAGAGGTGATATTTCTGGGAGCAAAGTAGTTGTGTGGAAAAACATGAGGTTACAGATGACATTAGCTGCAAAACACCCATATAAAAAATGGCATAGTGGCATGTTGGGAATAGTCTCGCGCACTGGGTATCCAGGCGCTGATTTCTATGCCCAGACATTTGGTTGCAGTCTGGTTGTTGGCACAGTCAAGCATCTCAATGTTATGCAAAAATTGCTTTTCAACACCTCTGGTTAGTAAAGACTTGATTCAGCCAATAGCTGGGCAGGAGAAGAGAATAGGGCAGGACTTCTTATCCCTGTCTGGGGGGTCTCAAGGAGATAAAAGAGAAAGAAAGAGAAGACAGTATTAAGAGACCATGTGGAGAGACCAGAAGGAGTCATCATGAGGACATATGGAACAGAGTGAGCCAGGGCAAGACTCAGATTGAAGGTAAAGGACCACATGGCTGGTAATAGGCTGCCGTAGAGGGTTAGAGTAGATCAGAGCGTACCTAGCTTAGTGCTTTGACATTTGTACAAATGCATATTCATTTACATATACATGTATACTTATGTATATGTGAGCAGTATACTTGAACATATATGTATAATGGGTTTTAATAATAAAAGTAAATTAAAATTGTGATATTTGTTAGCAACCAGACTTATAAGAAAAAGCACATTTATTTAATCAAATTGATATAATTACACATCTCGGAATTATTTATTTTGAACTAAAATAAGGAAGAGGAGATTCTCTCTTAGATTAAAGAGCTAATTTATGACAATGAAGGAATAAAGTCATTTTTAGCACTTTTATCTGTTATCTTTTCAATACATTACTAGATTTTCTGGTTAGGAGAAAGATGACATTGAAAATTCATTCAAATTTGTGTGTGTGTGTGTGTGTGTTAGACTTTGTCTTGCTGACAAATCCTTCAGAGAAACCTTTATATGAGAAAGGTTTCATTTTAGCTAATGGTATCAAAGGTGTGTAGTCCATGATCCTCTGGTAGCATTGTATTGGGCCTGAAAAAAAGCAAAGCAGCATGGCAGAGAAGAAAATGTAGAGCAGAGCTGCTCACCTGTGACAACCAGGAAGCAGTAACAGAAAGGCACAGCTAAGGTATGCTCTCCGAAGGTGTGTCTCTCATGATTCACTTTCTCTGATTAAGCCGAACATTCCACAATTTCACTACTTCCCAATAGCCTATTGAGCTATAGAATTCATCCATGGGATAAGTCATTTATCAGGTCATAGTCCTCAGGACCAAATGTCCCCAGAACACACCCTCATGAGCACAAAGTATGGTTTACTAATCTAGGTATTCTTAGTCTAGGTAACTTGATAAGTTACCATTTGTTATGCTATGAGTAGAGATAGTTTCAAGAACTGTGATACTCTTTTCTGTAGTCTGAGAAAATTAACACAGAACCATTACATCTTATGGCATGCCTGGGATGGAGTGAATGGATTCATTCAATACCCAAGAAGCTGTCAGTTCCATTAGTTTAAGGAAACATGAATGTGCCACTTTCTGCTAAAGAGCTGTATTGTTTGGGTTTTGTTGCCTCCTGGTAGGTGACTATGCCTTGGGGACAGCCCAGTAGCTATACCACTCCATTTGCTTCATGGAACTTTCTTTTTAATTTCCCATTTCTGTAAAAATATTGACTATGTGGAGACATGAAGAGCCAAGGAAAAGGAGCCAGCTTGCAGCTCTATTCCTAGTAGGTGTTCAATCAAGTTATCTCAAGTAGAGCTGAAGAATCATGACTTTATGTTCTGAAAAGTTACCAGGAAAACTCAAGCAACATCTATGAATTTCCCATTAAGCTAAGCCTATATGGGAGACACTGTTGCTATTACTCTGAAGTTGGAATAAGATATTAAAACAAAGTATGCCAAGGCAATACAATTATATTTCTATAAAATGTTATTCCTCACAGACATTCAGGATGTTGATTATTTATATTATTTGCTTTCTCCATTTTCAATTTCATGGTTGTCATTAAAATATCAGCAATAATAAAAATGTTTCTGTGATCTAATGGGTCTTCTATTGACTAATGTATTTATTTCAGAGACTGTTAAAATAATGTGATTTTGAATTCTTAGTACATTTTATTTTTTTAATGTGGGTGTGCACACATGCATCCATGCATATGCAAATGTACACATGTGGACAGATGCATGCCACAGCCTGTGTGTGGAGGTTGGTGGGCAAATTTCCAGAGTAGATTCCCTCCTTTTACCATGTAGGCCCTTGGCATTGAGCTCAGGGTGTCAGGCAAGTACCTCTGTCGACTGAACAATTCTGCCAACTCTAAAGTTTTAATTTGCATACACTTTAGTTTCTATGAATATTTTTCCATGTTATCAAGATATTGGATTTAGCATATTATCATTGATAGAACTTATGGACACTGCTTTTTCAGAACTCTGCTATAAAGCATAGTGTTTGAAGTTATCTCTCTACTAAAAATACTAAACAAGAACTTGGCAAATTATGACAGAATCTTAGGAATGAAAATCAACAACAATAATAAAAAAGAATGTCTGGCCTCATGTTCCAGTTACTACTAACATATAAAAAAATCCCCCAAAAGTTATAGACATACATATTTTATACATTCTGTAGGTTTGGAATTCAGAAGGGGCACATGGGTACATCTTCATATTCGTCAATGTCTGTAATGTCACTTGGAGGAATCTGAGGCTGAGGAATTGGAATAACATAAAAATTCATTTGAATACTGGTGTTTGGCACAGCTGGGGTTCTCTCTGGCACTGGTAGTTGGAAGATGTAGATCTAGATTCTGTATGTGGTGATTTGTGCACTCTCACAACGTGGCTCAAGTTCCATGTCAGAGCACCTTGAGCTATTCAGGCAAAAAGTGAAGCAGGCTATAGTTAAACGGTAAAAGCAGATTCACCTACATATCTTGTTAATGAAATGCAGCTGATGGTCAATACTTTAGAAACATGGACAAAAGGACACTAGGAACACACAAGAGGGATGCTGATCTTAACATGGAATTCATAATGGGTTGGTCAGGGCATTTGGCTGAAAGGAAGAACAGCTTTACTTGAGGATACTGCTTATTTTTCTTGGTTGTTACAAGGGCTGGAACAGCAGGTGAAGGCACTTTCCAAAGAACAATACTCAAGAATCAATCATCCAAGACAGCTACCATTGAGGCAGCTTCGTCTCTGCTGCAGCAAGTACTATTGCTGGTGACCTTCTCTATTGCAACCTTTGCTTTTCAGTTTCTCTAACTTCTGAAGTGGTTACCTTCCTGACATCTACAATTTACAGCAAAAGCAGAAGTGCCACACAGAGCCTATGGACTCATGCTCTCCCACCACACTCAGGTGGAGATGCTCTACTATATAGAGAATGTGATCATCACACTTTGGCTTATTTTGGGAGAATGCTTCTTAACCTTGAACTTTACATTGTAATAATTGTTCATGTGCACTTCAAAAATAGTTTTGTCTGGTTTAAATACATTAAATTTAATTGTCTTGGGGTACAAATTTGACAAAAAAACTTCAAGCAATTTTAATTTGCAGTCTAGACTTTGAATCAAAGTGTATTTAATTATGTGTCAACTTATTTAGTTAAAGATCATTCAGATATTGAATCAAGTATTGTTTTTCTTTCTGTGGTGGGCATTTTATATTAGATTAACAGAAATTTATGGGGAAAGTGGTTGCCTTCCTTAAATATATAGGTCTCCTATAATCAGAATGTGGCCTGAACTAAAGGCTAATCTTTTTAAAAATATGTTTTAAATTGGAATAGAATTACATCTAAAAATAATCACATCTCCCCCTCTCTTTTCTCCTTCCAGTCTCTCCCAACAGCTAGCTACCCTTCATCATAATCTTCCAAAGTAGTACCACTCTTAAGTTTATAGACATTGTTTCTTTATTATTGTCACACACACACACACACACACACACACACACACACACACTATGGTTAAAATACAACCTGGTGAGCTCTCTTTGATTTTCTGTGTGTATATGCTTCCAAGGATGACAACTCTGGATTAGACAACCAATCAGAGTTCCTAGCAGAGGCTAATTCTCCTCCCTGCAGCAGTCATTAGTTGCCTAGAGTCTCTCTCTCTCTCTCTCTCTCTCTCTCTCTCTCTCTCTCTCTCTCTCTCTCTCTCTCTCTCTCTCTTGTCCAGGGGTAAGACCCTAAGTAGCTCTCCTGAGTCCATGTTAATATGTGCCAATAACACAATTGTTTCAGACTTATTTATGCATCCATTTCTAGAAGAGATTGTTTCACAGCAGAATTCCTGGTATTCTGACTCTTACAATTTTTTGTCCCCTCTTTTTCAGTCTCCCCTGAGCCACAGATGCAGGAGGTGTGCTGTAGATGTATACATTTATTGAGGCTGAGTTTCTTATGATCTGTTAACTGCTGTGTTGGTTTGGAATTTTTTGGAATAGGTTTTGTTGACTGTAAAGAGAAGCTTCTTTGATGAGTAATAGTCGTCACATTCTCCTCTGGGAAGAAGAATGGGATTTAGAACACAGTAAGGAGTTACTTTGGTTTGGCAAAGTAGCAGTCTTTTCTAATGTGCATGACCTCACTAACACAGGGGATCTGGCTAGGTTTTCAGTCCCAGGTATGATTTCCCTTCTGTTGGGTGTGTCTTAAGTCCATAGGCAGCTGTTGATTACCACCAACATTTGAGTACCATTTATGGCCCCCTACCCTAAAGGATGACCTTAAAAGTAAGACAAACTCTTTTTTGCTTGGTTGTATGATCTAGTTTCCACTGGAACTGTACTATCAACTCTGGCTTCAGACTGCCACTTACACCACCAACTACAGCTTGTTTGCTGATTATAGATCTTAGAAATTCTTGGCTTCAGTAATTTTTACTTTAAAGTACTTTAAAAGAAATACCCCATCCTTTCTCTCATGCTTTTGCCATTTTCTTTCAGAGTTCCTTCACTAATACAAAAGGATTTGAAACCCAACTTCTTTCCAGTTCCTACAGTGAGGCAACATTCAATTCAGATTAGGTTTCCAGGTCTTTGCCTTTGTTCTGAATACAGAGGATGCTATGAAAGGGTGTGAGGTAATACGGATAGAGAACACTAAAGAGTAGCAGCGCCATCACTGCTGTGATGTATGTCAGAAGATGCCCTGATACCAAACGTTTGGAACTGAACAATCTTGGTGCTAAATACACACCTCCAATTTTCCTGCATGTGGCATTAGGCTATAAAATAGTTGGCTTGGAAAATGTTGAAAGGTTGAGAATTAGTCCTTCAAAAGCATCCCCTTCTATAGAAGGGCTGTGCTGTCTTCAGAGATGGATGGACCTATGCTGAAAGATCTTAGAGGATCTTCAGGATTAAGAAAAATGAAAGTGTCTGAGGCAGGAATGAACAGAAAAACAGACTGAGCATAAATAATATGAAATCAAATCTGTTTCTGGCAATTCAATGCTTTGCAATTTGCAAAGGCATCTAGACAGCAAACGCACAGAACCAGCACATGGTAGTTACTCAGTAACTATCAGAAGAGATCCATGCTGTGGTGTGGCAATTAGCTCTTCTCATTCTTTTCTGATGGCAGAAGACTATTGACCCATGTACAGCATGTATCTTTGATTTTCAAACAGGGAGTCATTTTGTAATGTTTATCGGAGACAATGTTCATAAACCATTTGTCATTTTAAGATGAGAGGGCTTGAATTATTTACAGTGAGATGTAAATGGCTTCTTTTGTGTTATTTTCCCCCCAGATGGTTGAGCAGTTGCAGCATTAGGAAGGCTTGGCTCCCTTTGCCTCTGTACTAAACACCGTCCCCTCCCCACACACATATACTCGAGAGCTTTTTCTATGATAATTCCTGCTTATTTGTGCATATGGGAGAAGTGTATTGAAAGGACATCACTGAAGACTGTTCATTTTGTGTTTTGGTTGGTAAGCCTCCTAAAAACAAAACAAAACAAAAAAATGTTGTCCCATTTAGTACTTATCACAGTCTGAAGAAGAATCTCTAACAATGGATGAAAATATTCCACAAAATTAAAAAAAATGTCCTGGGTTATTTATCATAGTCAAGTTCTTGCCTACAGCCAGACAGGATCTTGTATTATGCAAGATGCTTTTTTTCTTTTACATTTTTGTTCTTTATGTCTTTCATTTTTCTTTTTTATTATTATTATTTTTTATTGGATATTTTATTTACATTTCAGATGCCATCCCCTTTCCCCATTCCCCACCCCTTCCCCCAGAAAACCCCTATCCCATGCCCCCTTTTTCTTTTTGCTTTTCTACACTTTTTAAAAATGTTAATCAAAGGCTTTCTAAGTTTGGTAATGCTCAATCAGAAGTGTAACCTAATACCCAGCCTAGATATATCAACTATTTTTGACTGGCGAAGACATGTGAACAACTGCCTCCATATCCCCCCCTCTTTTTTCTCTCTTTCTCTCTCTCATCACCGAGCTTCTCCTCTCCTTCTTCTCCTCCTCTCCTTACTCCTTCTGTTCGTCTCGGTACCCCTCTCATTTTAGCTTCTCCTACATATCACCCTTCCTGTTAAAATAAAACTTTTCTCTCAAAATACAATTAGAACATAATTATGCCAATTTGTACCAGTGAGGTACAAGATAGTCCTAATACCCAGTCCATCATTTGGTTGACTAACCAGAACCTCTGTCATCTCTTCTAACTAAAACACTTACTTTTTTTCCTGGTTTTTTTTTTTTTTTTTTTTTTTTTTTGGGTTTAGAATGAATGTCAGCTGAAAACCATCCACTCAAATCTTTTCTCCCAAAGTAAATAGCCAGGATTGGCTCTGGGACTATAAGTTTTCAACCCTGTCAGAAATCCAGAGTGACTGAGTTAACTAAAATTATGGGAAGCACAAAGCATAGCTTCTAAAACTTATCCAATTTTTAGAGTCCACTGAACACCTGGACACTCCCTATACTACAAAACGTTGGAGCATCTGATCTTCATCCTTCTGGCCCAGGATCATCTGGCAGACCTAGTGATGCAGAATTATTAAGGGCTGATTACTCTGTCTAGGCAGATATAATCAGTCAACTATTCTGCAAGTGTGTCCTTTTCTGGACAGTAATTTGTCTGTAGATGACAAATTTAGTTAGGATAGATGACAGAGGTTCTGGTTAGTCAACAAAATGATGGACTGGGTATTAGGACTATCTTGTACCTCACTGGTACAAATTGGCATAATTATGCTCTAATTGTATTTTGAGAGAAAAGTTTTATTTTAAAAGGAAGGGTGATATGTAGGAAGAGCTAAGGTGGGAGGAGTACTGAGAGGAAGAGAAAAAGTAAGGAGAGGAGGAGAAGAAGGAGAAGAAGGAGAGGAGAAGCTCTGTGATGAGAGAGAGAAAGAGGGGGGTACATGGAGGCGGATGTTCACATGTCTCCACCAGTCAAAGATAGTTGATATATCTAGGTTGGGTAGTGGGTTACACTTCTGATTGATATTGAGCACTACCAAACTTATAAAGCCTTTGGTTAACATTAAAAAAAATTGTATAAAAGCAAAAAGGAAAAGGGGGCATGAGATAGGGGTTTTCTCGGGAGGGGAAATGGGGAAAGGGGATGGCATCTGAAGTGTAAATAAAATATCCAATAAAAAAATGAAAAAAAATTGTCTGTAGATGAAAAGAGGCAATTCTTGCCTAGTGGCTATCTCACCACAACTGGAGTAACTCCAAAGATGCTCAATTTCTTCTTAGAATCCAATACAGGAAGCTGTCAGGAGCAGACAGGTCTCTAATCAAAATGAACATTAATACAGAAATGTTTGTAACGTCAATTCTGTGGACTTCTGACATTTTGAAAATCAACTATCCATGTAACATAATCTGAACTGTTGTCTGTTAACTCCACTCAGCTATTTCTAAATAAAATGTAGAAAACACCCTAACAATAAACTCCAAGCCATGAATTTGCTATAGTCCCTTAACTCATAGGTTAACCATCTGAAATCAGTTGCAAAATTTAAAGAAGGACTGGGTCTAGGCCTTGTATTCCTAAATGTGTTATATAGGCACAATGCCTATGAGAGTATCAATATTCATCTCACTTTTATGTCAATAAGAAGCTCGTACCAAAGAAAACCTTAAATTTGAAATCAAGGTAAATTTTGTACCATTTAAGAAATTATAACTTCATCTTGATAATAATTATACAGATTTCTACCAGTAGGTTATGGCTATGCAATAAATTTTAGCTAATCCTCCCTGTTCCAACAAAACCACTACTTTTCCCTAGAAAGACAGACCATTATTAACCATCTTAGTCCCCAAGCCCAGGGAATTGGGGCACTGACTCTTCATTAACTTCTTCAAGCTGATGATGGGTGTTGAGATATTAGAAGAGGGGTGGGGGGGGGGAAGAAAATTGATAAGCCTCTGACACTGTGTCTTCACTGCATCCAGTTGGAATTCCAGGACCTCAGAGGTTTGAGCAGGTCTGTATAACTTGCTTGATGAATAGATATACACCAAGGCTGTATATTCTGCAATGTACAATTCTCATAACAAATTTTAGTATCAAGATAATTTTTTTAAGCAGGCTGACATTTTATTAAAGATGTTGGTTCTAACAGCTTTTCTTCGCCCCCCTTTTTTGAATATAGTATTTACACTTAGAATTTTACCCCCTTACCCCATTCCCCCCACCACCCAGGAACCCCTTATCCCATCCCCCCTCCTCCTGCTTCTATGAGGGTTCGCTCCACCTACTCCCCACTCCCACCTCCCCACCCTCAGATTCCCCCTGACTCCGTGTTCAGCCTTCATGGAACCAAAGATCTCCTCTCCCACCTATGCCCCAAAAGACCATCCTCCCCTACATATACAGCTGGAGTCATGGGTCTCTCCCTATGTGCTCCTAGGCCGGTGGTTTAGACCCTAGGGGGCTCTGGTTGGTTAGTATTGTTTTTCTCTTTGTGGGGGCATCAGCCCTTTCGGCTCCTTCAGTCTTCTCTCTAACTTTTCCATTGGGAACCCTTGATCTGATTAATGGTTAGCTGTGAGTATCTGCCTCTGGGTATATCAGACTCTGGGGGACCTCTAAGGAGACAGCCTTATCAGGCTGCTGTCAGCATATACTTTCTGTCATCCATATCAGTGTTTACTTTTGGTGACTGCACATGCGATGAATACCCACGTGGAATGGTCTCCATACAACCTCTCCTTCAGTTTCTGTCCCATACTTTGTCTCCTTATTTGCTCCCTTGGGTATTTTGTTACTCTTTCTAAGTAAGACCTAGGCATCCACACTTGTTCTTCCTTCTTCATGAGCTTCATGTGGTCTGTTAGTTGAATCTTTGTTGTTTCAAACTTTTGGGCTAATATCCACTTATCAATAAGTAAATACCATGTGTGTTCTTTTGTGATTGGGTTACCTCACTCAGGATGATATTTTTTAGTTCCATCCATTTACCCAAAAATTTCTCAAATTCATTATTTTTAATAGCTGAGTAATATTCCATTGTGTAAATGTACCACATTTTTTGTATCCATTCCTCTGTTGAAGGCTATTATAAATAAGGCTGCTATGAACATAGTGGAGCATATGTCCTTGTTATATGTTGCAGCATCTTCTGCATATATGCCCAGGAGTGGTATAGCTGGGTCCTCAGGTAATGCTATGTCCAATTTTCTGAGGAATCGCCAGACTGACTTCCAAAGTGGTTGTACCAGCTTGCAAACCCACCAACAATGGAGGAGTGTTCCTCTTTCTCCACATCCTCGCCAGCATCTACTATCACCTGAGTTTTTGATCTTAGCCATTCTGACTGGTGTGAGGTGGTATCTCAGGGTTGTTTTGATTTCCATTTCCCTGATGACTAAGATGTTGAGCATTTCTTAAGGTGCTTCTCAGCCATTCGAGTTTCCTAAGTTGAGAATTCTTTGTTTAACTCTGTTCCCCATTTTTAATGGGGTTATTTTGTTGTCTGGCATCTAATTTCTTGAGTTCTTTGTATATATTCGATATTAGCCCTCTATTGGATGTAGGATTGGTAATGATCTTTTCCCAATCTGTTGGTTGCCGTTTTGTCTTATTGACTGTGTCCTTTGCCTTACAGAAGCTTTGCAATTTGATGAGGTCCCATTTGTAGATCCTTGATCTTAGAGCATAAGCCATTGGTGTTCTGTTTAGAAACTTTTCCCCTGTGCCTAGGTATTCAAGGGTCTTCCCCACCTTCTCTTCTATTAGTTTCAGTGTATCTGGTTTTATGTGAAGGTCCTTTATCCACTTGGAGTTGAGCTTTGTACAAGGGGATAAGAATGGATTAATTTGCATTCTTTTACATGCTGACCTCCAGTTGAGCCAGCACCATTTGTTGAAAATGCTTACCTTTTTTCCACTGGCTGGTTTTAGTTCCTTTGTCAACGATCAAGTGGCCATAGTTCATTTCTGGATATTCAATTCTATTCCACTGATCTTCCTGCCTGTCTCTGTACCAATACCATGCAGTTTTTAATCACTACTGCTCTGTAGTACAGTTTGAGGTCAGGGATGGTGATTCCGCCAGTAGTTCTTTTGTTGTTGAGAATGGTTCTCACTATCCTGGGTTTTTTGTTATTCCAAATGAATTTGCAAATTGCTCTTTCTAGCTCTATGAAGAATTGATTTGGATTTTTGATGGGGATTGCGTTGAATCTGTAGATTGCTTTTGGCAAGATGGCCATTTTTACTAAGTTAATCCTGCCAATCCAGGATCATGGGAGATCTTTCCATCTTCTGAGATCTTCTTCGATTTCTTTCTTCAGAGACTTGAAGTTCTTGTCATACAGATCTTTCACTTGCTTGGTTAGATTCACTACAAGATATTTTATATTATTTGTGGCTATTGTGAAGGGTGTCATTTTCGTAGTTTCTTTCTCAGCCTGTTTATCCTTTGAATAGAGGAAGGCTACTGATTTGTTTGAGTTGATTTTATATCCAGCCACTTTGCTAAAGTCATTTATCAGGTTTAGGAGTTCTCTGGTGGAGGTTTTAGGGTCACTTAAGTATACTATCATATCATCTGCAAATAGTGAAATTTTGACTTCTTCCTTTCCTATTTGTATCCCTTTTATTTCCTTTTGTTGTCTAATTGCTCTAGCTAGGACTTCCAGCACTATATTAAATAGGTAAGGTGAGAGTGGGCAGCCTTGTCTAGTCCCTGATCTTAGTGGGATTGCTTCAAGTTTCTCTCCATTTAGTTTGATGTTGGCTGCTGGCTTCCTGTATATTGCTTTTACTGTGTTTAGGTATGGGCCTTGAATTTCTGATCTTTCCAAGACTTTTAACATGAAGGGATGTTGAATTTTGTCAAATGCTTTCTCAGGGTCTAGTGAGATGACCATGTGGTTTTTTTCTTTGAGTTTATTTATGTAGTGGTGTACATTGATGGATTTTCGAATATTGAACCCTCCCTGCAGTCCTGGGATAAAGCCTACTTGATCATGATGAATAATTGTTTTGATGTGTTGTGGATTCGGTTTGAGAGAATTTTATTGAGTATTTTTGCATCAATGTTCATATGGGAGATTGGTCTGTAGTTCTCTTTCTTTGTTGGGTCTTTCTGTGGTTTGGGTATGAGCATAATGGTAGCTTTATATAATGAATTGGGTAGTGTTCTTTCTGTTTATATTCGATGGAATAACTTGAAGAGAATTGGTATTAGGTCTTCCTAGCAGGTCTGATAGAATTCTGCACTAAAACCATCTGGTCCTGGGCTTTTTTTTTGGTGGAGAGACTATTAATGACTTCTTCTATTTCTTTAGGGTTTGTAGGACTGTTTAAATGGTTTATCTGCTCCTGATTTAATTTTGGTATCTGGTACCTATCTAGAAAAATGTCCATTTCATCCAGATTTTCCAATTTTGTTGAGTATAAGACTTTGTAGTAGGATCTGATGATTTTTTGATTTCCTCAATTTCTGTTGTTATGTCTCCCTTTTCAGTTCTGATTTTATTAATTTGGATACTGTCTCTGTGTCCTTTGTTTAGTCTGGCTAAGGGTTTATCTATCTTGTTGATTTTCTCAAAGAACCAGTTCCTGGTTTTGTTGATATTTTGTATAGTTCTTTTTGTTTCTACTTGGTTGATTTCTGCTCTGAATTTGATTATTTCCTGCTGTCTACTCCTCTTAGGCATGTTTGCTTCTTTTTGTTCTAGCGCTTTCAGGTGTGCTGTCAATTTGTTAATGTATGCTCTCTCCAGTTTCTTTTTGTAGGTACTTAGAGCTATGAGTTTTCCTCTTAGTACTGCTTGCATGGAGTCCCACAAGTTTTGGTATGAGGTGTCCTCCTTTTCATTAAACTCTAAAAAGTCTTTAATTTCTTTCTTTATTTATCCCTGATCAAGTCATCCTTGAATATAGCATTGTTCAGTTTCCATGTGTATGTGGGCTTTCCATTGTTTTTGTCATTATTAAAGACCAGCCTTAGTCCATGGTGGTCTGATAGGGTGCAAGGAATTATTTCAATCTTTTTGTATCTGTTGAGGCCTATTTTGTGACCAATTATGTTGTCTATTTTGGAGAAGGTACCATGAAGTACTGAGAAAAAAGGTATATTCTTTTGTTTTAGGGTGAAATGTTATATATCAGTTAATCCATTTGGTTCATAATTTCTGTTAGTTTCATTGTGTCTCTATTTAGTTTCTGTTTCCATGATTTGTCCATTGCTGAGAGTGGGGTGTTGAAGTCCCCCACTATTATTGTGTGAGGTGTGATGTATGCTTTGAGTTTTAGCAAAGTTTCTTTTATGTATGTGGGTGCCCTTGCATTTGGGGCATAGATGTTCAGAATTGAGAGTTCATCTTGTTACATTTTTCCTTTGGTGAGTATAAAGTGTCCTTCCTTATCTTTTTTGATTAGGTTTGGTTGAAAATCAAATTTATTTGATATTAGAATTGCTACTCCAGCTTGTTTCTCGGGACCATTTGCTTGGAAGATTGTTTTCCATCCTTTTACTTTGAGGTAGTGTCTGTCTTTGTCACAGAGGTGTGTTTCCTGTATGCAGCAAAATTCTGGGTCTTGCTTATGTATCCTGTCTGCTAACCTATGTCTTTTTATGGAGCGTTGAGTCCATTGATATTAAGAGATATTAAGGAGAAATGATTGTTGCTTCTTGTCACTTTTGTTGTTGGAGGTAGAATTATGTTTGTGTAACGTTCTTCTTTTGGGGTTGTTGGGAGATTACTTTTTTTTTTTTTTTTTTTAACATTGTAATTTTCCATCCATTATCCTTTGAAGGGCTGGATTTGTCATGAAATATCTTAGTTTCTCTATCAATATTGATTGAGAGTTTTGCTGGGTATAGTAGTCTGGGCTGGCATTTTTGTTCTCTTAGTGTCTGTATGATATCAGTCCAGGATCTTCTGGCTTTTATTGTCTCTGGTGAGAAGTCTGGTGTAATTCTTATAAGTCTGCCTTTATATGTTACGTTACCTTTTCCCCTTACTGCTTTTAGTATTTTTTCTTTGTTTTGTATATTTGATGTTTTGATTATTATGTGACGAGAGGTATTTCTTTTCTGGTCTAGTCTATTTGGGGTTCTGTAGGCTTCTTGTATATTTATGGACATCTCTTTCTTTTGGTTATGGAAGTTTTCCTCTATAATTTTGTTGAATATATTTACTGGCCCTTTAATTTGGGAGTCTTCACCCTTGTCTATACCTATTATTCTTAGGTTTGGCCTTCTCATTGTGTCCTGGATTTCCTGGATGTTCTGGGTTAGAAGCTTTTTGCATTTCATATTTTCTTTGGCAGTTGTGTCAATGTTTCCCATGGTATCTTCTTCACATGAGATTCTCTCTTCTATCTCTTGTATTCTGTTGGTGATGCTTGCATCTATGACCCCTGGTCTTTTTCTTAGGTTTTCTATCTCCAGGGTAGTCTCCTTTTGAGATTTCTTTATTGCTTCTACTTCCATTTTTAGATCCTGGATGGTTTTGTTTAATTCCTTCACCTGTTTGGTTGTTTTCTTGCAATTCTTTAAGGGATTTTCGTGTTTTCTCTTTAAGGGTTCCTATCTGTTTACCTGTATTTTCCTCAAATTCTTTGAGAGTGTTATTTATGACTTTCTTAAAGTCTTCTAACATCATTATGAGAAGTGATTTCAATTCTGTGTCCTGCTTTTCTGGTGTGATGTGGTGTTCAGGGCTTGCTATGGTGGGAGAACTGGGTTCTGGTGATGCCAAGTAACTTTGGTTTCTGTTGTTTATGTTCCTGCACTTGCCTTTCACCATTTGGTTAACTCTAGTGCTACCCTCTCTCACTGGTTCTGACTGGGGACTGTCTTTCCAGTTATCTTGCTTGTGTCAGAACTCCTCAGGGTCCAGATGTCTCTGTGATCCTGTGATCCTGAGCTCCAGCTGCTCTGAGTGCAGTGTCTCCTCTAGGATGTCTCAGGGTAAGGTGTCTTCTTGAGAGCAGACCAACTAGGTGTTCGCTGCTCTGAGTGCAGTGGTTCCTCTGAGTACATTCCTCTAGAATGTCTCAGGATAAGGTGACTGCTGCTCTGGGTTCTGTGGCTCCTCTAGGATGACTCTGGGTATAGTGTCCCCTGCTTTGAGGTCGGTGGCCTCTCTAGGATGTCTCAGGATATGGTTTCCACAAGGATGCAGACCCACTGGGTGTCTGCCTCTCTGAGGACATTGACCTCTCTGGGCTGACTCAGGATACAGTTTCCACAAGGTACAGACCTGCTGGATGCCTGCTCCCGCCAGCTGTGGCTCTGGTGGGTAGAACATTGCGCCAACTGGCCCTACCTGCCTCCCTGAGGACACTGGCCTCTCTGGGATGTCTCAGGATACAGTTTCTACAAGAATGCAGACCCTCTGGGTGTCTGCCTCCCTGAGGACACTGGCCTCCCAGGGATGTCTCAGGATAAAGTCTCCACAAGGGTGCAGACCCCGCTGGGTGTCTGCTTCCGCTACCGGGATGAATCTGGAGAGGGGCAGAAGGGGAATGGAGTTCCGCAGGGGTGGGGTTGGGTACCTGTGGGGGGGTCCTGCGAGCTTCCTACTCCCAGCTGTGGGTCTGTGGGCCTTTATGTCTTTCTAATAAGTATATTATGTTAGATTAGATACTCAGCGTAAGTGAATTTATTTTATAACACCATATTTTTAAATATTTTTACACATGTAATATCCTTTGATCACATTCACCTCTCTTTTACTCTCTTTTCTCTTTTCTCCTTCCCACTTGCCTCTCCCTCCAAAATTACTTCTACTTTTATTATTCTAAAGTTGAGGTTATGTATATTAGAGAAAACATACACCATTTGTATTTCTTATTCAGGCTTATTTTGATGAATATAGTTTTGTTGTTGTTGTCTTTTTATTTTGTTTGCCTCTGCCTGTTGACTTCTGGGATTGCAGGTGTGCATCATCATGCACGGGTGACATATAAATCCTTTCTATAGTGATTTTTTTTATCATCAAAAACTCTTAGTCTGGCTTTATTTTTGCTGCTAAAATATTCTCTTGGGATGACAAAAGTTAATTACACACTACTCACCAATCTTTGGTGTTCATTTTGGGTACAGCATGATTCATGGAGTGTGAGAGATATTTACTTGACTAGAATGTTAATGGACTGAGGCTCTTTAACAGGAATTCTTTGCTTCTTAGCAGAAGAGGGGCTGTTAGCAATGTCTCTGGTTTAAAATTGTCTTTGAGTCAGGTGTAGTGGCACACACCTTTAATCTTAGCACTCTGGGAGGCAGAGGCAGGCAGATCCCTGTGAGTTGGAGTATAGCCAGGACTTTACATAGAGGAACCCTGCCTCAAACCTCCCCTCCATAAACAAACAAACAAACAAACAAACACCAAAACCCACAAAAACTATGATGAATTTAAACAAATATATATGGATCTATTTGGTACTGGGGATACATCTTGTCTATAGAAGTATCAGAGATATGGATAGTAACACTTCACAATCCAAATGTTCTCTTTTGTGTCAGGTAATATGTGTACCTTAGGAGAGGTTTTACAAATTATTTTATTTTAAGAATTTCATATATGAGCACATTGCCTTTTGGTCACATCCATTCCTCCCACCCTCCATTCTAACTCTTCCTGTATCCCTCTCTACATCCCCCCCTTAAATTCATGCTATATTACAAAGTCCAATTATGGTTTTCCATATGAACATGGATGTAAGGCTCACTACCAATTGTAAGAGTCAGAAGGCCCAGAGGGCTTCACTTCATTGCAGCTGGGTCTGTTTTATTTATTTTTTCCGTTTAAGCACTATATGGGACTAGGCATATAAGAGTTCATGATCTATGTAGTCATTTGATATATTTTTTTATTATTTCATATCATTTTTATTTCTGATAGTGTTTGTCTCAAAGTCCAACTTGTCCATTATTAATACTCCTAATCTTCACAAACACAGAGCACATTGTCAATTTTAAAATTGATATCTGAACTTAAAAATATCTTAAGTAATAACTATCAATGCTTGCATCATGACCAAGAATGGTCTATGTGGTCTGATACCAAATTCAGCATTAATAATGGCATTTCCTGAGAAAAATCCGGAGTGTGCAGATCATCTGTTGCAGGATATTTATCTAAAACCTGTGACGTTTCCCTCAGGTTTGCAGTGAGTGAGTACTTAGTGGCCACCTGGAGCAGTCATTCGTTCTGAGAAAGCTGAAGAGTCCATTTCTGTCCTGCTGTAGTCCTTTCCTGAGAACTGCAGTGCTTGCTCGGTTATGAGTTATTGGAAGGAAGAGTAATGACATCTCCTTACATACCTTTGAAGTATTCCATTCTTCCTCAGCATAAACGTGATGGTAATTCATTGGGTCCACCATGTCTTTAACGTATATATGAGATATACAGATACTTAATGTTCATTAACAATGTAGTATATATTCTCCCCCGTTTAATCTTCACAATTAACTCATTGACTCACAGTTAAGAATGAGAACACTGATTCTAAGAAAAAATTTAAAAGTTGCCCAAGGGTCAGAAGTAAGATGGACCCAGGTAAGCAAGACTAAAACCCATATCTTTTAGGTTTTTTTTTTTTTTCCTTCTTTTCCTGTTTGGAAGATGCTGACACTTACTGGCAAACTCTGAAATATAGAAACATTGAAAAAAATAAAAATCCTGACTCTCAAGGATAATTGCTAAAGATTTTTAGCTTTATATCTTTCTTGTTTTCTTGATGCATCTTTTACAACAAGAAAAAACAAATCTCTCACTTGCCTTTCTATTCACAACCCCTAAGTCTCAGTGTGAGGCACCAGTACAGTATACTTTTGATGTAAACTCACTTCCCAGGTGAGAGATCCTGGCACTGGAAGTGTGTTAGCTAAGAACTCACGGACAACAGACAGACAACAGACAACAGACATGTCTCAGTGGGGTGTGCCTGGCAGTGGGGTGGAAGGGCAGAGCTGCTGCAAAGCACTGTGGTGTCAGCAGCATCTGGAGCCTCACATTACATTCTTAGCATAACCTGCGTATGGTAAGATCTATGTGGCAGTGGTAAGGGAGGCTAACAATGAGATGCTAAGGACCTAAGAGACACAAGGAATTGAGTGAGGATACCCATCTACCATGAGACTGGAATTGCACCTTTCCTTCCCTGGTTGAATGGGAACACAACTCCAAACAATACATCAATCACAGCCTTCTCATGGATGACCCAAGTAAGCCACACCTAAATTCCCCACTCATAAAACTGGGAGGAAAATAAGCCTGTGTTATTTTGCAAAATTGATGGCACTTATTTTACATAACGACAGATAGCTAATAACTACTATAGATTTCTTTAGACTCTTCCTCTGGGATTCCTGACTTGAAGTTCCCTGATATATTTCTATGAAGGCTGTGTGTGTGTGTGTGTGTGTGTGTGTGTGTAAATGCAGACCTCATAGTTCTTCCTATTAGAATAACCTAAATCTTTGGCAAAGCCTTAGACATAGTCCCTTTCAAGATATATTTAACCCAGAGAAGCTTCTATATTTTTCGGATACAAATACATATACACATAGAATGGTTCCTACCTGTCCCTCTCTGTCAGGATGACACCAGCAAGTTACTAATCTGTTGACTTCCTCCAGTAAGTGTCAGTCACCTGTATCCAAGGCATTAAATTCAAGGAGACCCATATTGACTGGCTTGATCTGGTGCAGGTAACAGCTAAGCTACTGTGGTTGATGCCTGAAAATACAGAAGCTCACATTTCATGGTGCCCTCTCCATTTGCTGGGCTTCCGATCTGTCTGCCCTCTCTTTGTTGTTACTTTTTAAAGTCTTCTATTCATTTATCTTATGTATATGGGTGTTCTATCCATGTACCACATGTGTACCTGGTGCTCCTGGAAGCCAGACAACATCAGACCCCCTGGGACTGAAGTTACAGATGGCCCTGGGCTTCCTTGTGAGTGCTGGGAATGAAACAGCTTTTGACTGCTGAGCCATTTCTCCAGTGCCTTTGTTGTTGATATTTTAAGAAAAGATTGCAAATAAATTTCATATTGATCCTAAGGAGAGAATCTACTTAACTTTTTCAAAAATGCTATTAACTTCACTTTCCTGTGGAGTCTTTAGAAATCACCAAATTACAGGATTCATAAATCACAAAAGACTCTTGTACCCCAAGGTCAGAAGAGACCAGACTAATCTCTAAGAGCTCAGAAGTAAAAGCAGTAATTGAAAACAAGTCCTTCCTGATCCCAAGTCTTGGTAGGCTGAATCAACTGTGTGCCACATGCTATGCATTTCAGCTTTCTTCTAGAATTTTGTTTGTTCTGCTCAAATCTGCTCTCACTCCATCGTTTGACATTTGTTAGGGTGGAAAGCAGACAGTACTTGCTGGTTAAAATAGCACCCCCTGTCACTATGGTAGGCACATAAGGGGACACTTAGAAAATACAAGAATTATCTCTAGGCAAAACACAGGACACAGCCTGGAGATAAGGAACAAATGATGCTCAGATACTAGCTAGCCATCCTTGAATTCTACAAAGTCAGCTGCTCTTGATTTAATGATTTTATTCTTGAGGCTGGAGAGATAATAGTTAACTGTACTTGCTTGCTGGAGCTATTGTAAATCTATAAAACTGACCAATAAAATTGTTCATCTTTTTTACACATCTATATCCTGGCATATGGTCTGGTAGCTGGTAGAAGCCATTGTAGAAGCCATCCTGGGGGACATGCTTAGACTCTTTTCACAAAAAGAACAAAGACATTTACTTATGTCTTATTTTGGAGAAATACACACAGCAATACCCAAGCAGTTAGCCCATGTTTGGTCCATCTTCTAACCTAAGATAATGTAGTGTGTTACCTATCGTTGTTCAGGGTTTAATAATGATGGCTTCTGCCTTCTTTGGCATGGAAAATGCACGCTAAAGTCTTTGAGACAGTTCTGCCTTACAGCTTGAATCTTGTCACAGGGGCTTCTCACTAAAGGTATCAAAAAGTCTCTATTCTATTGAAATTATACATTATTTATTATTATTATTTACTAAAAACAAAAGTGGAACAAAAAAAAACAAAAAATGGTAATTTTTCCTCCCTTGGCACAACTGCTCTGCTGAGACTGCCCTGAGTTTCTACTTGTGTTTGTGATTCTTTCTGAGGTTTTGGTTGTGTGCAGTTGATTAATGCAGTTGGCGGCTAATCAATATTAGCATCCAGGGTAGTAGGCATATTACTGAATTATAAATGATCGTTAAAGATGGGTTCCAAGAAGCAATTGCTTTTAGGCCTGTATTTGTTATCACCATGTTGACAACCTTGATATCAGGATTTTAATATCCGGTGGGATAATGAAATTTCAACTCAATGCAGATTTTCTCTGTCTTTGTACTATAATAGCTGAATATATTGCTCCAGGTGGGTGAATGGTGCTGTTTTCTTGTTCCCTTTCATATGAAGATATGAAGATTTCAAGGAGGGTTTCTTTTTCCAGCCATAGACTTTCTTAGACCTAAAGAGAAGGTAACAAAAGAAGTGCTTATCTGAGAAGAAGGAATTGTATTTTCTTCACCTTCTAGTTGGTCTTCTGTTGCAAGCAGATATGTTGAGGTCTGAACTAATGGTCTTTTGCCATCAATTAATAGGAAAGGTGACAGGGATCTAAGAGGATGCAGTGTATTTATAGAGATGAATGATGGAGAAGGGCTTAGAGGGAATCTTTCAGATAAGATTGTTCTCTCAAAAGTATGTCAGAGTATCACAAGATCTCGATTGTGTATGAGTTACTCCCATCATTGGGGTGTGGGAGGGGAAAGGCCCTCCTCATTCCATTCATCTTGCTCTGGCTCTTTCCTGAAGCAACTTGCTGATGGGTGAAAAGGATGACTCACTTTTATACTGAGTGTTATTGTCTTATGCTGCCAGTTATGCAGTTTCTGGTGTTAATAGTAATGTCACTAGTGATTTTAGTTACGAGCACTGGCAGTGTTCAGTGCCAGAGACTACAACCCTGTTAATTTCTAGCCTGCATTCTGTAGGTTCTTAGTTACATTGCATCCTACACAATGATGTGTGTGTGTGTGTGTGTGTGTGTGTGTGTGTGTGTGTGTGCCTCACAGAATCAGAGGGCAGTATCTTTTCTTTGGATCTCCCATGATACTAATCACAAAAATTAATTGATTTTTCGAATTTTTGGAAAGGAGAACTTAGTCTGAGTAGCAAGGATTCTGCCCCTTTGTTTGGCCTTGAATTATATTTCTCTTTTTTTTTTTAAGTGGCCTATTTCAGAGTTAGTATCAGAAATATGAATGTTTCTATTGGAAAACACAAGGAAGATACTCTTACCCAAAATGCGCCTAAACCGTTAAGAGCCTTCCATATATGTGCAAGATGAAATGAAAAATTTACTGATATCCTGCTGATGGAAATAATGACAGTTAATACTGCATGATAATAAGACAGAGACTTTTGTCCATGACATCTTTTCATTCTAACAGGAAGTGAGAGCCATAAAAGCTAATTATTTGCTTCTGTTTCTTCATACAGGTGGGATAGAGCCAGGACATAACCTACAAGCATCTGACTCAGAACTGCCCTCTAATTGTGTGTCACTGTCAGGACACACTACCTGAAATATCCCGGAATCAGAATTAATCCCTCAAACCTCTGCATACACTGCATATGTCTGTCCTTTTCAGCAGCAGGCCACAGGTATGCCTGGACTAGGGTCTAACCATGAGTCCTGCTCCTCTCCTTCTGGAACACCATATTTTGGGTAGGAAGCAAGCACATGGGGTTAATTATGTTAATCACTGAATGGTGGCAATTAGTCAGACTAAGACTAGGTGGTAGATTTGAGACAGAAAATCAGAAAATCCCGATTATGACTAAGAAGAACAGAATAAAATAAAACACAAAAAAGCCTACAAGCTGCTCCATAAACATGCTTTGGTGGGCGGCAGGAGAATAAAGCTGTTACACCCAGTAGAAGCTCTCTTGGGAATGAGTTTTGAGAGTGGAATCAGCTTAATGCATTGGAATGAAGAGTTAAAATTCATGAGTAAAGTAGGAACCCTAAGAGAGTACCCTAAGACACAGCATAATTAAGTGTGGCAGGCTGCCTTGCTCTGACCAAGGAGAAAAGACAAGGGGGTGGCCCTGCATTGCTTCCGTCTGGACTTTAGAAAAATCCTTTGGAGGCCTAAGAGATTAGAGAGTCAACGGCCTGGAAAGAGTCATTAGTCAGGGGAACAACTAGAGTGAAATGCACTCCTGACCCAAAGAGCTGATTGTGGGATTTAAAGAAATTAAAATGACTTTTTTTTTCTGAAAAGATACCAGAAAGTTTAAGGGCCATAAAAAAAGAAAAAAGAAAAAAAAAGAAAAGAAAGACAGGAGACAGGAAGGAAGGAAGGAAGGAAGGAAGGAAGGAAGGAAGGAAGGAAGGAAGGAAGGAAAGAAAGAAGGAAGGAAGGAAGAATAAAGAGATGGTAAGAGCTTTGAAAGGAATCTTGACTACATGATTACAGGAAGACACCAGAGCTGTCCTTCATAATTGAAGAGACTGTCAGGAGTTAGAGGCATGTGGAACACATAAACAAAAAGTTTCACTAAACTAACAGTGTTTTTCTTACAAGGAGCCAAGTGAATAAATGAGAAAATACAAAAATCTGGGACATACTGGATGACCGATATACAACCTAACAGTGGCTGTATCACAAAAAAAGAAAAAAAAATGCCACCCCTTCCACCAGCAACTCTTAATAGCCAATGCCTTCTCATAGAGGGATGGATCTAGTGAGTACCTTCTCTTTTCCATTCCAGTCTGTGCAGATAATCACAGCTGTTAGCAGTTCATAAGGTCAGTGGCCATATCCTTATGTCCACAAAATTGAATAAGTTAAAAAGAAAGACATGAAAGTAGTAGGAAGACTAGTTGGGAGAAAAAAGAGATCAGTGAGAGGGGGAAATAATGGAAGCTAATGTGATATAGGAGATGAATATGATCAAAACACATAATATATATATATATACATATATATACAAATATATATGTGTGTATGTACATGTGCATATGTATATATGCACACATACATATATGAAATGTATGTTTAAAATACAGTAGAATAGAATCACAGAAATAATAAGATGTCATGACATGAAGGGACAGTTATCTACAAAGCCTGAAAGGCTCTGAACCTGTTTACAAAGACAAGTGGTTGATGACACATAACCAGAGAGAAAATAGTCTATAATTAGTTACTAGGATTCCTACACTCTAACTATTTGGAATCTTGGCTCTTGTACAAATATTCTTGCTTTTGATATGACAGGAACACAGGCCTCTCTATATGTCTGAACAAGTTAAAAAAAGAAACCAAGAATATTTTATATTTCAAATGGGTTGCTCAATATGTCATCTAATTTCTTTTTAAAATACAAAGTGAACTTCAATGCAGATGTTAAACTGGAGTGAATGAGTTGTTTGGCATTTCCTCCAGGGACATGTGTAGGCTTCCATGCATGAATAAATTAGTAGGTACTTCTTTCTAACCCCAAGGACTAAACTTACAGAATACTATCTGTTTTGTCTGGTTATAGAATTAATTGAGATAGTTTATTTTTTGCACTTTAACATGCAAATTGTTTTAATGTAAAATGAACTGTGACCTTTAAAAGCTTGTGATCTATGAACATCTTCCATAGCGTGTCATGGAATGGTAACATTTCTTTCTATCTGTTTTGTAAAAAGGACTGGTGTCCTATATGGGTTTTTTGTAGATCATGAATGATTTGAATTTTCTTGTGAGTTAGGGACCATGACCTTAAATAGAAAAGAAGTGAAGAAAGAATTGAAAAGGAGGTAGGCCAAATGATCAGTGCTTTCTCCCTTTGTGCTTTGTAGCCATTATTCTTCTAGAGCGTCTTTCATAGAGAAACAAGTAGTATTGTTCAAGTTGTACTGAACATTATAATTTATATATTTCTTTACCAAAATGATCTTGTCAGCCTCAGGATGGAATTTTGTCATATTCAATGTTACTTTTTTTTTTTTTTTTTAAATTCAGATGTTCAACTTCTGTTAATCAGATAGTAGGTCTAAGTCTGGATCTGAAATCTTTCTCATTTTAATATATGCTGAGCTGAAATCATCCATGGAAAAGTGAGGAGTATTTTCTCAACTATTTGTCACTGTGACTGGTGTTATTAGATTTAGTTTAGTTTTGTTTATTTTGTAAAACATGATTTGTTATTGTTGTTGTTGTTTTCAATACAGAATGGGAAATAGACTGAACTACGCTTCATTTAAAGTCATTACTTTCTGCCATTTCAGAATTGCTTAGTCCCAAACCCTGAAAGTACTATTCTAAAATAAGAGGCATTATATGTAAGTGCAGGAAAAGGTCCCTGTTATAGAAATTGTTTTTTAAAACAAATGTATAATAGATTCAAAATTGAAAGCTGAATAGCATAAATCAGTAGCTTGGGTATTTGAGGGTCCGATAGGAAAATAATGGCTAAGATGGCATCCAGAAGTGGCATCATCCCAGGCTGCTTCCAGTGGAAGAATGCCTATTCTTAGGGCTCATACAGGGCCACCTGCCTAGCTACCTCCTTAGTGAAAACTCATTTCCTCATTTTGTTATTGGGAAAGAATTGTTCTTTCATTGAGCCAAAATGTATTTTTTTAAACTTAAATATTGTTTTATTTTATGTTTTACTCTCTGGAGCATAAGTATTTTTTTTTCCCACTCAGACCATCAAATACTCATACTTTTTCCCCTATAAATAACTCAAAGTTATCCAGTACATTGGCTTATCAATTTTGTTAATCATGTGAAATATACTTTATACTACAGCCTATTACACATGCATAAACACACACACACTGATTAAATATTATAAGAAACTATAGTCATACTTAATACAAGCATATTTTCTGATATCTTAAATTGTCTTTTTTACAAAAATAAAAATTCTTATCATGATTCACTGGCTAACTCATACCCTGCTAATACCCACAGATCTTGGTTAGAACAACACTGCCTTTGGTATGCTCATTTTAGATCTAGCACAGCTGTGGCTAGAATCCAGAAATGGAGCCATTTGTTTTTGGACCTTGGAGGTGAAATCCATAACTTGTTCTTACCATGCATTTGATGCTGCAGAGGGAAGATAAATGAATGTGTTTTGTCACATATTAAAGGCTTTGTGAATATCTAGCTATTTGGGACATGGTGAGACTGAGCAAATGGCATCTGGACCCAGAGGGAGAGCTCAAGGAGACAACTCTTCTTCCTGCTTCTGTGCTCTGCTGTGGTGGTTTCAGTCTTAGAAGGCCATGTTTAACAACTGATACATCTTCCTTCCTTATAGTCAGCATTCTCACATCCCTGTCCTCAGGATAGAGGACTACCCATTGCCAGGAACCAACTCAGGGATGCTATCTACCATGTTCAAGGTTAGTGGCCAGGCCAGGCAAGGAGCCAGGGAGTGGATATTGTCAACTTAGAAGTCTATAGTTTAGAAAGTGGCTAATACCACTGTTGGCTCTATTATACTAAGAGTAACTGTAATTACTTGATGAGTCACTCAGAAAAGTAACTGCTGCCTCCAGTCAGTGCACATTTAATGAAGCCCACACAAATTAATTCATCAAATCCTCAGAGCTGAGTAAGCCCAAAACAAAGCAGAGAAGGCCTTTGAGTGTCATGAGAACTTGAACAGTTGCTCTGTTTAGAACAACTTTTGGGAAGAGCAAGCATTGTGCAAAGACAAATGAATCTCTTTTTATTCCACACATAGAATGATTATCTATAGAATTTATACTTGAAAGTAAAGCCCATGCCATTTAGGAGGAGTCTTCACAGTACATGAATTACGGAAAATTTCATATTGCTTGCGATCACTTAATACCATAAGAAGATAAGGAGAAAAGGAAGTTATCTTTGAAACTAGTGGATACACACAGTAGATACACACACACACACATACACACACACACACATATATAACTTTATATGTGTGTGTGTATATGTAGACTGTTCCAAACCAAGCATTTATATTATAACAAATTCTAACAGTAATTGAAGATATATAGGTAAAATCCCAATGGGTAACTTTAAGTGAGTTATTAAAGATGATCTAATGCAAAACAGTAAGAATGAAGAAGACTAGTACAAAAATACATTAGTAGTAGACAGATAAAAATTAAGCCCAACTGTATTAATAGTTCAATTAAATATGAATAAATGAAAATTACAATTATTGGTTGAAGTGATTAGACTAGGTCAAAAACAAGATCTAAGTCCACACTATGTTCATAGGGTCTATTTTAAATATAAACATAAATATCAGTTGAAAATAAAAGGATAGAAACATGCAATGGGAGATATTTAGAAAAGCTGCGGCATGGGCTGGCTATCTAATTGGCTGGGCAGCTCTGCTTAGCTCTGGCCGCCATGTTCTGCACTAGAAGAGGCCAGAAGCCAAGTGTGCCACAACTAGAAGCAGCCAGAGGCCAAGTGCACCACAACTAGACACACGAGACACCAGCATGGCGGATGGCTTTGCCAGTCTGCCAAGCTGTTTCCACAGAGCTCAGCTGAGCCCAGACCATTCTTGCCATGCCCTAGGTACCCTGTGGAATGAAGACTCTTAATGCTTAAAGATTATCCAATGGATTTCTATATTTAGAAATGCTCAATTAACAAGATGCCCACATAATTAAAATAGTTACCCAATATCTAACTTTTAGATATAAATTGCTGCCCAGGACTGCTCTCGACCCATCTGTCCTCCTCCATGGCTGCTAGCTCTTTCTTCTTCTTTTCCTTCTCTCCTCCCCTTCTTTCCTCCTCCCAGATCCACCTCCTCTTCTACTGCCCAATCACTGAGCTCCACTGCAAATACAATGTAGCAGAATAAATATCCTGCTACAGAAATATGCAGATTTATAAACAGTAATGATAAGAAACTAATGTGACAAAAGTGATATCAAACAAAGTAGATGTGTAGGTAATGTGTGTTTTGCTAGAGATTTAGGAGGAAGTTTTATAATTATAACAAATTTGGTTCTTCAGATGAAAGACACTTGTTATCCTTGCTGTGCATGTACTTAAAATTTTATTCTTTAGTGAAAGAAGCTCTTTATATACAGTAAAAACCTGAGTTCTGAGTATTTCAGTTTATTTTAATTATTGAAAGAAAGTTTGAAAAGAGACATTAGGACTCTCCTTGAGAAAACAAGGAATAGACATTATTTAAAGCCTAAGGGCTTGTGTTATCAGTTTTTAAATTCATTATTGTTTTTAGAATAGTGTAAGTCGTGCACAGAGAGTGTGTAAGTTGCTTTTGTTTCTAATTGGGCAAACTTACATTCTTTATAAGAATGAAATAATCTTAAAAGTGTTACACAGTATCTAAATTTGGCAAATATTTGAAAGAATCAATGATTGTAGGCAATTTATTAGGTGAGTTTCAGCTCACAGATCTGACAAGGAGGTAAGTGTCGGCACTTAGGAGATTGTGAAGGTTTAAATATTTGCATGTTTTTATCTGAGAAAATAATATTGAGACTGTCTCCCTCTTAATTGACTTTGAGCAAAGTACATTGTTCAAAATGTACTTTGGCATCTGTCAGGGTCAAGTGAAGTAGGAATGGTTTCAAATGTACAAACCTTAAAGTAAAAATTTGAGCAATTTATAGAGGGCCCTATAGATAACAAGTCTGTATAAAATGCATTTATTAAAAGTGCCAGTAAACAACACATGTGGTAATGAGACTGGTGTGCCTGGAGCTATGGCTCAGATGTTCAGGCCACATTCTGCTCTTTTAGAGAACTCGTTTGGTTCCCAGAAAGCAGTTCACACTAGATCCTGAGGATCTTATTCCCTCTTCTGGCCTTGTTGGAACCTGCACACACATGGTGTTTATAAACACACACACACACACACACACACACACACACACACACACATCTAATTTTTTAAAAAAGATAAATCTTAAAATTAACTGGTAAATTTATATAAAGAAAGCTTGTTTGGAAACACAGATAATTGCGTAGAAAGCATTAACTTTAAAAATTAGTAATATTTCTCCATGTCTCGTCTCTGTCTCCATCTCCCTCTTTCACTCTCCATCTCTCCATATCTCTCTCTGTCTCTCTCTGTCTCTGTCTCTGTCTCTGTGTGTGTTTGTTTGTGTGTGTGTGTGTGCAGGTACTATAGTGCATGTTATGAAGTAGTAGGAAAACTTTTGAGAGCTGGTTTTTGCCTTCTACAAAGTGTATCCTGGGAACTGAACTTAGGCATTAGACTTGACTTTACTCACTGAATCACCTCACTGACTCCTTATATTTTTTATTATTTATTTATTTATTTATTTATTTATTTATTTATTTATTTGAGATAGGCCTCATGAGTCCCTGAGTAACCTTGAATTCACTATTTAGGTCAGGTTAGCCTTGAACTCTCAGAGATCTATCTGCCTTTGCCTCCAAAGTACTGGTCTTAAAGGCATGTACTACCACACCTGGGCTATTAAAATTGAAAAAGCAATATGATTTTAGAAGTATTTTTTTCCATAACACCTCTTTAGCCTTGGAATAAACATTTCCTGGCTTCCAATCACGTGTGTGTTCTGACAATCAAGAGCATCAACAGTAAATGAGATTTCTCTATCTGTCTTCATGTATTTTAATATTTAGAGAGGATGTGTTCATTTAATCAAACGCATTTGTGTATAAGTATTGATTTGAAATAGTGGGATAAATATTAAAAATAACTTACTAAATTTAGAATTGTTCTTAAACTATTAAGTGTAACATTTAAATTGCTTCTGGACAATATTTATTCTTAAAACATTTTTATAAATAAAATGTAGCTTTATTTGTCACTGAATTATGAGTGAGAATGGGCAGATTCTGAGCAAGTAGAGGTTGAAGTTTAGTGGGAGAAATAAAGCAGAATATAACTCTGTCTCAATCATTACTCCAGTTGCTGAACCTGCCTTAAGTTCCTTTTGCCTGACTTCATGCTGCCTGTGAGCTGAACCTCCCAAAATGAGTACTGTTTTTCTTCTTTCTATTTCTTTTAGCTATAGTAAATAGCTTTTAAATTAGTATAACAGGGACTAGCAAAGTGGCTCAGCAGGGGAAGGCACTTGTACTAAGTTTAGCAACTTGGGTTTAATCCCTAGAACCTACAATGGTGGAAAGAGAGAACTAATCCTCTTAGGTTATTGTCCAGCCTTCAAATGTGTACACAAACACACAGACACACAGACCACACACACACACACACACACACACACACACACACACACCCCAAATAAGCAAATAAATAAATTAAAATTTTAATTTTTAAATTAGTATAGGGGCTTAGAAACTTAAATAGATTATAAAAATTAATGAAATGTTTACTGACCCCAAACTGAATTATTTGATGAAAAGATTAGAAGGTCTAGGCCAAAATGCATGTTTTCATAATCCAGTTAACTCTCATGTGTGTTTTCTTTCCCATATGTACACCAATGGAATACATTATTCTCATTGTTGTTTATTTTATGGAGGAAGGTGCTATAGAAAAAAAGATGCATGTAATGAATACATGTTAAGCCAGCATTTACATCTAGGCGTTGTGACTGGAAAAACTGAGTTGGTTCACTAGAGCACATGGATTTTATCCTAATATGTGTCTTTGTATAAAGTCAATAGGTTTTAACATTTTAAACCAGAAAATATTCGCCTGTGGTAAGTATTTTTGAGAAATGCTCTATACAAGGGCATCTTCCTTGCATGTTAAATGTTAGGATGAATCTTGAGATACTGTTTCAACTTATATTTCTCCAGTGTTTTTCATATAAACCATGGCCTTTAGATTTTTCTTTTGGAACTATTTTGGTAGATAATGCCTGAAGAAATAGCATGTTTGTGCTGGCTAATTTTATGTCAACTTGGCATAAGTCATCTGAGAGGAGGAAGAGCTAATTGAGAAAACATCTCCATAAGATATGGCTGTAGGCAAGCCAATATGGACATTTTCTTAATTAGTGATTGATGTAGGAGTGCCCAGTCCATTTTGGGTGGTGCTACTCCTGGGATGATGGTCTTGGTTTCTATAGGAGAGCAGCTGGGAAGTGGCACTCCTCCATAGACTCTGCATCAGTTCCTACCTACAGATTCCTGACCTGCTTGAGTTCCCATCCTGACTTCTTTCAGTGATAGACTAGTGTGGATGTGTAAGCCAAAACCTAAAAACAAACCAACCAACAAACAAACAACCCCCATTTTCTCCCCAACTATCTTTTGGTTATGGTGTTTTATCATAGTGTTTCTAAGCCTAATGAAGACATCACTGTAGGTTTTATAGATAAAAGGCATCATCTTATTAATTTTTAAATCTCTTTTATGTTTATGAGTGTTTTCTGCACATGTGCATGTGCACTGTGTGTATTCCAGGCCTGAGTAAGTCAGAAAAGAGTGCTGCATTCGTTAGGACTGGAGCTGCAGATGGTTGTGATCAGCCATGTGGGTGCTGGGAACCTAATACTAGTCTTTTGTAAGGGCCATAAGTGCTCTTAGCTGCTATGTTAACCCTTACACCATTTTTTCTAAATTCATTATCATAATTATTTTAATTTATTTGTAACCTTGTCCTCACTTTTCAAAGTTTATTTTTTCTTAAAAGTTCTCCAGAATTAAATTTTCAATGTTAAATATGCATCACTATTAGTTATGTTGAGAACAGAGCTCTTTTGGGCTTCAAGGTTACTATGCATTTATACTCACACAAACAGAATTCTACTAAATGGACATAGTCACATAGTCACACAGTTAACAGCAGCAACTATGGGAGAGCTTGTCCTGGTCTCTTCATGATGGTCTGCGATGTGGTGTCTTCTTGCCTTGTAATCTATCTAAGCTGTGTGTCCATGACTTATGCAGTAGGAAATAGATAACATACAGTATGCCCACCCAAGGTGTTGCCATAAATTGACTATGTTCCTCCAAAATATCCATATTGAAACTTGATCACCAATGTGATTGATAGGAGACTTTGATATCTCTGGCAATGAGCCAAGAGATACCTTTTTGGAGGTGCCCTTGCCTTCACCAGCTGCAACAGTCAGGAGAACAGTCCTTGTACCTTGCCTGGGCACCACAGTAGTGCTGGTTCTGGTAGAAGGGTCAAGAATGAGCCAGCCCTGAGGAAGAGAGCAAGGAAGAGCTGGTCCTGCTGCTCATTTGCCATGAAATGGATAGAGTGTGGAGTGATGCCCTCCCCTCTTCATCCCTAACCATTTACTGTCCCCAAGGGCTCGAGAGCAGGAGACTTAGCCCTGCTTCCTTACTGGCTATAGCACTTAGGAGAACGGACTTGCACCTCGCCTGGGTGAAGTGAAAATTTAAGAGATCTTTGGAAAGTCAGGAAAGTCAGTTGTGTTAGATGGTGTTTGGCTGGGGTAAACACGTGAAGGAGTGTTTTCCTGAAGCAGACACATGGATAAGGATTTTTGCTAAAGCAGACAGGTGAAGGAATATTTCTCTGAAGTGGACACAGGTAAAAGGCTAAGACAGAGAGATGGCTTAAACAATAAAGCCTAGGCTCACAACCATATCATCAAGCCCTGTCACATAATAAGATATGAAGTGAAATGAAATATGAATTGAAAAATATATTTATTTTAAACAACTTTATTAAAGACATTGTTAACATAAAATACAAAATATCTAAGTGCACAGTTAGATAGGTGTACTAGCTGGTTTTGTGTGTCAACCTGACACAGGCTGCAGTTATCACAGAGAAAGGAGCTTCAGTTGAGGAAATGACTCCATGAGATCTAGCTGTAAGGCATTTTTTTCAATTAATGATCAAGGGGGAGGGCCCATTATGAGTGGTGCCATCCTTGGGCTGGTAGTCCTGGGTTCCCCTGAGCAAGCTAGGGGAATCAAGCCAGTAAGTAACATCCCTCCATGGCCTCTATTTAGCTCCTGCTTCCTGACCTGCTTGAGTTCCAATCCTGACTTCCTTTGGTGATGAACAGCAACATGGAAGTATAAGCAGAGTAAACCTTTTCCTCCCCAGTTTTCTTCTTGGTCATGATGTTTGTGCAGGAATAGAAACTCTGACTAAGACAATAGGCTTGGGCACAATCTACACCCATGAACACCATCACTCATGGTTTTTGAATCTTTCTGTTCCCACAACTGCACCCTCTTCTATCACTGTGGCCAGTGTTGTGATTTAGAATCTCCTTGGCATACTCATTTTAAGACTCACTGGTGCCACACAGACAGCTGCTTTGTTCTTGCTCACTGCTGAAGAATGTGACATTACTGCATGTGGATATGTCACCACTGATGCATTTATTCACTCGATGATGACCATTTGACTTGCGTCCAGCTTCAGGTTTTTATAAAAAATGGTTCTAGAAGTTAATTTCTTTAAAAATAAAACAATCAAAGAGTATAATTTAATGGGTTTTGACAGATATGTATATCCAGGAAACCATTGCCTTTATCAAATTACAGGGCATATCTATCACTCTCAAAGCTTCCTCCGGAGCCTGCTCAGTCCTCTCCTCCAAATATTCCTGTCTACAGGCATCTGCTAATCTGGTTTTTTTTTTTTTTTGTTACTATAGATTAGTCTGTGTTTTCTAGAAAATTATGTGATGATAATCATGAGCTATCTTTTGTGCTTGCTTTCATGTTTGTCTTTTTAATCATCACAATAGACTTAAGGTTGCCAATTTTGAACACTCACTTGTCTTTTCTTTTATTGCTGGACAATGATCCACTGAATGCCCAGACCACTGTTTGTTTGCCAGTTTAATAGACATTTGAGATGAATTCCATTTGGAGCTGTTGTGAAGAATAGTTGAGGAAGTATACATCTCTGTGTGGATTTAGGAATTTAATTCTTAGTTTTAAACAAGTAAGCGCCACGCGAAGCTGAATCAGAGACTTCCAAGTATAGTTCCTTTTGAACAAGTGTTTTATCCTAATGAACTCAGTCAATCTGTGGCTAGTGACAATTTCCTTTTGTGTTTGGCTTAGGATGGGCAGTGGTCACTTTAGAGGTTCTAAGTCATTGCGGCTGTGCAGATCGTCACTGGACGTAACTCCTAGTGCCGACACCTTTTCACTTAACTGTTTTCATTATCTGTACCCTCATCTCCAGGTTTAAATCATCTATTTTTGTAACACCATGTATTTTATAATACATACATAACACTCATTTTTTAAAGGAGAAAGGATAGATACATCAAAGTAACATTCAATCATTAATAAACATTAAGAAACATCAATAATTTGAAAGGCTCAAGGGACCTTCCTTTTGCTCCAAAACTGTTTTCCTTCATACTTGTCAGTGATGGCTAAAATCCTTCCATTAGAGATCCATTATGTTTGATTAATGGGTACTTTCAGTATTTCCCACTAGGACAGAGTCTTCCAAGATGACACTTTACTCTGACATGACTCAGGGTGAAGGCATTTGTCTGAACCCTTCCAAGTGGACAGCCAGAGGTCAGGGTGTGCAGAGGTCTGAGTGGAATGGCGAGACTAGAACTGACTCCACTCATGAAATGTAGAGAGCCAAAGGAAATAATGAAAAGGAATGAGCAGGATGAGCAGTCATGCTTTCTAGTTTACTCTTCTCCATGATTAGAAGTGAGAACACTCGTGTTTTCTTTCCTTTTTGAGGGGGTAGAGAAGCATCTTCACCCTGTCAGAATTACATTAGCTAATCCTGACAACCAATCTCTTCTGCAGAACTACCTGGAAACCTTTGACTAACGAAGCATAAAAGTGGAACTTAAAAATAAAAGTAGAGGGTTCTAATTTAAAGTCACCTGCTTACAGATCTGAAATGGATTTCTATTGCATTCCTCAGAGCAGTGAGCAAATGCGTTGCAGCTGAAAAGGAGCCAGGCAAGATAGAGGGTGCAGTGGGGATCAAATGATATTTACAAACTACAGAGAAACAGGTTCTAGGCATGATTGGCAACCATGAATAAACACCCCAGTCACTAAACTCGGCACAGAGACCAGGTAGTACCCCCAAAGCAATTCTGAAAAGAAAGCAAGGGGAGCAGAAGACTTTCTCATCTGCACAGCAAACTAACTGAAGAAAACCATGTGACACACACATGCAAAACTAGATGCCAGGAAAAGTCCTGAACACCAGCAAGACTGATTCGAAAAAGGAAATACAGATGAGTGAGCAGGGAAGTGTAGGTTCCAAATACACCTTGGTTTACACATCCCTTGTTGGTTATATTTTTGTTGGTAGAAAGAAAATTTTTTATGACATCAAATTCTTGCATATATTTTACCTTTTATAAATGCAAGTCAAATGGCACTCCTTGGCTTGGCAAAGTTATGTGAAATGACTATATAAACTTGTATTTGATAAAAAAATTAGTTTCTGTGGCTTCCAGGTGGAAAAGTCAATTAGGTAGCTTTTTAGTACAGGTCAGAAGTGGCGAGGTATGGATGAAGTGCTGTAGATCTTTGGAGGTGGTAGTTTATTGATACATTTTTTGCATGAAGTCCAAGTATCCTTTAGTACTCAATATTCAATCTGGATCTCAAGTAGGAGGCAGCATTTACTTTTAGAACCAAGCTATAAATGTTGTAGATAAGAAATTCAGCTACAAAGCATACAGGGGATAAACAATGTACATTATAGCACGTTTTAGAGAATAAAGCTTGAGGGATAGTTTGATTGTATTACCCTACAGTGTGAGAGCATGGAAGGCCTACAATAAGGCACTTTATGAATTTTTATTAATGTAGTAACTAAGGGTGGCTAGGTAGATCTATATATCTTAATTCAGCCTCACTCTGAGAGAAAGGTAATGATGCCAGAAACTTGTCAAGTCCTTATGGCCACATGTGTCAGGGAGTTGTATGACACACAAGTGGCACTGTAGATCAAACTGTAGCCATCCTTTCTCAAATCACAATCATGGTTTACTACACACTCAATTCTCTTTTGGCTACTGCTACTTACTTTTTTTTTTTTTGCCTGCTGAGACTCCCAGTATTTTTTACTTAGATTTGCAGGTAGGGAGGTAACTATTATCTAACAACTGAGCTTTGAAGAACATGCCCCAGGTCTCTAAGTGACTTGGGATCCATTTGTAGAAGGTTAGTTACCTTATGTCATTTCATTCTGATGTCACACGTCTTCTTCGTGCACCTGCCGCTCCTTGCACCTTATATTTCTACTTATATTCTTCCCCATGGCCTTGATGTACCATTCATTGGTCCATGGTTCTGCTTATCTTCCACTGGGTGCTGAAATAGAAGCAGATCTAGTTTATCAGTGATTTTTCTTAGATGAAGGCCATTTGTGTGTGTGTGTGTGTGTGTGTGTTTGTGTGCGGGGAGCATGTATTGCACATGTATGTACATGTTTACTGTTAGGGTAATATTGTTGTGCACTCTGCACTTTGTATTTTTCAAATGCTGATTTCTGTACCTGAAGGGAGTTGAACACAGACCAGATTTTGGTATTGTTATTCACATGGCTATAACATATTTTGTAAGCATTCCCTCTGTACCTTCTGATTGGTTTCTTAAAATTCTGATGGCCTATGGCAAGGGCAGGAAGTACAAGGTGGGACTTCTGGGATATATGGAAACTCTGGGAGAGTCAGGCATGGGGGAATTTGCTGGCAAGACACAGAGTGTAAAAGTAATTCAGGGTGTTTTCTATGCCTGTTCTATCTCGCTTTAGCTTCAGAATAAAGACACAGAAGCTTATATTTATTAAAAGCCTTTAAGCACTAAGCTGGGCAGATACTAATCTATTCTAACTCAGGTATGTTGGGCTGGACTACTTCCCAGCCATGTATCCCATTACTTGCCATCTTGGTCTTGCCCTGGCTGGCCCTGGCTCACTCAGGTCCATGTGTGTTTTCTTGGCGACTCCCTTTGTGATTTGTTCATGGAAAAGCCCCATGGTCCATTTCCTTCTCTGTGTCTCTGTGTCTCTGTCTTTCTCTGTCTTTGTCCTCTCCCTCTCTCCTCTCTCCTCTCTCCTCTCTTTTCCTGCCCAGCTATTGGCTGATCAGCTCTTTATTAACCAATTAGAGGTGATGGGAAACATTTTACACACCATTGAGACAGGAGATGCCTCAATAATCATGACAATGCCAATGTCCTGCCTATAAAATCAAGCCATTTACAGAATAAAACATTTTCCTGATCATAGAGATATTATGCACAGAGAATGATCTATGATGGTTATATTTCCAGTTTTGAATGAGTGAGTTTATTAAATATACAACAAGCAAAAATAAAAGAATGATGAGAAAGTACTAGATATAAAAACAGATAAGAAGGCAGATATCAAGTCAGTCACTTACAACAAGCAAAAGTCAATTAGAGTAGCCCCATAAAGGCAGCCAGCTGGAGTTTGAAACTGAGAGACCTGTTGGAACAGAGTGTCCTCTTAAAGAGAGGCTTCCAAAGAAAGAGCAAGTAGGTGTTAGCAGAACATTATAAAACTGGGTGCTTATGCCATCTAACAGAAACAACTGGGTAAGTCCAGCAAAAAGCATCTATCTGGGCTCATAGCTTTCTCTCTGTGGAGAAGCTCCTGCCTTCTGGTTCTCAACAAAATTGTTTTTACACCATGAGAGAAACAGCAGTAACTTCTGCTGAAATGAATTACCTTCTAGCTGTTCTCAAGAGTACAGTGTTTTTTAATATCCTTAGCTCTCTGGTCTATTCCCCTTTTGCCCTGTTACAGAGCCACGGGGGAAGGAGGAGGCAGCCTGTCCCAGGATAGAGAGTTTTAGAGGACACTTGAAATAGCCATGCTTGAGCCTGGGATAACAGAGCCCTCTCCACTCTCAGAATCTGTTTTCTATTTATTTGTTTGTTTACATCTAAAATGCTGCTCCCCCACTCAGATCCCCCTTCATAGAGTCCCTCTTCCCATCCCCTTCCCCTTCTCTTCTGAGAGAGTGCCCCCACCCTCAGGTATCACCCCTTCCTGGCACATCAAACCTCTGTCAGATTAGATGCATCCTCTCGTATTGAAGCCAGACAAGGCAGTCATAAAGACTGAGCTACATGTCTGTTGCATATGTGCTGAGGGCTGATTCCAGCCCATGTGTGTTCTCTGGTTGCTGGCTCAGTTTCTGAAAGCTCCTAGAGCTCCAGGTTAGTCAACTTTGTTGGTTTTCCTGTGGGATTCCTTTCCCCTTCTGAGCCTTCAATTCTTTCCCCAACTCTTCTATAAGGTCCCCGATTTCATCCAATATTTGACTGTGGGTATCTGCATCTGTTTCAGTCAGCTGCTGGGTACAGCCTCTCAGAGGACAATTATGCTAGTCTCCTGACTACAAGCATAACAGTATCTTTAATAATGTCAGGGACTGGTGCTTGTCTCTGGGCTGTATTTCAAGTTGAGACAGTTATTGGTTGGCTTTTCCTTTAGTCTCTGCTCCATCCCTGCATTTCTTTTAGACAGAACAAATTTTGGGGTCGAAAGTTTTGTGGGTGGGTTGGTGTCTTTTTATCCCTCCACTGGGGGTCCTGCCTAGCTACAGGAGGTGGTCTCTTCAGGTTCCATGTCCCCACTATTAGGCATCTTGGCTAAGGTCCCCCAACTGACTCCTGAAAACCTGCTTATCCTAGATCTTTGGGACTTCCACTTCTCCCCACCCTTCCCACACCCCACCCCAGGCAGCTACAGATTTCCATTCATTTTCCTGGCCCTCTGGGAATCTCTCCTGTTTTCTCCATACCTGATCCTGTCTTTCCATCCCCTCCCCTTTCCCACTCAGTTCCCCCCACTCTCTGCCTTCTATGACTATTTTGTTTCCCCTTCTAAGTTAAGCATCCTCACATGGGCGGGCCTTCCTTCTTGTTTAACTTCTTTGGGTCTGTGGAATGTATCATGTGTCTGCTGTACTTTATGTTTAATATCCACTTATCAATGAGAACATACCAAACCTGTCCTTTTGTGTCTGGGTTACCTCACTAAGAATGATATTTTCTTGTTCCATCCTTTTGCCTGCAAAATTCATGATGTTTTAAATAGCTGAATAGGATTTCATTGTGTAAATGAACCACATTTTCTGTATCTATTCTTTGGTTAAGGAACATCTGGATTGTTTCCAGTTTCTGGCTATTATGAATAAACATGATATAAACATAGTAGAGCACATGTCCTTGTGATATGGTGGGGCATCTTTTGGGTATATACCCAGGACTGGTATAGCTGGTTCTTCAGGTAGAACTATTTCCAATTTTTTGAGAAACTGACAGACTAATTTCTAGACTGCTAGTACTAGTTTGTAATTCCACCAGCAATGAAGGAGTATTTCCCTTTCTCCATATCCTTGCCATCATGTGCTGTCCTTTGAGGGTTTTTTTTTTTTTTTTTTTTTTTTTTTATCTTAACCATTCTGATTGTTATAAAGTGGAATCTCAGGGTTGTTTTGATTTGCAATCTCTGGAGGAATCACCATTCCTAATCTCAAGCTGTACTACAGAGCAATAGAGCAGTAGTAATAAAAACTGCATAGTATTGGTACAGAGACAGATCAGTCAATGAAACAGAACTGAAGACCCAGAAATAAACCCAACACACCTATGGACACTTGATCTTAGACAAAAAAGCCAAAAATATACAATGGAAAAAATAAACAAATGTTGGTGGTCTAACTGGATGTCTGTGTGTAGAAGAATGCAAATAGATTCATATCTATTACCCTGCACAAAACTCAAGTCCAGGAGGACCAAGGACCTCAACATAAAACCAGATACTCTAAACCTAATAGAAGAAAAAGTGGGAAATAGCCTTGAACACATTGGCACAGGAGACAACTTCCTGAACAGAACACCAAAGGACACTGTCAACAGGACGAAACGGCAACCTACAGATTGGGAAAAGATCTTCATTAACCCTACATCTGACAGAGGGCTAAAATCCAAAATAAATAAAGAACTCAAGAAGTTAGACTCCAAAAAACCCAAATAAAAAGTGGGGTACAGAGTTAAACAAAGAATTATCAACAGAGGAATCTCAAATGGCCAAGAAGCACTTAAAGAAATGCTCAGCATCCTTAGTCAGCAGAATCTGCTTCCAACAAGTGCAAACATCACAGAAAAATCGATCAATTTCATATTACAGTTTATATTACAGAAGTTCTCACAATGGGCCATGCCACACAAAGGTGTCTCTATGCTTTGTATATACCCTGATAGGCTGAGTGGAGCTGATCTTGGTTGTAGGACTTTATTATATTTCCAGATGTCATCATTTATAATTTACAAAAATTTCTTATTTATTTTTGAGTCCTATAGTTTTATTTTTAAATGTTGAAAGTCAAAGTATAAAATTATTTTATCTTAGAATTTTCTACACTGCATTTTCCGATACCAGGCTTTTGAATACCCAGTAAGACACCCTGCTGATAAATCCCGAGGATTAACAGGATAGATTTGTCCTTATTTTCCCAGACAAAGCTAAGATTAGCAAATTGCCTAATTTAACTCCCAGGTCGGGTCCTTTTCTGACAGAGTTCTTTTAAAATCCACTTTTAAATTGTGTCTCAAATATTCAAATGGCAGAGTTTCTTCTTCAAACTAAAGGCCTGAGAGTTGAAGGTGGAATCTCTCATGTCTGTGCCAATAGCTCAGAAAGGAATCAGTAACTGAAGCTACAGCGAATTCTAGACTGGTAAGTAGAAGTAAGATAACAAATGTAATGGTGGCGGTTGGTGGGCTGATATTTATTAGTACTAAGGTAGCCCCTCCGATTAGGTGTATTAGTAGATGGCCTGTGGTGATATTAGCTGTTAGTCGGACTGCTAGTGCTATAGGTTGAATAAATAGGCTGATTGTTTCAATAATTATTAGTATAGGAATTAGAGAAATAGGAGTTCCTTGTGGGAGGAAATGGGCTAATGAGTTTTTTTAATTTATGTTGAAACCCTAGAATCATAGCTCTGGCTCACAACGGTATTGCTATGCTTAAATTTATAGATAATTGGGTGGTAGGGGTAAATGTGTGTGGTAGAAGTCCTGGTAGATTTGTAGATATATAAATATAATTCATTAAAACCTTACTAAAATTTCTGAATTCCATTAATCTGGGGTATATATTTGAACAGCGGGAAGTTTATTTTGACCTCTACTCTGTTTTGATGTGTATTTTAAAGTGTAGTATTTTTCCAGTTACATCTGTTAGTATTCTGTCTAAACTCCACCTCCACAGTTACCTGGCAACAGCCTGGTATGCTCCTCCCCACAATTACCTGGCAATAACCAGGTAAGCCTGGCCCACTATAAAAGGGGCTGCTTGCCCCCTCCTCCCTCTCTTGATCTCTTGACCTCTTTCCTCTAGCTTCTCTCTGTCCCCTCCCCCATCCACTCTTGCCTTACCCCTCTCTCCATGGGGTCATGGCCAGCCTCTACTTCTCTTCTCTCCTTCCCCTCCCCTCCCCTCCCCTCCCCTCCCCTCCCATCCCATCCCCTCCCCTCCCCTCCCTCCTCTCTTTCTCTCTCTCTCTCTGCCTCTACTACCCTCCTGGCTCCCCTCTCATGCCCTGAATAAACTCTATTCTATTCAGAGGAAGAGATACCTCTGCATGAGCTGGCTGAGATATCCCCTTCCCCCATACCTCGCCACACACCCACAGAACATATTCTCTTTATCTCTTTATCTTTTTATAAACACATCATTAAGGTGCCAATCAACATTGTGGGATGGTAATGTCATCCTTGCATGTGTTGAGTTTATTTGGTCCCATTGGTTCCAATCACTTGCTTTCCAGGCTCTTTTCTCATCTCTGGATGTTTCAGGAAATGTGGTTTCTCTAGCATATTATTCACAAAATCCCCACACTCCAGTTCTGTATATCATATAACTTCATTGTAAGATTTCTGGGTTTTAGTCCAGCTTTCTTCAGAGCCAGAGGTATGGCTTGGCCCTACACATGGATGAGCAGAGAGATGATCAAAGAGAAGTATCAACAGAGGAATCTCAAATAGCCAAGAAACACTTAAAGAAATGCTCAACATCCTTACTCAGCAGAATCTGCTTCCAACAAATGCAAACATCACATGAAAATTGATCAATTTTACATTACAGTTTATATTACAGAAGTTCTTGCAATGGACATAGAAACACAAAGGTGTTTCTATGCTTTGTATGTACCCCGTTAGGTTGTAGGGTATGGCTAGTAAATACCATCTAGGTAGCTTTGTTGATTTAATCCTGTTTAATTGGCTTGGATATGTATCATAGTACTATAGAAACATAGACAATTCTTGTGCTTTTGCACCGGCTATAGCTTCTAGGCTCAAGAGGCAGAACTTGTGACAATATGGTATCCTGGTCTAAGTACTCTTGCTTCATGGATCTGGCATCTCGGTATTTACATCCATCTTCAGGGTTTTCAGGAAAGATTTAAAAAACAGTACTTGCTGCTTTTCATGAATGCTGTTTTGTGATTCCCTACAAACCAACTAGCACATAATAAGAGAGGAAACCACACTGAGTCTCTGGTAGGTGATAAAATTTTTACTGCTGCTCTATTTAGAAGCACAAAGCTCCTTGGTGCATCACTGAAGACCAAAGCTAACACTTCATTTTTGCAAGATATTAAAATTTCAAAGTACCCATAGGATATCTTTTATTCTTTTGCTTCCAAATTCACACAGGCAATTGTGGTCCTCTATTCTGATTGATGTCCAGACTACTCACAATCTACTTATCTACTTGGACCAGACCTTACATGGAGAAAATTCCCATTTACTACTTAAGAATTTAATTCAGCTATAAATTCTAGAAAGGCTGGTAAACAGGCACCTCCAGCTTAGGTTTCTGCTTCCTCTTAGGTTGAGAAGAGGCTATATTTATTTATTGCAGAGATAATTGGAAAAGAGTCAGATTTGAGGCTAAAGTCAATGGACAAATCTTGAGCAATGTTTTCTGTAGCCACATGACAATATTTAGTGATATGAACTCCACAGACATGTTCAAACATAACCAACCAAATTTACCTCCAAGCTAAATATAAATTTGGAAACGCTGTGACTTTGCTGTCATTAGTAGCGGCATGATTGTTCATTTGTAATGCAGTGAAATTTGAGAATCGAATGGCTATCTCTGCTCATCCATTTTCCATCATGAGAAGGGTCACCAGATTTAGTAAACAAAGACACAAGCTCTCTATTCAATTTGAATTGCAGATGTACAATGAATAATTTTTTGAGTCTAAGGTGCCATACAACACTTATACAAACATTGCATAGAGAATATTTGATACTAAAATGCTGTGTATCTGAAATTCAAATGTAACTACATTTTTCTTTCTTATCTTAATGTAATTAAGTAACTGGATCCAAACCAATGTCCACTCCCTTTTCTCTACATTCTTTTCTGGTTTTGAACTTCTGAATAAAGATATGACTCCTCAGTGTGTTACACTTGGAATCACAGAAGTGTAACTGTTATATTGGTGTTTTTAAAGAGACTAGAAGCCTGTAATTGAAAGAGCCCTAAACAGAAAATGTGGCTCATAAGATAATCCTACTCTACTCCCTCCAATGGAAGTCATTAATGCATGATATTTTGCAGTTGGCTAAGCCAGCTGCTGTTACAGGGATGGGGGCGGGGTATAAAAGGACATCATTTACACATTTTCAAACTCAGGTAAGTAAGTATGCACCAGCAGGTGATATAAAGAAGGAACAGGGTTGAAAACAGAATCTGATCATTTAGGCAAATGTAAATGCAAACTTGACTCTGTGGTTTAAGGTCCAGAATAGAGTGCCTGCCATTTGCTGGTCCCCAGGTGGAACATTAGGTATGTGTGGTATGCAGATGTGTGAGGTTTATATTACCTCTCAGCGTTCCACAAAATGGGCCATCAGGGCCATTCAGGGGTATAAATTTGTCTACCAAAATGGCCAAATTACTAAATTATCCTCTTGCTTCTCATGTTCAGACCCATTTTCTGAGTCATAAGTTAGAGGAACGAAGCTATTACTTTGCAAGTTTCCACGGTTAAGTGCAGAGACCCAAGACAGTGCTTTGCCTCCAGCCAAAGCTCAGCCTACAGTTCCTGCAGAAACATGAAAGCCCTGTTCTTTATCCGGCAGAGGCTTGAAATATTGTTAGGATGTTCACTTGAAAACTCAGGACTGCATTTCCTGGCAGGGTATTTGGGACTGCTAGGAAAGGCAAAAATCCTCGTATCCTGTGTGACACTCCTGAAGTGGGGCTAGACTTCTAACACCTGCCTTATGGTGCACTCTTTGCGAACCGTGGCTTTTCTGAAATCTTTTCCAAAAATGATGAAAAGTCTTTTAATTTTATTCTCAACTCAGAATCAAGCAGGTCTTTACTTTTTTTCCTTTTAGTGGCAAGTTCCATCTTTCAGAAAAGCTTAAAGAGGGTGGTAAAGGACTTCTGTGGGGCTTCAATCTGTTTACACAGCAGCTCTGGAGCAGAGAAAATACCATGCACGCTACAAATTTCCAAAGACCTTCTTGGCTAGTGTTTTCTGATTTCCACTTGTACTGCAGAAGTGAGAATTCTGTTTTTGTTGCTGCTCTGGATAGGGTTTCCTAGGGCAATGGCCACAGCACTGTGCAAAGGACTGAGCGGCAAGCATCATGTTTTCCATATATCTCTATGCACTTCCCATGCACAGCAGAAGAATGTTCCAAATCCTTAGCCTGACTCTGAATGGCACCTCAACATGGCAATGTTTCCCAGTGAAGGACTCCCTTGCAGTGGTAGGGTGCTTAGGGGCCATTGGCTTCATGTCATTGTGTCATTTTCAAATGAGGGTTGGAAATCTTCCTACTCAGAACCACCTGTCCAGAGTATGGCACCCAATTTGCATTTTATTCCACACTTCCCTGGTTCCAATACACAAGTGCAACACCCACCACATAGATGATTTTTGCTCTGGGCTGTTGTGAGTATTCATGAGGCATTAGCAAGGCAGCTTGTGTAACCTATAGCATCTAGCAAAGGTTTGCAAGTGCGGAAGTGCAAGGTCTGCTTCATACTTGCCTCTACCTTGCTTGTAGGCTCTTCCCCTCATTCCATCAATCTGGAAGTAGGAGAAAAGGTACCTTTCTGACATCCAAGTGAACAAACTCTACCATGTTTTACATGTTTCTTTGGATAGAGTTTTTATATATTGAACTAGGCATCCTAATGCCTCATCCTTAGGAGTAGCTCCAATTCTAGGTAGATGCCCCACCCATACCTGCCTTAAACAGTTCCTCTCTCCCTTTTTCTCTCTTCTCTCTCTTTTTATTGTCCTTTCCTCCTTCATTCCAATCTTTCTTTCTTCTTTCTTCCCTTCCTTTTTCCTTCCTTCCTTCCTTCCTTCCTTCCTTCCTTCCTTCCTTCCTTCCTTCCTTCCTTTTTTTCTTCCTTGTGCTTGGGATCGAACCTAGAGCCAGACACTTGTTCCACAACTGAATAGCATCTCCAACCCCATACTATGTTTTAGATACAACTTTAATAATGTATGAAATCTCACTCCACTTCCTTTTTTTTTTTTTTCCGAGACAGGGTTTCTCTGTGTAGCCCTGGCTGTCCTGGAACTCACTCTGTAGACCAGGCTAGCCTTGAACTCAGAAATCTGCCTGCCTCTGCCTCCCAAGTGCTGGGATTAAAGGCGTGCACCACCACTGCCTGGCTTTCCTTATTTTTTAAATCCACCCACTGTTCATAGTGTTCAGGAATTAGCTAGAGAGACAAATGAAATAGTATTGTGCAGCATAGTGGGGGTTTGAATGAGAATGGTCCCATAGGCTCATAGATTTGAATGTTTGGTCACAAGTATGTGGCACTAGTTGAAAGGATTGGGAACTGTGGCCTTGTTGAGGAAGTGCGTCACTAGGGGTGGGCTTTGAGGTTTTAAAAGCCCATGCCAAGCCCAGAGTCTTCCTCTTGGCCAGTGGATGAGGATGTAGCTTTCAGCTACTTCTCCAGCACCATGTCTGCCTGTGGTTCATCATGCTTCCCACCATGATGATGATGGACTAAACCTCTGAAATGTTAAGAAAGTCTTCAATTATTATTTTTTTTTTTTTTAAAAATAAGAGTTGGTTTGATCATGGTACCTCTTCATAGCAATAGAACACTGACTAAGACAAATGTATATATAACACATAAAGCCCAGGCTATATAGGTCACACTATCCATGGAATGTTTTCTACAAAAATAATGCTTGGGATGGATTTTAAAGGCCAACTGTTGATTAGAGAAAGGGGAAACAAATTCCAGCTTCAGGGTAAAGTTATGAGCAACAGCAGTAGCAACAGATCATTTTGGCAGAAGCAAATGGATTCTGTTGGAAAGAATCAGACAGTGTGATCAGCCAAACCATAAATGGTTCTGTGTGATGATGTGCTGTGAGCTTCATCCTGTGAGCTGGGAGGGTAGCAGAAGTATTTTATTTCACTGTTCTTTTCTTACTTCACACCATACAATTGTTTCTCAGTATCCATGGGAATTGTTTCTAGGATCCCTCTCCAAGACACAAAAATCCACAGATGCTTAAGTCTTTTAGGTAAAATGTAATATTTTCATCGAGCCCATGCAACATTGCATGCTTCATCATCTCTAGACATGTGTATTTTACATTATATATATATGATATATATAAATAAAACACGCACACATATATTTAAAGGAAAACAAAAGTCTGTATCTAGTAAGTAGAGGTGAAATTTTCTTTTTCAAATATTTATTGTGCACAGTGGATTGAGTCCATGAATAATGAATCCATGGATACAGAGGAACAATTGTAATTACCTATTTTATATATGTTTTCCAAACAAAAATGATATCCTCTTCACGAATAGGATTTATATTGCTTTATCTTTCATTTTCAAGAATTTACCAAGTTCTTGAATTGTTTTGGATCAATGAATGAATAATGCAAAAAGTATCTTAGGGTTTCTCTCATCTAAAAGTACTTCAGATTTGTTGGTTCATTTAAGTAGGTTGGCATGGAAGTTTGGATTTAACTTAAAGTATATTTAGCAACTAATTTCTGAATACATACCTTGCGGGAGATATAGAAAAGAGTACGACAGGCTTCCTGTCTCCTGCTGCCAACTCTTCACCTGCCAACTCTGCTGCCTCCACTGCTAGCCCCAAAGCAGCGACCAATTGCAGCCTTCCCAGCTCCGGTTCACAGCCTCAGTGCCACCAGTACCCTCTCAGCCATAACCCTCCTGGTCTGCGGGCCCACATTCCAGTAACCCAGTAAAACAAGAACTCTTGAAGCTTATAATTAACCAGTCAGGTTTATATATTAACAATTCTCAAATCACAAGATGCCCACACAATAATTTCAGAGACAAATGATAATGATACAAGCTGCCCACCTAGATTAGACAAGTTATCCCAATTATTTTATCCCTATATTAAAAACATCTACCTGTGGTTATTTACAGCTATGCTGGTTCTAAATCATCCTGCTTGCCCGCCTCCATCTTGGCTCCACCTTTCTCTCTTGAGACCTCTGTCTCTGTAACTCTTAGCTCTGCCTCCCCTTTCCCTATCCAATCACAGGCTTCCTGCTTCACTAATACTTTAATGTAATTGGACAGGGAAATTCCTGCCACATATATTCGTGTACAATGTGTTTATGTGTGTAAGCAATCGGCTTCCAGTTTCTTTGGGCTCTGAACACACCTTCTTGTCAGTAGAATCATCTAGTCTTCATTTTATTTTTCAAGTTTTATTTATAAAGCAATATAATAAATAACTGATAGTCATGTGAGCAATGATGAAACAAAAGGAAAACAGAGAGAAATTAAACAACCCCAATGCTTCAAACTTGGAGCCTAATACACTTACAGCAAATGTGTTTTACTTCCTCAGAAAATGTTGACAGCTTATGTTTCTACTATTCCATTCTCGATGCTACAAGGCTCTGGTCACGTGGTTCTTGAGAGGAAGGAAAGTTCAGGAATGTAGCTTACTCGTAAAGAAGGATTTGACTTCAGCCTTCCAACTGTCAACTTTCACACCACAGCTTATGTCAGTTGATAAAATACTGGAGCAGTGTTTTCAAATCCCTTTGGACACTGAGCTTGAAGTCAGAAAGGTTGCTTCTTCTAAAAGTGCAGAAACTGTGTTTCATTGTGGGTGCAGGGGGATGAATTCTCTTCACAGAACACAAAACTGGACTCATTTCTGTCTTCCAACTGTTTATACTTACATGTGGTCTAAACGTTTCCTCTCTTCCTCACTAAGAAGCATGTAATAACCAGAAAGCCAGAAGCCCTAGGAAGAAGGCAGTCAAACAGCTAAGGTATCCTGTGACTGCTCCAGGGTTTATGGGTAGTCCTGTTGGGAAGGAGTTTTATAGGTCAGATGGTCCAGATTAATTAGGCTGATTTCATCGTCATGTAAAATTCATATTATGAGGTGACATTTTTATGGATGTGCCAAACTTTGACAAGCAACAAATTCATTTGACCAACTCCTTTACTTTCTAATTTAAACAACCAGAAGGAAAAATCCCCAGGATTTGTCACTGTGTGTTCATTCTGTGCCGACTGGGTTGCCCAGGTTGAAGGATCTTGCTCTGACCTGCAATGGAGGGACTGCTGTCACAATTCTTCCACATGGCAACTCTGGTGTTCCCTGATCTGTGATATGATTGGAGAGAACATGAGAGCAAAAGCACACAGACACAATGGCAAATGGTGGAATGCAAATGACTGCACTTTACAAGGTGGGGCATTAAGAATGAATGTCCTGATATTTTAATGAAGAAGTTAAACAAGCGTGGGTTAGAGTCTGAGGAAGTCCTGACTCAATTTAATTTCATCACAACAAACTATTACATTTGATTAAGTCACATAGCATTCTAAAACACACACACACACACTCTCTCTCTCTCTTTATAGTTGTTATGTGCCAACACTAAGACAGCTTTCTTAACATTGCCATTATGAATAGCATGGGTTGAGTAATTCATGGTGGATAGCTGTGCTATGCATTGTTGGATCTGTAATAGCATCTCTGGCTTCAATCACTATATGGAATGGCCAATTCTCTGATCTTTGTCAACTAAAACTGTCTTCAGACATTTTCTAATGTCCAGGCATGGAAGATGGGGCAAAGTCCACAGTTCTAATGCTTAATAAACACTTGCTAAACAGAATTATAGCCTTAAGAAGTCTATCCACTCAATTTCTAAGTCTGTGTAATTAATCAGTTATCGACCATTTTATTTTAAAACCAACATTAAACTGGATCTAGAAGATCATTCTAAACACCAAGGATACACAACAACTAGTCCTTGGGGCCGATTACAACTCCTAGTGTGAAGGGATTACTAATTAATGATTAAATGAATATATCACTGCATCAAAATAGGATGTATGCAAGGTTACAATTTACTAGCCACAATTGGACATGTGCATTGAGCTGAAAAGCATATCCCCAAAAGCACCAGGGCAAAGCATGTGGGCAGAATGAGTCCTGGATGCTACTAGCCTGCTTCTGTTGCTGCTGCTTCTCATGTTATCCCCTATTATCATAATATGTTATGAAATGCTTAAAATATATTTGGGGAGTTAAAGTTTTCCAAAGATAAGGGAAGGGTGGTACTTTGTTTCCATGTTGGTTCCTTTTAAGGTCATCTTGAGTTCTTTACAGGAAAATCATACCCACCCATACAATTCTTGGGATGACTCATTTAAATCCATCAATTCAATAATCACTTCTGTGTTATTACTGGTTTTTCTGTATCCATAATTTCATTTTTATTGAAATGTAACTCATGTAGCACCAACATGTGTATGAATTTACAAACATAAATCATCCTCTGTTAAAATTTAAAATTATTCACAATGGTTGTACAATCACTATCCTGTGTGATTTTAAGAACTTATCCCATTCTAGAAAGGAACAATTAGAAATCCCTCTCAGTAACTGGAAATTTCTGTTTTCTTTTAAAACGCAGTTATGTCATATGATGTTTTGCCAGAGCAGACATAGGTAAGAAGATGCTTTGCTGATGCAGACACAGCTCATAGGATGTTTTGCTAAAGCAGACATGTGAGAGGATGTATGATGTTTAGAAAAAATAGAAATATGACCCCAAAGATAGTGGAAGGAGGCTCTGGCATTGGTTCACTTTGGTCTGCCTTGGTAGTCTTCCCTGACGACAGTTTTGTACTGGCTCACCTTACATCACATTGCTGATCTTCACTTGTTCTGACTTCTTAGAGAGTAACTCACCAAAGAACTTCATGATATTCTGGTGGCTTCTTGCATTTCCATGGACTTGGGCTGAGGCTTGCAGTTTCTTTATTGATTTGTGAGTGGTGATTGCTGAGTCGACTGGACTGCAGCTACTGATTCATGTTGGTGTTTTGCTAAAGGACTGGACTGCTGACAACAAAGACTGGAATGGCCGCAAAGAACTATTTCTCAACAGGCCCACAAATCCTATTTCCTATTAACCTTTATTTTCCACTACCTCTAATAAGTGGTGGCTAAAGTAAGTTTCAAAAAATCAAAGCCAACAGGTCCACATCTCTCAAGCTTCTATTATCACCATGAAGTTTTATTTATTTATTTATTTATTTATTTATTTATTTATCACTGGATGTTTTATTTCAATAGAATCACACAGTACATGACCCTTGGTGTCTGGCTTCTTTCACTTAGAACTCTGTCTTTGAGACTCATTCTAAAGTAGAGGCTTGTGTCTTCAACCATCTACTTCACTGGTTTCTTAACTCTTCCACTGCTTAGGTCTGACTGAATTCAGTGTCCCCACTCCTGCACACAATCTAAGGATTCCCATTCTTAGCCAGTGATGTCTTGTTACTCTTTACTTATTGATAGAATCCAATTGGCTCATGAGTTCTGTCTTTCTATGGTATCACTGGTTCATTCACACCTCCATATCCCTCTTCTAGGATGATTTGTAGCCCTGTGACAGGTAATTTATTACCATACTTCATCTACTTCATGTTGTCTCTTCCTCTCTTTTATATCTTCCCTTGGTTGCTCCTACCCTCTGGAACAAGACTGAAAGCCTCAGCAGACCATGTCAGTGTCATATTGCACCTTTTTCTCTATTCTCCATTCTACTCACCAGCTCTCTCTATCCACATTTTGTGTACACTTTTTCTAAAAGAAGAAGCCTGTTGTATGTTCTCAGATATCTGTGTGTGTAGCCTCTGTCATTATGTTAGATGTGATAAAGATGTGATGAAGGATGGTGTTCTTTCTTTGGCCTGGAATTCTTGGAAATGTCTCCTTCTGAGAGATTTCTCTAATGCTTCCTACTCGACCTATGCAGTTTTCTTTCTCCTACTTTCATAGGTCAGAGAAGTTATCACACTATACTATTCTGTTTTCTACCTGTATCTATTAAATGCCAGTCCCTGTGCCAAGCATATTCAAATAATGAAATTGTCCTCCTGGCTAATATCAAATATATACAAAGAACTCAAGAAATTAGATGCCAAACAACAAAATAACCCCATTAAAATGGGGTACAGAGCTAAACAAAGAATTCTCAACTGAGGAAACAGGAATGGTCAAGAAGCATCTTAAGAAACGCTCAACATCCTTAGTCATCAGGGAAATGCAAATCAAAACAACACTGAGATACCACCTCACACCAGTCAGAATGGCTAAGATCAAAAATTCAGGTGATAGTAGATGCTGGCAAGGATGTGAAGAAAGAGGAACACTCCTTCATTGTTGATGGGTTTGCAAGCTGGTACAACCACTCTGGAAGTCAGTCTGGTGGTTCCTCAGAAAATTGGACATAGCACTACCTGAAGACCCAGCTATACCACTCCTGGGCATATACCCAGAAAATGCCCCAACATATAACAAAGACTTATGCTCCACTATGTTCATAGCAGCCTTATTTATAATAGCCAGAAGCTGGAAAGAACCCAGATGCCCTTCAACAGAGGAATGGATACAAAAAATGTGGTACATTTACACAATGGAATATTACTCAGCTATTAAAAATAATGAATTCGAGAAATTCTTAGGTAAATGGATGGAAGTAGAAAATATCATCCTGAGTGAGGTAAGCCAATCACAAAAGAACACACATGGTATTTACTCACTGATAAGCAGAGATTAGCCCAAAAGTTTGAAACAACAAAGATTCAACTACCAGACCACATGAAGCTCATGAAGAAGGAAGAACAAGTGTGGATGCCTAGGTCTTTCTTAGAAGGAGTAACTAAACACTCAAAGGAGCAAATATGGAGACAAAGTGTGGGACAGAATCTGAAGGAGAGGTTGTATGGAGACCATTCCACCTGGGTATTCATTCCATGGGCAGTCACCAAAAATAGATTCTGATATGGATGACAGGAAGGGAAAGCTGACAGCAGCCTGATAAGGCTGTCTCCTTAGAGGTCCCCCAGAGTCTGACATACCCAGAGGCAGATACTCACAGCTAACCATTAATCTGATCAAAGGTTCCCAGTGGAGAAGTTAGAGAGTAAACTGAAGGAGCCTAAAGGGTTGGTGGCCTCATGAGGAGAGCAACAATACCAACCAGCCAGAGCTCCCCAGGGTCTAAACTACCAGCATAGGAGCACATATGGAGGGATACATGACTCCAGCTGTATATGTAGGGAAGGATGGCCTTGTTGGGCATAGGTGGGAGAGGAGATCTTTGGTCTCATGAAGGATGAACACTGAGTGTGTGTGTGTGAACCTGAGGGTAGGGAAGGGGGAGTGGGGGCTAGGTGGGTGCACACCCTCATAGATGCAGGAGGAGGAGGGATGGGATAAGGGGTTCCTGGGTGGTGGGAGGAATGCAGTAAGGGAGATAAAATTTGAAATGTAAATATTATATCCAATAAAAGAGGGGAAAAAAAAGAAAATCGGTTAGAACCAACATCCTTAATAAAATGTCAGCCCTCTTAAAAAAATTATCTTGATACTAAAATTTGTTTTGAGTATTGTATATTGCAGAACAAACAGCCTTGGTGTATCTACTCAACAAGCAAGCTGGGCAGACCTGCTCAAACCTCTGAGGTCCTGGAATTCCATCTGGATGCAGTGAAGACACAGCATCAGAGGCTTATCAATTTACTCTTCCCCCCACTCCTCTTTAATATCTCAACACCCATAATCAGCTTGAAGAAGTTAATGAAGAGTCAGCACCCCTATTCCCTGGGCTTGGGGACTAAGGTGGTGAATGTTGGGCTGTCTTTCTAGGGGAAAGTAGTGGTTTTGTGGGAATAGAGAGGATTAGCTAGGATTTATTGCATAGCCATAACCTATTGGTAGAAATCTGTACAATTATTATCAAGATGAAGATATAATTTCTTAAATGGCACCAATTTACTTTGATTACAAATTTTAAGGTTTTCATTGGTACAAGCTTCTTATTGATATAAAAGTGAGATGAATATTGTTACTCTCATAGGCATTATACCAGTATAACACGTTTAGGAATACAAGGCTTAGACCCAGTCCTTCTTTAACTTTTTAAAACAGATTTGAGATGGTTAGCCTGTGAGTTAAGGGACTATAGCAAATTCATGGCTTGGAGTTTATTGTTAGGGTGTTTTATTTAGAAATAGCTGAGTGGAGTTAACAGACAACAGTCCAGATTATGTTACATGGATAGTTGGTTTTCAAAACATCAGAAGTCCACAGAATTGACGTGACAAACATTTCTGTATTAATGTTCATTTTGATTAGACACCGGTCTGCTCCTGACAGCTTCTTGTATTGAATTCTAAGAAGAAATTGAGCATCTTTGGAGTTACTCCAGTTGTGGTGGGACAGCCACTAGACAAGAATTGCCTCTTTCCATCTACAGACAAATTACTGTCCAGAAAAGGACACACTTCCAGAATAGTCAACTGATTATATCTGCCTAGACAAAGTAATCAGCCCTTAATAATTCTGTAGCACTAAGGTTTGTCAGATGATCCTGGGCCAGAAGGCGGTAGAACAGATGCTCTAACGTTTTGTAGTAGAGGGAGTGTCTAGGTGTTCAGAGGTCTCTATAAATTGGCTAAAGTTTAGAAGCTATGCTTTGTGCTTCCCACAATTATAGTTAATTCAGATATTCTGGATTTCTGACGGGGTTGAAAACTTATAGTCTCATAGCCAAACCTGGCTATTTATTTACCTTGGGAGAAAAGATTTGAGTGGATGGTTTTCAGCTGACATTCATTCTAAAGCCAAGGAAAAAGCTAGTTTCAGAACTAAGTGTTTTAGTTAGGATTGATGACAGAGGTTCTGGTTAGTCAACAAAATGATGGACTGGGTATAAGGACTATCTTGTACCTCATTGGTACAAATTGGCATAATTATCCTCTAATTGTATTTTGAGAGAAAAGTTTTATTTTAACAGGAAGGGTGATATGTAGGAGGAGCTAAGGTGGGAGGAGTACTGAGAGGAAGAGAAGGAGTAAGGAGAAGAGAAGAAGAAGGAGAGGAGAAGCTAGGTGATGAAAGAGAGAAAGAGGGGGGAGACAGGAAGGTAGATGTTCACGTATCTCCACCAGTCAAAGATAGTTAATATATCTAGGGTGGGTAGTGGGTTACACCTCTGATAGAGCATTACCAAACTTATAAAGTCTTTGATTAACATTTTTTAAAAAATGTATAAATGCAAAAAGGAAAAGGGGGCATGGGAGAGGGGCTTTCTAAGGGGGCGGATGGGGAAAGGAGATGGCATCTGAAGTGTAAATAAAATATCCAATAAAAAAAAAGAAATTGTCCTCCTGCCATTTCATTTTGGATGGTGCTTAAATTTAGAAAACTAGGGGGTGGGATTTATGTTCAAGGGTTTATAAAGCTAATTATAAATTACATTTCATTCTTTTACTTGGAGAAGTGGAGGTATGGAAATAAATGTTACTTCAATATAATTTGCTTTTAAAAACAACTTTATTATGCTTAATTGAAGCAGGCTTGCCACTAGATTTTTCCAATGAAATCCTCTTAATGAAGATTTAACACTGGTGTTCCAAAGAAATTGATGGAGATAAAATCAGATAGGAAACAATTTATTAGTTTGGCTTTGTTTTCAGCAGAGAGCGCTTATATAAACAGTGTCCAATTTAAGCATTTAGAACAGGTCTTCAATTTTGGGTGCCGTTGACAGTGAGAGAATATTATAGCTTATATTTAGAATGTTCCTAGCAGGCTCATGATATAAGTGCTTGCTCCTCAGGTTGGAGTACCACCTTAAAGACTGTGGAATCTTTAGAATGTAGGGTACATAATGTAGAAGCACGTCACCAGGGGTGAGACTTTGAAAATTACAGCATCTTTGAGGTCTCTGCTTAGTGCTTCATGTGAGAACAACAGCCACCGCCTTTCACTGCTCTGTCTTCCCCATGAAAGTGTCCTAGATCCCTCTGAACTTATGATTCCAGATCAATCTTTCTTCCTTTGCTATGTTACTTGTTTTAGTTCCAGTAATGTGAAAATATACAGCTATGGAGAACATCTGTGACTTGGAAGTGTTCTCTAGAGTTATTGACAAGGCTGCTACACTTACCCCCTCCGCTTACTATTCTTACAGATGTAGAAGCTAGAGCATGTTTGAATGGTGGTTCTGAAATTTTATAGATCCAAGAGTGGTGTAGTACTTAGTATTTTTGACAGTTTTCTCAAAATTTAATCTAAGAACTGACTTCGAAGTGAATTCTCATTTTTGTAACTAGACATTGAAGAGTCAGTACGAGCCTGTCCTGAGAGGGTACTTTGTATATATATATATATATATATATATATATATATATATATATATCTTGTTTATTCTCATATAATCCGAAGGTGAGTGCTGTGGAGGCAAGATAAAAAGACAGGAGAATTAAGAGGATATGGGAGGGATGAATGCCCCTCATCCATAATCTGACTTTTCTCATGTGTTTCTACACAGGAACAGATAAAACAATTCGTCAGGAGACTGCCTATAGAAATATTACTTTTCTCTCTGAGAGATAACTCAAACAAGTGTGTTAAAATGACAAATGAATCTTACTCAAGGCCTATAAGTGAATTCTTACTCAAAAACTATAAGTGAATTTTGAGATTAAATTTACCAGAACTCCAGTCTACACCAAAACCTGAGCAATGCACATCACAAACCATCTTATTATTTGATTTATAAAGAAAAATCATTTTAAAAATGTTTACTATTATTGTGTGTATGGGCATTATTTCTCTTCTCTCTCTCTTCTGCTCTCTCTCTCTCTCTCTCTCTCTCTCTCTCTCTCTCTCTCTCTCTCTCTCTCTCTGCCTCTGTTTGCATGTGAGTGTGTGTGTGTGTTTGTGTGTCACTATTCATGTGTAGAGGTCAGAGTGCCAAGGAACAGCCTCAGCTTGGAGAAGGGTTTTTGAGGAAGGGGTATTTGTGAGTGGTGAAAGAAAGACTCTAATAAGTCAATGGTGATTACAAACTGACAGCCCTGGGTTCTGCTTAAGCTGGTTCTCCAGACAGCTGTGTAGACAGCTCAGCTCTAGCAGACCAAGCCCAGTCTTTTATTTGCATATCAATTCAATCATCACCCCAGGTTCTCTTTTAATTATCCTATGAATCAGCATTTTATAACCTTTATCCCTTGATTCATAGAAAGAGACAGTCCTTCCTTAACTTTTTTAACTGATTTGGGATGGTTAACCTATGAGTTAAGGGACTATAGCAAATTTAAGGCTTTGAGTTAATTGTTAGGAGGTTAACCATATTTTATTTAGAAATAGCCAAGAGGAGTGAACAGACAACAGTCCAGGTGACCTTACATGGATAGTTGGTTTTCAAAACATCAGAAGTCCATAGAATTGACGCTACAAAAATTTATATAAATGTCCATTCTGATTAGAGACCTGTCTGCTCCTGACAGCTTCCTGTTGTGGATTCTAAGAAGAAATTGAGCATCCTTGGAGTTATGCCAGTTGTGTGGTGACAGCCACTAGGCAAGAATTGCCTCTTTCCATCTACAGACTAACTACTGTCCTGAAGAGGACACACATGCAGAATAGTCGACTGATTATATCTGCCCAGACAGAGTAATCAGCCCTTAATAATCCTGTATCACTAAGGTCTGTCAGATGACTCTGGGCCAGTAGGCTGAAGATTTGATGCTCGAACATTCGGTAGTATAGGGGCTTCTCAGGTGTTCAGAGGTCTCTATAAATTGGCTAAGTTTTAGAAGCTATGTTTAGTGCTTCCCATAACTTCAGTTATCTCAGTCATTCTGGATTTCTGACGGGGTTGAAGACCCATAGTCTCATAGCCAATCCTGGCTATTTACTTTGAGAGAAAAGATCTGAGTAGATAGTTTTCAGCTGACATTCATTATAAAGCCAAAAAAAAAAAAAAAAAAAAAAAATAGCCAGGATCAAAAGTAAGTGTTTTAGTTAGAAGAGATGACAGAGGTTCTGGTTAGTCAACAAAATGATGGACTGGGTATTAGAACTATCTTATACCTCACTGGTACAATTAGGAATAAATATGCTCTAACTGTATTTTGAGAGAAAAGTTTTACTTTAACAGGAAGAGTGATATGTAGGAGGAGCTAAGTGGGAAGGAGTACTGAGAGGAAGAGATGGAGTAAGGAGAGAAGATGAAGGAGAGGAGAAGCTAGGTGATGAGAGAGAGAAAGAGAGAGGGGGCATGGAGGCAGATGTTCACAGGTCTCCACCAGTCAAAGATAGTCTTTATATCTAGGTTGGGTATTGGATTACCCTTCTGATTGAGCATTACCAAACTTATAAATCCTTTGATTAACATTTAAAAAAAATTGTATAAAAGCAAAAAGGAAAGGGGGGCATGGGACAGGGGTTTTCTAGGGAGGGGAAATGGGGAAAGGGGATGGCATCTTAAATGTAAATAAAATAAAATGAAAAAAAAAAAGAATTGACAAATTGGAAAAAAAAAAGAAAGAGACAGCAAGTTTTTTTTTTTTTTTTTTTTTTTTTTTTTTTTTTTTTTTTAACATAAACTCAGAGATCTGCCTGCCTTTTTAAGCACAGAGAGTAAGTTAGCTGGGTGGGATCTCCATCTGTGATTACCTTTCCACCATGCCTGGGCCTAAACTGGCTCTGTCCAAGGTGGACCTTGAACTCAGAAATCTTCCTGCCTTTGTAAGCACAGTCAGTTTAACTGGGTGGGATCTTGCCCTGGAATTGCCACTCTCTAAATCTCTTTATCTCCTTCCTTCATATCTTTCTGACAAGATGGCTCATTAGTGTGGCTGTATCTGTTCTTTTAAGTCCATGAAGTCCCTCATACAATTCATATTGCATCCTTATATTTTGGATAGTGGAGAAAATGTATATTCTTGAACTGGTGATTTCAGAGTTCTTTCCCACAGCATTAAGGGCTGTCCTGAAGGTTACAGTATTCACTACCTTGTCGAGGAACACCAGACACATTCTTGCCTTCTGGACTTGTGCTGTTTTTAATTATCATGACATCATTAACCTTGGCAGGGAGTATATTTTCCTAAGGAGGAACATGAAGTATTATGGACATTATTATTCAGAAAGCCCACAGCAACTATCAGTACTCATGGAGACCCATGTCCTGCTGACTCTGCTTTAGGGGCAGGGAACTGTGTTATACTATGTTTCCTTCTACAGCCATGCAAGACTCAGCATCAGAGAATAACTTCCATCTTTAAAGGGGTTACAGGACCAAACTCAGGTCTTGTTCTGCAAGAGCCTTTTCCGGCTGAATTATTTCATCAGCCCACAAAGAGAAAATATGATGTGATAAGTAAAGCAGCTCATAGTTTTACTTATTTTTTAAACTTTATTTTTCAAATTTTGCTTAACCTTTGAACATGTAGATTATCTATGAGCAATGTAATTTCTGAAGGGCATAGAAGCCAACCTAGGACCCTTACCTTTTCTCTCTCTCTCCTTACCTCTCCCCCTCTCTCCCTCTTTTTTTCTTCTCCCTTCCTCTCTTTCTGTCAGTCTGTCTGCCTGTCCTTAGGACTTGAATGCGTTCTCTAGCTTTTAATATACCCAATTTTTCCATCATACTGACTCATCCTGACCTTCTTTTCTTCAGTGTAGGAACCAGGTGGTACCTGCGGAGCATACTTCCGGAAACCTGTCCAGGCTTTAGCTAGAGTGTGCAGCTTAATATCCCACCACATGTGACACTGTTCTAACATATTCTACAGATAAAATTACTGAAGTTTATAAAAAGTTGGTAAGTTAGAGATGGTCAATAGAGATGATTCCAACTGAAAGTTGGGTTTGTGTTTGGCTGTACTCAACTTAGCCTGGGCTTGATAAAACAGTTTTGCAAAATGTGGCACATATACTGACCTCAGATATTTTAAACTGCTGTTATGGGGCCAAAGAAGTAGCCTAATAGTTTAAAGCACAGGCTGCTCTTCCAGAAGCTCTAGATCTAAATCCCAGTATTTACATGACAGACAGCTAACAACAGAAGGTAAATACAGTTTCAGATGTCCTATTCTGGCCTCCATGGTAACTGTACTCATGTGATATACAGACATACATGTAAATGACATATCCATACACATAAAATAAAATGAGTGAATCTTTTACAAAAATACCCAAATGAACCAAAAACAATAACAAAAAACCAAAACCATCCTGTTAGGCCATTTGAAGCCCAACTACCAAAGACACTCAGGAACACAATCAAAGGTGACTCAGTTTGCAGAAGCACTGGAGGGGAATGGACAGGTTGAGGAATATTCTAGAGAAGGACTTGTGAGTGACCCATCTTGGTGTCTGTGTTTGTGTTGAGTGATTCTAAGACAGATTACGATGGGTAGAGTTGTTTTGTTGCCCACTGAAAGATCCAAGCCCCTTAGAATTCACCTCAAAATATGACTTCATTTGACAATAGAATCTTTACAGATGTAATCGAGTCAGAATTAATTATTCACATGGGTCCTAATTCAAATAATTTTTGTCCTTACAAGTGGGGGGTAGCTGGGACAGAGGCAGCCATGATCAGAGGGCTGTGTAATCAAACAATGTGAAGACCCCTGGGGAGAAGGTTAAGTGCCTCCAGCAAGCACAGTGGAGGAATAAGCATTCTCCCCTGGAAATGTCAGATGGCCTTGTGGGGACCTGACTCCAGACTTGTTACTAAGGCTGTGAGAGAGCACAGAACTGTTCTGAGATGTTATGCAGCTTTGGTACTTCATTGTAATAATTGTAGAGAACTGGTTTAGGGTGGTAAGGAGCCACATACTGGTCTGGGTGTGGTGAGTCTTTCAGTACATGGGTCTCTTAGGAAACTTCTATCAGGAGATGTGAGGAAGGAGAGGAAACTGAGAAAGGAGAGGAAACAGTAAAATAGCACCAAGAATTTAAATGAAGACTTACTGGTTGTTTTATTTTTTAGTTTTTCTGTGACTTCATATGTGTTTTGTTAATAATAATGTAGATTTTCTGTTAGGTCCATACCTATCTAGTAACTGAGTTCATTTTTCATTTTGGGATTCTCTTCTCTCTCTCTCTCTCTCTCTCTCTCTCTCTCTCTCTCTCTCTCTCTCTCTGTGTGTGTGTGTGTGTGTGTGAGATTTGTATTTATTATAGTTGTAATTTGTCATTAGTTATATATTTTATTTGTAACGACATTTCAGCTTAAGGAAAATATGCAGGGCATGTTAGTGCATCATTTGAGCTAGGACAAAAATTATAATGCTAAGTACCACATGAGAGGTTTGAAGAAAAATTGTGCAACTGCATTACTTTAGATTTTCACTGATCTACATGCTGAAGAAAAGCTGTGTTTTTGTCTTGTGTATTCATTTACAAGTGTTAAGAACTAAAACATAAATATTCCTCATTGGTTATATAGTTATTATAGGGATGGAAAGCAAGAACACAAAAATTGCAGAAATGGTCCAACTGAGGACAACAGGGACAAATTCTTTTTTTTTTTTTTTGAGACAGGGTTTCTCTGTGTAGTCCTGGCTGTCCTGGAACTCACTCTGCCTCCTAAGTGCTGGGATTAAAGGCGTGTGCCACTACCGCCCAGCCAACAGGGACAAATTCTATCCAAAGCTTTGTTTATATACAATATACATACATACATACATACATACATACATACATACATATACACACATATACACACACATATATATATGTATGTATGTATATATGGTAGATATACTGTTATTTAATTTTTTATTCAACACTAATCATAATAAAATCCTTGCTTAAACTTGCTTTATATATTTTTCCCACATCATATTTTTATTGATTCTTTGGGAATTTCACCCTATACACCCACCTATCCCTTTTGGTTCCCAGCCTTTTCTGTCCATACACCCGACTCTTGTGACCTCCCTCACTACCCATGCATGTGCGCGCGTGCGCACAAACACACACACACACAAACACACACACACACAAACACACACACACAAACACACACACACACACAAACACAGAGTTTAATTTCTGTTCTTTATATACTCAGTGGAGTGTGGTCAAACTCTAAGTGGCTTACCCCTGGAATAGAGATGAGTCCATCCCTCCTGAACCCCTGCTAGAAGCCATCAATTGTGGAGTGCAATGCTTCAGCATTTTATCACAGGCTTTAAGAGTTCTCTTCAATATTTTTTCTGTTTAGGCTGTTATTGCTTTGGGGAGGCAATTGGGGTGGACATACAGGTTTTCATAGAAGTCTTCCATGTCCCTTTCTCAACTATGTGTCTGCAGCCATCAATATCACTGCCAAAGTAGCTTATTTGCACTTTACGTTCGACAGATGCATGGGTCATGGGCTTCCACATGGTTTCTGGTGTCAGCAGAGACCACAAACAGGGCTCTCAGTTGTAGTAGACCACAGACGCAGATAAGACTCTCTCATGCTGCTGAGATCATGGACATCAACATGGGTTCAGGCTGCAGCACAAACCACAGGCCATGGACATTAAAACAGACCCAGCTGCAGTAAGATCATGGACTCAGATCTGGCCCTCAGTGGCATTATGTGTTCAGACATTACTGTGGCCACAGGTGGCAGTACAAGGCACCCACATCAATGTGGCCCCTGGAGTATTATTGAACATTGACATCAACATGGTTTCAGGCTGAAGCACAAACCATAGACATTGCTATAGCCTTGGTAGTAGCACAGACCACAAAAATCAACACAGACCAGGTTGCAGTGAAACCATGGACTTCAGCAGTATGGACTTGGAAATCACCATGGACCTCAGATGGCAATACAGGCTGCTCAGAACTGGATGGCTCCCAGTGGGAGCCTGGCCCATGAACATCAACATGATTTCAGGGAGCAGCACAGGCCAGGGAACACTGCTTGGTCTTCAGTGATAACATGGGCCATAAACATCAACTCAGACCATGGCTCTAGCAGGATCTCAGACCCAGACATGGCCCTCGGCAGCAGCCTGGACCTAGACACAACTATGGTCTTAGGTGGCAGCACAGGTCACTCATATCAGTATGGTTCCTGGGGGCAGCATGACCATAAACATCAACACAGATTCAGGCCACAGCACAGGTCATGAATATTTGAGTGTCATCAAATGACAACACAGTCCTAGGACATTTACCCGGGCCCTGGCAACATCAGGACCACTGACTCATACACGGTCCTCGTCAACATCACAGGAATCAGTGGTCTTTTGAGGAGGTGAAATCTAGAAAGCGGGCTATTCCTCATTTTGGTCATCCATCATTGCCCTGAGCTAGGGTGATTGGCCAGACAGCTTGTTCAGAGGCTGAGTTTGCACCCAGTTAAGCTCTAGCCTGCTGCATATTATTCTGATGACCCCACTGGGCCATGCCATGATCCACCATAGGCCTAAACCTCTCTCTTGCCTGTATCACCACTGTCACTTTACCAGTTTCATCTCTGTGCTGTGGTGTCTGCCAATATGTGCGTGCTAGTTTGTATTTTATTGCTGTGAGGAGACACTGTGACCAAGGCAACTTTTATAAAATAAAACATTTAGTTTAGGGCTAGCTTAGAATTTCAGAGGTTTATTCCACTATACTCATGGCATGACAGGAAGCATGGCTGTGTCCAGGCTGACATGGTGCTGGAGGAGCCGAGAATTAATCCAAAGGTAGCCAGGAGGAGACTGCATTCCACATTGGGTAGGGCTTGAGCATCTAGAGGACCTCAAAACTCTGTCTCCACAGTGACACATTTCCTCTAACAAGGACACACCTACTCCAACAAGTTCACACCTCCTAAGAATGCCATTCTCTATGGCCAAGCATTCGAACACATCAATCTATGGGGGCCATACCTATTCAAATCACCACAGTGGAAATGAAAAGTTATTGATTCTTTGTGAATTTCACCTCATGTACCCCAATCCCAGTCATCTCTCTATCTCTCCATATCGGCCCTTGGCTCTTGGAACCATCTCCGCAAAAGAAAACAAAAAAAAAATGTAAATAAAAAATTATTTGTTTATTTGTATATTTATTTAGGTTTACTTACAGTAGTGTGGGTGAGAGGTTACTTACAGACGTGTGACCAACTTATAGGAAGCTACACCACTGAAGAAAAATAAAATCTTAATTTTCTCCCCAGAAAACATTAAAGTGTACTTCCTGTGAATCTTGGGGAGGAGCCAGGCCTTGTGAGCTTTCTCTTCTCCATGGTGGATAAGTAATGTTCCCAGTGTTGCACAGGTCTCCTCTGAATAATAACAGGGGTGTTCACAAGGACAAAAGCTATGCATGTCATGCCTGGTTATATCATACCCACCTGGGTGATAGCATCCCAAAATACCCATTCTAAGGTATTCTGTTAGTAACTGTGGATAGAGCAAAAAGATCACAACTTCCCACTTCTATTGCCTTGGAAGAGGCTTTCGGAGGATGGTTCATTTGTAAGTGAGATATGCCTGTCTTTATACAAGTCCTGGATGTAGCTGTAAGAATGCATGCGTGGGGACGGACACTAAAGAAGGTACACACTACAATAGCTCTACTTTGCTGAATACTTCTTTTAAAAATTATTTATTTTTAGTTCTTGTGCATTCATGTTTTGCCTACATGTATGTTTGTGTGAAGATGTTTATTTTTTAACATATACTTCATGTATAGAAATGTCACCATTGAACAGGTACATGAATGCTATATAATAAACATAAACACAGAGAAGTTCTAGTATGCTATAAATTTCATCTTGTTCCTATGTGATTGGTTCTGGCGAACATTGATGATGCTTTTGTTTGTTTGTTCTTGTAGTTTTTCACTTTCCAGAATGTCTGTGACACAGATCCAATCCCATGCTTTGTAACCTTTTAAATCCTGCTCTTTTCTCTTAAGTAATGTACTTGCAGGCTATCTAAATCCCCCCAAGGCTCAGTAGGGACAAGGCTGCTGATGAGGTACACCAGCTCTTCTGTTGGTTTCAGGTAGTTTGCTCACTCACAAGGAGGGCATTTGGAATAATCTTACTTTGGGGAAACTGGATGAAATCGCTATCCATACATTCACAGGAAGATTTTTATGTAAACACACCATTTATTTATTTATTTATTTATTTATTTATTTATCTATTTACTTTTTTCAAATATACATTTTAATGTGTATGGATGTTTTACCTTCATATATGTCTGTGTACCATATGCATGCCTGGTCCCTGCAGAAGCCAGAAGGAGGTGTCAGGTCCCCTGGTTGTGAGTTGCCCAGTGGGTGCTGGGATCAAAACCCTGGTCCTCTGCAAAAGCAACAAGTACTCTTAATTGCTTACCCTTCTCTGTAGCCTCTTATTTATTTTTAATGCAACAGAAACTTAGGTCAATTAAAAGCAGCTGAAGCTCTCTGCTTATTAATAAATTAGTTACAGCCTAATTAGGAAAGTGAGAAACAGGTACCAGAGTTGATAAATACCTTGAGGGAACAAGGAGAGCAGAAAATGCAATTAAATCATGCCTTTATTTCTCATTAACAAATGAGCCTAAAAAGATGTATTTTGATAAAATATAATTTGTGAGTATATTTTACTTAAGGGAAAGTGTGAAGCCAAGTGAAATGAAGTTAAGGGGCAAGACATTCCAGGCCAAGAAAGCGACCGCGTGACACTCAGTGAGATCCATCTTCAACAGATGCTCATTGCTGCCTCATCAATTTAAGCAACACATCTCAGCAGTAGTTAGATGCTGATTGTGTTGGAAACTCTGTAAATGCAGATTCCACAGAGGCTGGTGTGTGATGGTCTTACCAGTTAGCATGGGGTGTTATATTTAATGAGATTTTTAAGTTTCCTGGCTATTATGGAACCCACTGTGGGCTCTGCTGGTATACTCAGTGATTCCAATGGCCAGTGTGCAAAAACTCAGTGAGTAAGGTCCCAAAGAAAATCATTCATGAAAAAATGTATAAGGTTCTCTGAGACCTTTCTTTATTCTTTCCATTTTTTCCTGGCTTTTATACAACCATCCAGCAAGTCTTTACACACATAGATCTCTACAAAGGTGTTTGTGAGCCATTGGAAATAGAAAAGCATTACCTACATGTCCTCAGAGATCAAAGACAGAATGCATCACTTCTTATTCACAGAGTCATGAAAACTGAGGTTTTTTGTTTTTTATCAGTGATTAATGAATAGATTTGAGATTTTGTCTCGATTTTCAGTTTTGTCTTATGCAAAGCACAATTGTAGTTACAAACTCACTAAGGCTGAATGCCTTAGTTTTCCTTCCTGAGTGTTTTTGGCCCTGAGAAAAATGTATTTAAGTTGCTTGTTTAAGGGTCCATGCTTTGTTTATTCTTCTGTAGCTCCAGTCATTGTCTGTTCTTTCTGCTTGGCGCTAAGGAAGCTGAAGGAAGTGCAGTTTGTCTTGCCATCCTGGGGTCTCTTTGAACATCTGTTCAGTCATTTGATCATCTCTTTCCTCCTCCCTCCCACAAAATCCCACAGAGGAAGATTTTGCCCAGTTTCTGTACAAATGGTTGATGTTCACAGCTTGAATATGTCCAATCTATTTAAATTTGATTTTCATTTTAATGAAAGCTCGTAGCTTTGCCTAGAGATGAAAGCAAGGTGTTAGAAATTCCCAAACTTCCTGGTTGTTAGATCATTTAAACATTAGTTCAACCATGGCTGTTCTATTTTTAGTAGCAGACTAGGTATTAATGAGCACACTTCAAAAATAGCCACTTTAAAATTTTAGAGGATTCCAAATATCCTTTTGGTGTCTGGTTTCAAAAGTTTCTTTGAACTTTTAAAATTTCATTTTAGAGAATTATATGGGTACAAAATAGTTTCAAAAAATAAAAATAACAAAGGTAGTTCATGGAAACTTGAAAAGGTTTTTTTTAATACCCATGACCCTGACTTAAGGCAGAATTCTGAAGTTTGGAAGTTGTCCTGTCTCAAGAACATTCTCCTCAGCTTCTGGAGTTGTGGCCAGGCCAAGAACATGACCAAGCTATGCCCCTCCTGGATTAGTATGGCAATATCTAGAAATTTAGAAATTGTGAAAAGACAAAAGGATATATTGACATTAATCTCATCCTTTTTCATATGCTTTTTGACATATCCAGCTAGCACACATGACAACCCATAGAAAGTGTTCTGTATCTAATTGAAATAGAATTATTTGTGAAATGAGAATAGCAGTTTATCACATGACTAACTGTAGAAGAATTGTGTGGGAAGCCAGGCACATTATAATAGTGTGCTGATATGAATTATTGTTTGGTAGAAACTGGTGGCATTACAGCAGGATTGGGTAGGTAGAGCTCTTGCTCATTGTCGTAATTCATCGACATTTCTCTGCTTCTTTTGGAGAATCCTGTTTCAGAATTTGTCTTACATTATTCTGTGCTGAAACTGACTCAGGTACATATGTAGAGATTTTAAAAGCTTTAGAAATTTTAAGAAACCTTTGTACTTGGCAAAATAAAACAAGCCAAACAACAACAACAACAACTACTACTACTACTATTCCTCCTCCTCCTCCTCTTCTTCCTCCTCCTCTTTCTTCTCAGCGTTTGCTATTATTTCTGAAATTTTTTAAATCATCCTGTATCATATTCCATTTATTTAAAGTAATGATAAGTATAAATAAATACATAATGAATGAGCTTCTTCATAGGCTCTGCAGTGATTATAGTCTGTTTTACCAATTGCCATATAGTATTTAACGCTATTTGCACAAATTTTGTAATACAGTATGTCCATGTATGTGGCACATGCATTCTTTATATAAAACAAAGCAACCATGAATAGTTTTCACCTCTTAGAAAGTGTAGTGCTAACCTGGAGATTTTAAAAAAATTAATTAATTTATTTACTTCACATCCCAACTGCAGTTTTCTCTCCCCCCTCTCCTCCTGAGTTGTTACTATGCTTTATCATTTATTTTTGTTTTTCATTTTCATATATATATATATGTATATATATATATGAACTATCTATCTATCTATCTATCTATCTATCTATCTATCTATCTATCTATCTATCTATCTACAGGGTTTCTCTGTGTAGCCCTGGTTGTTCTGGAACTCACTCTGTAGACCAGGCTGGCCTCAAACTCAGAAATCCTCCTTGCTCTGCCTCCCAAGTGCTGGGATTAAAGGCGTGCGCCACCACTGCCCGGCTCATCTTCATATTTTAAAAACACTTTTTATTGATTCTTTGTTGTGGTCTGAAGTCCATCTACTTCTTTCTAGGGTGTCAGATGTCTTTGTACTCCAGACCTAGGAGGTGAAGCAGAGCCGGGGATGAATATGTTTCATGGGACGAATAGGTTCCACAGGACTCTGGTCTGGGTGGGATTGCCAGGAGTGTTACAGCTCTTAGAAGAGAAACAGAGAGGTTTGGGCAGCCTGAGTGGGGAAGGTAGCTGGGGTTCCCGGGTCTCTCGGCAGCAGCTGTGGTGGCAACGGTGTGAGCTATTACTGAATCTGATGTGTGCCACTGCAGGAAGTGAAAGCCTGGGCAGCCGGGTGTGTCCAAGATCTAGTAGTGAATGTTTCAGGAGAAAGAACTCTAAGTGTTACAGCTCAGTACAGAAAGGCACTTTCAAATGATCCTCATCAAAATACCTTGTGTGCCTTATTCCATGTGGACAGGGAGTAGGATGGGATTTGAGGGTAGATGTTGCCTACTGGCTGAGTTTGAGATGTTAGTGATGCTCTATTTGCACAGGGAAGGACTCCAGGTGCTACATTACTTGACGGCCTGCCTGTGGTCCTCTTAGTTGGGTGTCCTGGTTATGTGTTCTAGAGCAGGTACAGAGACATGTAAGAAGCTGCTCTACTCTTGCCGTTCTCAAATCTGAGATTCCCTGGGTTTGAGCTCACTCAAACTTACCAGTTCTTATGCCTGGCACAGCCAGGTGGTAGAGCCAGGTGGCACAGCCAGGTGGCACAGCCAGGTGGTAGAGCCAGGTGGCACAGCCAGGTGGCACAGCCAGGTGGTAGAACCAGGTGGCACAGTCCACTTGCCCCATACTTTGTGACTTTCACACCATGCAACCCAGTTCCACTCATCTTCCTGTCCCTTTGTATCTGCCCTCTGCCCTTGCAGCCTCCTCCCCCAAAGAGAATTAAAAACAAAAATTAAAGAACAAAGCAAAACAAAGCACAGAAGCTATCCTGTAGTGGAAGCTGTAGTGTGTCACAGTGTGTACCACAGTATGTCCTTTGTCCACACATCTCTACTTCCCAAATATTCATTACAGTGAGTCATTGGTCTGTTTTGAGGCCTCTGCCTTTTGCTACACCATCAATACTGGGTTTTCATTGGACTCCCTAGAGATTTTGTCAATTGCTTTCTCTGTAATTTATTTCCCACAGGGCATTCTGCAAACAAATTAACAAATAAACCAACATTCCTAGATACCACTGGGATAGCAGGGTACTTGGAGAGATGGTGTGTGTTTCTTTGGTTACCTGAGTCTCAGGTCACTCAAAGCCCTGGTCTTCAACGGTGATGGGCAGGCATTAGTAACCACTTTTTGTTGGAAACATGTGTGCATGTAGGCAGTCATTTCTCCAACAATACCATGTAACACAATACTACTACATTTGCAACCTGGTATCTCTAGGAATGGCAACTGTTTTTATTTCTGCTTACTGGAAGAAAGCTCCTGAGGGAAGATTGTGGTGGCATTAGGAGAGGTGACATTTGTGATTACCATTGTTTTCAGTTGCCCATGCTTTCAAAGTGCCACCTATAGAGATTAAAATATGATACACTGCTTCGAATTTTCAGAGAAAAGCCACAGGAAAAGCTTTCACTTTTCTTTTTTTTTTTTTTTTTTTTTTTTTTTTTAAGTAGCAGGAGCACTGAAGCAGAGGTCATGAGTACCTTTTTTACATTCCTTAGTAAAGATGGATACTCTTGATGGTTGATGATCTCTAGAGGTTTTGATCTCAAGGTTCTGCTCACTCTCAGTAGAGTCATGCTCTGAGAACATCCACTCTCCAGCTCAGTATTTCTTGCTTTTCCACCCACACCACATGTGCATCTGGGAATATCCAGCAGGATTTGAGTGATATCCCTTTCTCCATCCTTTTAGCCCCATAACTGCTCCATGCCCTTTTGCAGCTGTCAGGCTCTGAATTGTGTTTCCTCACAGGGGAGCTGTGTCCAACCCCAGTGTATCCAAAGTTAAAAACAAAAAACAAACAACAGCGACGACAACAACAACAACTCATTTTTAGTCAAAAGATACTAACTTGACTGTGTCTGCTTCATGAGTTTGGCTTCCCTGAGATATGATGACAAAATTAATTCTGGTGAAAAACTATCATTGGTGTTGGGGAAAGGGATTTTTTTTTTATGGAGAAGGGAGGTGTATTCTATGCTGTGTCATAGTTTTAGACTTATTTGGGGCTTGGGAGGTTGCAAGGGACTCACACAACAGCTTAGGATTTGGCTGAGAACAAGGAGAAAGTCAGAATTCAAGAGTTTGAGTGCCATTTAATTCCTTTAATAACCTATTTGATCTTGGGTAACTTCCTCCGAGATTCAACTGTCCCAGAATCATAGCTGAGATAGTTCTTATTATAAAGGCAAATTACTTTGTTAGAGAAGTTGGAAAGGTGCCATGTGGCTTTTAAACATTTTTAAATTGCTGTTTTGGTTTTCACTGGTTCAGCTCTAGTTTGGTCTATTCATCTTTATGGCATCCGGCCATTTTCTTTCTTTCAGAACACTTCCTCTTCCCCCAGCTCTCCCATCCCAGATACTTCTGTCTATCTTTGCTCTCTTCTGGACTGCTTATGCTATAGTCATGTGACATAGTCTTAAGAATTCTCCAGGCATATCATATATTCATATCTTTGCTTTCTGAGATAAGGTGATGGTGTTAGCAAATAGGCACTCACTCATGAAATTGATTTTTAAACAACAATGGTATGAACTCACCAGTTAAAATGTCCCAGATAATCAGTGTTCACACATGTATTTCCAATTTGATTTGAATTTATTGTGATTGACACCAGGATTATATTTAAGCCTCTTCATTAATGCCAGCTACAGTGAAGAAAAAACCTCTCCCCCGCTTCCTCAGGTCACGCTTAACTTGGAATAAAATAACAACAAGGAGAAAACTCATAAGCTCATGAAGAAAACTCATAACACTTAGCATATAATCCTCGTGACCTTAGTTGAAACCCAAGAACCCACATAAAGGTAGACGTGGGAGAAGAGAATCAACGCTACAAAATTGTAGTTGTCCTTTGTCCTGTAATCTCCCTCCACACATTGTAGCACATTTGTACTTCCCAATCAATCAATCAATCAATCAGTCATCAACCAATCAATACTTCAAAAGAAATTATAAAAATATGGCTAGTGTTTTTCTTTTTCTTTTCTCTACCATCTGCTCTGACCATATAAAGTCTCTCTTCAAATTCCTGAAGACAAGTTAGTTCCCAGGTTGTATTTAATGTGATGCTCTGAGCACAACTTCTGTCTCATGCCTTATACTATGAGGATTTGTGTCTCCTTGTAGATTTGCATGTCATTCCTGTTCATGGCAGATATTGCAGAAACCACCCATTGCTGTGTCCTTCAGTGACTGCCGTAGCCATTGTTAGAAGTGTATTCTCTGGTACGAGTTTTTATTTCTGGATTCCCAAAATTATACTTTAAGTCTTCACTTTGGCTCACTTTTTGGCTGAACATCTGTTACCTAGTTCACATAGCAAGTGTTTGCACTGTGCTCCAAGTACTTCCTTTCTAGTGCTAGGTTACTCAGCTGTTATCAAACACATGCATGGTAGCTCCCACCTCATATTTTCTTCTCTTCTACTCCATATGGAGTCACCAGCCTCTGCCATGACTCATGTTGCTCCTTTCAAGATTACCAATAAGAGGACTCATCACTGGGATAGGCTAATTATGACGTTTTTAGAAGTCAAAGTTGCCTTTAGTTTTTTTGTCTAAGGGTAGGGCCCCATTATGGTCTTGTTTATGAGGCCATTTCATGGAGAAAATATTTTATGGGACTGAAATGGGCTTCTGTTTCCTGATATTCTGGCTCTCACAGAATTTCCTCTTTCTCTTCTGTTATGTTCCTTGAACCACAGATGTGAAAGCTGTCCAGTTTGTCATGTCTATATACTGTCATCCTTATTCAGCTCATGTTCAGTGGTCATGTTATTGAGACTTTATAGGTATAGCTTCTGCAAACTCTCTGATCTTCTGACTCTTACAACCTTTCTTCTTCTTCTTCTGAAATGTTTCCTGAGCCTTAGGTGTAGGAGTGCTTTATAGATGTAGCCATTGGAACTGGGATCCAAAACTCTGTCTTACCAACATGACTGCTCAAACATAAGAGTGTATCACAGCAGAATTTCTGGTATCTTGCTCTTGTAATTTTTCCTTCTTCTCTTCTGTGATATTCCTTGAACCAGGATGCAAGAGCTGTGATGTAGATTTATCCATTGGGGCTGGGCTACCCACAATTCATTGATCTCTGCATTGTATCCAGTTTTGGTTTTTTATGATTATACACATTTGCTGCAAAGAGAAGTTTCTTTGATAAGGGGTGGTAGCTACACATACCTTTTGGTATAAGGATAAGTAAGGAATTATATTGGTTTTTTAAAGTTACACTAGTAAATTCTTTTTTTTTTTTTTTAAAAAAATGTTCTTGACTTCACTGGCCCTGAGAAGTTGTTTAGGTTTTCAGTCCCAGGCATGATTTCCCTCTGGTTGAGTGGGTCTTGAGTCCAATTAGACAACACTGGTTACCAATAAAATGTTAGTATGCTATGTGAGTGCACCCTTACTATTCTGCTAGTCATCATTGAAGTTCACAGGAGTGGCAGCTGGTTAAGACTATTAATTTCTTTCCTTCTTTGGCAGCTTGCATAGTATTTTCTGGTACCATGGAAGCTAGACCACAGAAACCAAGTTTTCAAGTTAGATCCTGCTTGATTCATACAAGTCTCATAAGGAACAAGGTCAATAAAGAAGAAGGAAAAGGCACAAATAACACTAAAGTTGCTTGATAGAGCCCCCAAGGAATCATATTATTTTCTATTTAATTAAAATTATATATGATATATACAAGTATATAACACACATATGTATACATTATACATTAATAATTAAACATTATTATACACTTTAATGTATTAATATAGATTAATATTGAATGTTACAGAGTGTTACATATTATAATATATAACATCATATACATTAATGTGTTAGTATATTATGCAATAGAGCATGTGGTAATGCACACGCATTAAATGGAGTTAATGGTACTTGAACTGACAGTGCTTCCCTAAAAGAACCAAAGCCAAAAAAAAAAAAAAAAAAAAAAAAAAAAAAAAAAAAAACCCACCAGTACCAGGCTGGAGAAACTTCTTTTCATATGATTGATTGGTCAAGAAAGTTCAAGTGACTCCCAAAAGTATTGATGCAGGTTTTATTCAGTTTCCAAGGTTGAAGAGAAGTCTCTATTGCTGAAAACAGCACATACTTGGGACATGGGACTGAAATTAAGGCTTAAATATACCACTCTTAACTACTACTCCTTAGTCCAAGGCACCCTAAGTTTTCTCCAAAGCTATGCATCTGCCACTCTGACCCTTCTACTTTACATTTTCTGTCTTAGTTAGGGTTTCCATTGCTGAGAAGAGACACCATGACCAAGGCAACTCTTATAAGGAACAACATTTAGTTGGGACTGGCTCACAGGTTCAGAGGTTCAGTCCATCATCATCATTTCAGGGAGCAAGGCAGTGTTCAGACAGGCATGACACAGGACGAGCTGACAGTTCTGCGTCTTGATCTGACTACAGCCAGGAGAAAACTGACTCTTCCACACTGGGTGGAGCTTCACGGCCCACCCCCTACCACGACACAATTCTCTGGCCACACCTCCTGACAGTATCACTTTTTATGGGCCAAACGTCTTTAAACCACCACATTCTTAAAATCTGGTTTTCATCCAGATGATGAAGGTAATTTTTCCAAACATAAAGCTGTCATGATCTTATTCACTCTTGAAGTAAAACCCAAATTCTAGCTTAGAAAGGCTGCCTTGAGGTGCATCTGATGAATATAAGTTCATGTGCACCTATGCCCTTTATCCTTCAACGCAACACTTCCAAGGCAAATTGCTCATTGTCTAAGGCTGGCAGTGGACTAAGTACTTCTTTGTATTAGGACCTTCTCACTCACTATTTCTTGTACCTGAAACACGAGGCCCCATAGCCCCATCCATAACAGTAGATACACATACATGTTCACTCACCATCTTCCTGCACAGACATACATATACATACGACACAGAGCTCCCTAGTTTCACTCAGGTCTTTTCTTTAGTATCTTCCATTCTGGCCTCAAGTGACCACTTCTGTCCAGACTTTCACCAAATCTTGTTCCTTTACTTGATATGAGCTCTGCTGTTTTGTTCTTGTGTGCTCCTTTTCTTTTCTTTTCTTTTCTTTTCTTTTCTTTTCTTTTCTCTTTTCTCTTTTCTTTCCCTTCCCTTCCCTTCCCTTCCCTTCCCTTCCCTTCCCTTCCCTTCCCTTCCCTTCCCTTCCCTTCCCTTTCTTTTCTTTACCTGACTATGGAAAGACAGAATATAATGGTGTGAGCATGTCGAATAGCAAACCTGCTCACTTTGTGGCGAGCAGGAAACAAAGAGAGGGAGAAGGGGCTGGGGCGATTGTATACCCTCAGGGCATGTCCCTTGCTGATCTACATCCTCTAGTGGGACCCCACCAACTAGTTTCTACTGTGTTCTAATAATTTCATCAAATTATCAATCTATGAGTGGATCAATCAGTTGACTAGACTAGAGCTCTTATGATCCAGTCCTTTCTCCAAAGCTATACCTCTGAACACCATGGACTAAGCATTTGTCTTGCTGTGAAGAGACACCATGATCATGACAACTCATATTAAGGAAAGTACTTAATTGGGTCTTGCTTTTAGTTTCAGTGCTTTAAGTCTATTGTCATCATGAAGGGCAGCATGGTGCTGGAGAAGGAGTTCTACATCTGAATTTTTAGGCAGCAGAAAGAGAGAACCACTAGGAAGAGCTTGGGATTTTGATACTCCAAAGCCCACCACCAGTGACACACGTCCTTTGCCAAGCCCTGCCTACTCCAACAAGACCACACATCTTAATCTTTATCAAGTAGTACCACTCTTTGATGAATAAGTTTTCAAATATATAAGCCTATGAGGGCCATTCTTGTTCAAGCCTCCACAGCCTTCAACATTAGTTTAGGGGTGACTTTCTGTAGATTGTTAGTTGATGTAATTGCTGCTCAGAGTATCTGGGAGCTATAGTAAGTAAGCCCTAAAGAGCCATCATATGGACTTGGGAGTTGGACTTAATAGGTTGCCAATGGACAAAACCTGAGATGTTATCCAGAAATGTAGAAGCCAAATGGGTTGATCAGTAATAACAGTAAAGACAAAAGAAAGTTCACCCTGTCCAAAATCAATGCTGAGCTGTACAAACACTGTCCAGAGAGAGTTTGATCCAACAGAGTAACAGTATAGATGAACTACCAGAGGTTTTCTTGAGCTAGTGAGAGAAGCCAAAGTACCTTGCACTGGGAAATTCATTTTAAGATCTATGCTCTTTGCAAAACCCTCTAATAACCTGGCTTTCCATATGCCTGCTTCTCATTATACAGTAATAAACAGGCTTTCAATCTCTGTGAAGTTGATTAAGGCAAGTTTGCCTCCGAGGGATGACGGAGCCACTTCAATGTACTCAATAAAATCAAGTCTCTTAACCTAGCAGCCTGAGACCACACTTAGGGCTACGGTGACTTCATCAAGGTGGATGGAACCTTACGGGAACTTGAGAAGCAGCCAGCTGTGACACTCCAAATTATAAAAACTCTCTCTGTAGAGAAATTTTAACCTGCATCTTGCTATATTTTATTTGAATAGAGGAAGGGACACACATTTTCTTGTATGCGTGCTCTTCCCGTCTTTTCTGGGAGAGATGAAGAAATCTTAATGGCAGATACCTTAGTAGGGAAGGAAATGCCATGTGAGGCCATGGCACTTGCCTAGGCTACTAGCTCTAGATTTCTGTCCAGTTTAGGTCAAGTTTGATCAGATGCAATTTATTTAAAGAAACAAAAGTGTGGGGAAAAATACACACCTTTACTTCATGATGCTTTTAATTCTGTGTTGAATTTCCCCAATGACACTTGAACTGATATAAAATTCTGTCACCTGTTCTTAAAATTCAGAAATAGTTCCCAAACCACTGAGACTAATTTTCCCATGACAAATTTAATAGCATAGGCTTCAGGAAAGTGACTTTGACAGATGAACAGCAGTCAACATTAGCAGGAAAGATGCTGTTGCCTGTTGATTGTTGAATGATGCTTTGCGTTTCTATTGCTGCCGCTGCAATGAGTCTGGTGCACAAACTCATCATACTGAAGCAGCAGGGGCTCCCAGAGAAGTGTATTTCAGAAAGATGATGCTGTTTTTGGAAGACAACTGAAGTGAGATTGACAGTAATGTGCCTCTTTAATTTCGGAAGGAAGTTTTGGGGAAAATCATGTTTTACTATGATGAATTCCATTTACATTTCTCCTGTGATTAAAGAAGAACATTTAAAACACCAGTGATTTCCCTTTGCTTTATCAAATTAAGAGTTGGACTATAAGTCAATCAGTAAAGTACCTGCCGTGCAAGCCTAAGAATCTGAGTTTGATTCCCTAAAACCCAAGTAAAAAGAACAGCATGGTGGCATGTGCATGAAATCCCAATGTTGAGAAGGATTCCCGTGGTTCATTCAGCAGCCATTCTAGTCTATATGGTAAGATTTAGGCCAGTGAAAGATTCTGCCCCGAACAACAAGGCAGATGGTGACTGAGGCATAGCACCTAAGGTTGTCTTCTGGGATCCACACATACATTCACATCCATGCCCACTGGTACATTCACACACACACACACACACACACACAGAGAGAGAGAGAGAGAGAGAGAGAGAGAGAGAGAGAGAGAGAGAGAGAGAGAGAGAAATAGAGAAAGAGAGGGAAACACACCAATGAACACAGAGAAAAAATTTAAACTTATAATTCACAGTTTTCAAACATGAATTGTCTTAAGTACTGGTGAGCATCTTTTTTTTTTTTTTTTTTTTTTTTTTTTTTTTGGTACAGAAACCTATCTTGGCCTATTACTCTAGGAACTGAAATATAGACAGATGACTGGCTATACAGCATCTACACTCTATGGACCACTCAGACCCAAGGCCGTGAGTTGAACACATGCTTGTAAAATATTTATCAATTCCCATTGCTTAGCCTGATCTAAGGCACCTTCATTAGTCTGAGTACATCAAAAAACGTGAAACATCTTGAACTAAAATTAATCAACACGTGCTTGCATTTAAAAATGCAAGTCATGGAATGGTGAGCAGGGTTAGAGACACTTCTAAATGAGAATAAATCATATTGCAGAGAGGCTGCCATGTGCTTTAGCCCTGTGTTGGCCAAACGCAGTGTATTTCTTTCGAAGTATTAGTTCATGATAGCATATAAACAGATTGCTGTTCCTTACAGCATGAGATATACATTGAAGAGCTGTGACAAAAAGCATCTTCATGGAGCACCTGCAGTGAAGTAAAGGGAGCTTATGCAATGGCAACCAGAGAGTGATAATTTCTGGTAATGAGCATTTCCCTGGGAGAAGGGTGGGTATATGAGTGCAGAGGTATGGATTTTCCAGTAGATGGCGCTGTAGCTTGGCTCTTTCATGTAACCCAAAGGTCTATGTTAAGGATTGTTCCCTGTCTTGGAACTGTGAAAAGGTGGCTTAGCCTTTTAGGTGGGGGCCCTGTGGGATGTATGTAGGTCATTGGAGGATGCCCTAGAATGGAACTGTTGGACTCTGGTCTCATTTTCTCTTTCATTCCCTGGCCAGGAGGTCAGTGATTTCACTCTGCCCATGTTCCCACTGTGATATGCCACCTCTCACCATTGGCCTAAGCTTGGAGCATCAGTAATGGACTGGAACTTCCAAAGTGAGCCACTTTGGAAAAAGTTGAGTGTCTCAGTATTTTTTATTGTAATTGAAATCAGGTAGACACAGGCAGTCTTAAAATTGTAGGAGGTTTGGATAAGTGAGCTTTATTTGGAAAGGAAACTATGAACATGGTGTCTGTGTTAACCTGTATCCAAGGAGCAAAGGGCAAGCTGGTGACCTGGGACAATTCCAGTTTCCCTGGATAGTGAATTCACTAACAATTGGAATCCTTTCAGATGGCACCAGCTGTTGGAGCAAAGCCTAGGGATCTCTAGTTCACTTTGGTCTAGAGCAGTTTAGGAAGCAGATACTGTATGGGTTAAATGGGCACCAGGGCCCAAGGAGACAAGAATAAATATTGACTCCAAAAGATTCTTTCTGCTCTGATCTAGAAACCAAGTATGAAAGGCAAACTTCTACCCAAGAAACGCTACATGTTAACACAAGTGAAGACAAAGTTGATTTATTTCTTTGAGTTCAAAGACAGTTACATAGAGTTTGTCTTATTAAGGCCAAAGAAGTAACCAGATTCTGAAGTATTCAAGGACTATGCAAAGCAGAAGTCTCCAGTGTGTGATGCCTTCACTGTAATAGCAAGTTCGACAGACAGCATGTGTCTGTGAAGCTGTCTCTCCCCCAGACTTCCAGCTTAATAACCTATTCCAGCCACCTAGCTGGTCTCTGAATAGCACTGTGTCACCCAAAATTGTTGGATTCAATAGACAGCCAACCCTATATTTTGAAATTAAAAATAAAGACTCACCTCTACTTTACAAACCTTACAATCCTCTTGAAACTTCTCTGAGGGGTCCTCCACACAAAGGGATGGGAGATAAGAAGGGTGTCACTATGTGGTCTCTGGTGGCTCTGAGCTTTCTATTTAATCATTTTCCTGTTTGCATGGCATGCTTTGCACGCTCTCTTTATTTTGTCATAGGAAAAGCCCCTCATTCCACCTCCCAGAAATATAATAAATTCTATTATATTTGTCTAAAATGTGGCAGATATGAATTTGCAGGTGCAACACAGTGTCATGAAGCTTTGTAGTGGTGGAGGTAATTACTTATGTTCTTGTCCCTGGAGACTTTGAGCAGAGTATGAGCCTTAGATGCCTTCTAGCTTTTGTCATTAGATAGTTCTACCTATCTGTATCTCCAGAGTGTAACCTTCTAGAGCACTCCTCAGTTCCTCCATTCTCTTCCTCTCATTTTCCTCATTCCTCCTTTCCCTCCCTAATACCTTCCATTTCTTTATTCTGCGAAAATCAGCTTTGTCTTTGTTTTATTGATCTGTTATAGATTGGTTCTTTCCAAAGGGCACTTTATAAGCAGTTCATGGAGCCTCAGTCTCTTTAGGTCGGCATGAATCAAACAAGCAAATCCCCAAACATAGGCTGTGGGCTTGTGACTGTAAATATTTATTTCTCACAGTTCTGTAGGGTAGAAAAATCAAAGATCAAGGTTCCAGCAGATTCCCAGGGAAAGGACCTACTTCCATTACAGACTGACATCTTGTGTTCTTGCATGGCAGATGGGGACTGGGAGATTCATTCTCCGTTCTCCAGAAACTATTTTATGGATTGATTCTTTTCCACGGACCTTACCAATAAATCCAATCACACAGAACTATAAAATGTATGTCAACACATACATTTTAAGGATATAAAACTTGCAGTATATTATATTTGATTTGAAATAAGAATTCTCAAAATATGAAATAGAATAAAATGAAAAAAAATCTAAGTTTGATTGTAGAAGATACACTTTTGCAGAAGATTCCACTCTGTTGTGAAATATGTTACTTTTAGTGATTATAAGTTAAAATATAGTTATACTGCCATGGGCCACACAATGCGAGTTGTCTATCTACACATGGCATTTTATCAAGGCATTTTCCTAAACAAAAAATACATTTTCTGATATGTAGGATTCCAATAATTAAATCTTCCACCATTGCTGTTGGTGGATGGGGTGTCAAAGGTTCCAGACTCTTTCCGCAGTAAGAAGTCTCAGTGCCCCATTGAGGACATCGCTCTGGGCAACAACCTTCATTTAGATGCATGTTGAACTTTGGGTAAGAAAGAAATCCAAACTGAGTAGTTAGTATTCACAGTGTCACTTACTACCAAACACTTAAAAGAGAGTGAAGTGTGGCCATGGAGGCTAAGGGAAAAGACCTGGCTTTCCCAATGTGGTTTCTCATCTACAGTGTAGGTGTCAGCACTGTGCCTCCTTCTCACATCCTATTCTGCCTTCTGAGAAGAAGCAGGTGTGCCTGTGGTGGGAAGGAACATTGGTGGTCAGTAGTTGGACCATAAGAAGGAATATTGATGGTGAGTAGTTGAACCAAAACATTAAGAGAATGTTTTTTTTTCTTACAATTCTCTTATTGTACACCAAGAATTTCCATTTAAAATGACAAGATTTTGAGAATGGTAATTATGTCTACTTCAATTCTTAGGTCAAAATTTCTACATATATAAATTTTAATTCTCCACAAAATTACAAACTTAAAGTCACAAAAATGATTACAGGAATAATTCACATAGTTCCCATAGGTGCTATGGAAAGAAATCATCAACTGTGACATTCACAAAAATATGTGTTTTCCTAGCCGAGAGAGAGTGTGATTGATTGGCCTTTGATGCTCCAGGAGAAAGAGCCCAGGCTCTCAGATTCATGGTGTTTTAAAATGTCTTTATGCCCCAGTATTTTGATACACAGAGAAAATCAGTTCTTTGTAGAACTATCCAGGACAGATATCCACTGTTGGTTCTAACAGTGGTGAATTACTCAGAGAACAGTCTCTTGGCAGAGTAGTTCTAAAGTATAAGGTGTCTAGATTCATTTGCAAAATACACCAAGAGGCTGACAACAGCATGGGGTTTATATGAAAATCCATGATGCTAATGCAAGCTAAGGAAGGAGAGTGTTGACCAAGATGGATCATAACATTTTTAGAGCCTGTTCCATTCATTGTGTGTCTGTGGTTATTTTCAATTCACTCTCCCAAAATCTTTATGAAAGTTTGACTATAAACATTTACTGCCTATAAGCAACTCTATTTATAGTAAATGCTATTGTAATACATAACAATAGAGGTGTCTGCCTTAGACACATGATAAGGAACTTCTGGTGTCAGCAGTAACAACAAAGCTATTTTTCAATTACTGGAGTGCAAGGCAGCATTTATTCCTTTTTATGTCTCTGGAAAGAGCACCATATGTCATTTTCTCCCTTTGGGGGAAATGGATGTTGTGACTAAAGCACACTTGGTCATTTTATGAGGCTACAAGGAGCAAATTGTATGTCGTTTTCCCTATGCTGAATTTAACCTACTCTTCTCACTTTGAGTTAAAATGCAGCTGTGTGTGCAAAAATTGTACTCAGGATAAAACACTTTAGCAGATAACAATGCCAAATGTGATAGTTTTCTTTAAATCCACAAATTGCCTCTGGATGAAAGTAAAAAGAACTAAATTCCTTAAAGATGAGACTTCTTAGGTAAGCAAAGGAAAGATAAAATACTTGTACATATCTCTAGGAAATTTATTTTGTTTCTCTACATATTCTAAAACCTATACATGTGCAGATTTCTTAAATGAAATGGCACAATATTTGTACATTACCTAAGTTTACCATTTTTGTACTTTAAATAGGCTCTGTGTGACACGTGAAGCCGAAAATAAAATGTAAATGTTATGTGCATAGTTGTCATATTTCATTGTTTAGGGGCTAAAGGTGAGGAAAAATGTTTACATAGAGAGTAAACATGTTTTAGCTAACAAAGATATATGCTTTTATTATGTTTTTATTTACAGTGTTAGAAGTCAGAATATCTGACCCAGCACCTAGCTCAAGAAATATTTAAATGTACTTTTAATATGTAGTTTATAAAGTATTACTTAAAGATTTTATTACTTAAATAAAAGTAATTACAGGTTTTCTCATATAGATCAGAAGATCAGGAAACAGAATTTTATTGTTGAAATGTTTTTACATGCTGATGAATTAACATAGCTTGAAGACAGAACATGAAAATCCAAGTTTCTACTATTAGAACAAAAAATGCAATATGAAAAAGAGGAGTTTAGAATAACCCCCGTGATGCCAGGTTAGAGCTAGACAGACCAGTATGAACTCATGATAGCGTACTTACATTTAGCTAGGTAGTTGCAGAATGTATATGCATATATATGGTGTGCATTCTGTCTTTCCTCTGGCCGCCTGGGCACTGCCGGTATGCCAGCTCAGAAAAGGCAGAGGAAAGTCTGGAACAGGTGAGTTCACGGGCTGCATTTCCCTTGGGGTTGTGAGAGCATTGTTGCATGCTAGACCAGAAGGAGAAGGCAAGGTCTGGGATGAATGCTATGGTTTCAAGGTGTTGTCTTCAGAAGGCTGGATGCAGCAGGTATACCACCCAAAGAGGAAGCTAGAAATGGGAAAGCAGAGCCCAGCATGAGCAGGATTCTAGTCTGGTTGGGAGCCTGTGCAGAGTGCTGGAGAGGAGGGAGAACAGAGAAGGCCTTCTTTGGGGGTGCCACAGCTTGGCTCCTTTAGGCGAAGGGCTTCCCTCAGTCAGTATTTAATCAAGCTGCTCTGTGAGACATCCTTGCTTGTACATATTGTTTATTGGGGGTAGGTTTGAGTGCATATGCTTTATTGGGGGTAAACCAGGGATTATATAATTTTGGGGAAGGGCATGAGACTATCTGGTCATTAGCTGAAGGCAAAGGTTATCTAGATATCTCATTACCGTGAAGAACTCTGGTTGCTGTGCTGTGTGACTGAGTGCCTGTGATCAGTTGGTGGTTGTGATTATGTGTTCCAGAGAAGGCATTAGAAACTGGGAGGGGACAGCTCCACTCCTGCCTTTTCAGATCTCTGAAATTCCCAGGGTTTGAGCATGCCCCACTTCACCAGTTCTTATGGCCCTATGATGGCACAATCCATGTGCTACACACACACACACACACACACACACACACACATGCGTGCGCACACGCGTGTGTGTGTGTGTGTGTGTGTGTGTGTGTGTGTGTACGTACACGACTGGGTCCTTTTAGTAGCAATGAAAATACCCAACACTCATAGTTCTATTCTGGAAATCTTTAAACTTCATCTTCACTAACAGAATCCAGATTTCCTTGGCTAGACAAATTCTTGCATCTCAATAATATAAAGGCCAACAATCTAACCACGGGCAGCAGGCACTGAGCCAATAGGATATACAGATGGCAAATAAACATATGAAAGGATGATCAACACTATTAGCCATTAGGAAAATACAAATTAAACCCAAAATTAGAGGCTGCTTCCTGCCCCTCAGAGTTGCAGAACATAAAGAGACTGTCAGTATTAAATGCTAGAGTGAATGTCAATCAAATGTAACCTTCATAGACTGATGCAAGGTTATAAAACTGGAAAAAATTTGATTGTTTTTAAACAAGTGCATTCACTCTGAGCTCTCTCATATAACACTCCAGGAGAAATAAAAACACCCCCCCCCCCAGACTATTATAGGAATAGTTATCTCTACTTCATTCTTAAGAGCTCCAAGCTGGAAGCAACTTGTCTATGTACCAACAAATCAATACTACCCAATAACAGAGAGAAATAACCTATAGATGCATGTGCCAATATGTACATATTTAAAATACAAGGGCAACTGAAACAGGTTAGGTGCTGCAGAGTATGTGTTTGTGATCTGGCATAGGATGCTCTAGAGCAGGTGCACACACCAATTATTGCAAAATGAAATTGAGCTGGTTGTCATCTGACTGGGAAGGAGAGACTAGAAAGAGGCATGAGAGTCTGAGGAATTAGAAATATCCAATACTGGTTATGTGTATTTATTAGTTGTATATGTATCTTTCAAAATGCACCAATGCCTACACTTAAACTCTATGTATTTAGTTACATAGAGCTAATTAAGTAGATAGAAATGCAATAGTAGGTATAGACTTTTAGAGCCCCTTACACCTTGTCTATTACTTACTATGTGTCATGTAATTTTCTAGGTGCTGAGATTATGCCAATAGAGAAAGCTGGAAATGTATGTCTCCTAATGAAGCTTATAGTCTAGTGGCCGAAGTCAAGCAATGAAAGCATCAGCAGATGTGTACACATTATTGGGACATACTGCCTGACCCTGGGTTTCAGCTGTGACAGTTCATACATGCTTCTGAATCAGTATGCTCCATCGTGGGTTGTTCAAAATTTCTATTTCACTTCCCCATTCCTTTTTGATGTTTCTCAGGTTACCCCTAAACCAAGATAAGTGTATCTCAGTTTTTCACCCAATATATGCTTTTAAATAAAAAAATCAGGCCAACACCTATATAAAGACACATACAGTTCTGGGATGTTGGTGTGTGAGAAAAAAAGACCATCTGATATAAAGTAGTATAAAGGGCCTCTCTGATCATTGACATTAGGGGAAGAGGAAGTTCCAAAATAGATTCACATTCAAAAATTGTCACCAATTAGAGGGCATTTGAATCCATAGGCCTTGATGATGTTGAGAGAGTAGATATTTTAAAAAAGGAGAGGCTGTGAATTGAACCCTGAGGACATTGTTTTAGAGGTTGGGTCACTGCAGAGCACAAAGAATAAAGGATGAATACAAGCAGCCAGAGTAGTAGAGAACATTGAGAATGGTGGTCCAGCAGGCAGTCCTAGGAATATCTTAATAGCAAATATCAGTAGTAAACCTTGCCAAATGTTGCTTATGGGGAAAAAAAAAAAGACAGAGACTGAAATGGGTCAATGGTTGCTGAAATAATTGGGGTTATCACTCATGACTCTGACCAGAGTTGATTCAATGTGGTGGAAGATAAAATACTCATTGGTAGTAAGATTAAAAGGCAAGGGGAGAATTGAGAGTAGAAAAGAATGTAAGGAGGAATGAACATTTAATTGTAAATGCATCTAAATGCACACACACTGAAAGCTGCTTATAACTTCATAAGGGAAAATGGAATATGTTATGAGGATCTTCTCTGTAATGTAGTTCTCAGAAATGAGGCAATACCTCGAAGGAGATTATGAATTCAAGAAATGATTTGTTTTCGGTAAAGGCAGGTATTATAATATGCGCATCGGCTGACGGGAATAATGCAGAGAGGAGTGAAGCCTGTAGCAGAGATGGAGGCCAGCAGCTAATATATATTCTGGCATAAGCAAGCGGGATTAACATCCTGTCATTCAAATGGAAACACTGACCTAGATCAAGATAGGAACTGCTACTTACTACTGCCATGAGTAAAAAGAAGGAAGGTGTCTGGTTTATAGGTGGTATAGATTAGTGCATACAGTTGGGGAAGACTAGATAATTCTTTTATAACTATTTCTCAGAAGCAAGAGTATCATCTTAGCAGCTAAAATTAAGGAGAAGACATTTAGATATTTAAGTAAGGGAGGCAATGCATCATGGGTGCCTAAGTCAGTAATATATCCAAAACAAAACAATGAGAAGGTGTATTGAAAAGTATCAAAGTCTGCTTCAAGTTAGCTGCTAGGAATTTAACTACAAACCAGTTTATAGGGCTTTGTGTCTTAATAGTAAGGCATAGAATAGGTAGAAAGCGAGAATTTCCTAAGATTTAAACCTTTGATAAGTGAGTAAAATAGATGGGAATAAGAAACATTCTCCCTAAGGATTCCACACAAAGATAGGTGTAATAAGTTAGTGGATGCTAAGTAGGGTAAAGAGGAAAGTAAGGACGTGAGGGGTTGAGTTGCAGTGACAAGAGGGACAGTGGAGTGTGTGATAGGTTAAGGGTGGAGGATATTTCAAGTCGGAAAAACAGAATCATAGCTAGGAAAAATAAGTGGTGTTAGCGAGGAGACACTTCAATACGACTTACAAAGGGGTGAATTATTCAGAATGATAGAATCTGGGATCTGACCTTAGAGGTGAGAATGTGAGTAAAATGAAGAGGAGAAAAGGAGAGAAAGAGAGTTTAAGGTGTGAAGACACCAAGGAATAGAAGGAAAACCTGTGGATACTAGAATCATAACAGTAACAACCATCCATGGTTGAAACTCTTATGGAAAAGGCAGGGAAGTGACTTGGAGGTGACAGATGTCTCTAACAATGGAAGAAACAGAAGAACTTCCTGATTCCTTCATTGGTAGTTGAACACTCCAATATCTGAAACACACATACACACACACACACACACACACACACACACAATTATAGAAGATATATTATTGTAGGGAAGAGGATAGAAATGAGCATTCATCATAGAAATCTTGAAGAAGGGTTTAGTGTTCTCAATGTTTGCTTACTTTGAGGCCTTGGAAGAATATCAGAGGAACCCAGAGTTTGAGTCTCCAGAGTTCCATGAGGGAAGATTTACTGCAAGCCAGAGGAGATAAAATTAAGGTATCAGTTAAGCACATAAGCTCTAAAGACTAATAGGAACACTCCTAGGGTTATAACAAGGATAGTGTTTCCTCCATGAGAATTCATAAACCCAATTTCATGGCTATTGTGAATGGGATGGTGGGTTTGGCATGCTTAGAATTTTGTATATTATATGAAGCAGATGAGAAGCTGTTGGAATAATAAGAAATATGCACTCAGCATACAACCTTGATTATATGGTGAGCGTCTTCCTCATCAGCCATTGGGATATGTATCTCAGGCATCCAGGCCACTTTTAGGCTTCTAAACCAAGCACCCTCTCTCCTCTCTTCTCTCTCCTCTCTCTTCCTTCTCTCTTCTCTCCTATCCACCCCTCTCTCCCTTCCTCTCTGCCTCCCCAATATCTCTCTGTTGTATCCATCTCATGGAGTTGGTAGAATTTATCCAAAGCCTGGGGTGAGAACTTCTAGGTCTTTACCTTGGTATTCAACAATATGCAGATTAAAAGACCTGTGAAATTGTGATACTGCTGGAACTAGAGCTTTTAAAAGCAAAGAGAAGTTTAATCTAGTGCCTTCTGATATTCTTTAGAAGTGTCATATAGAGGCTTAGTCATAAATCCACATCCAAGAACATGAAACCCATATTCAGAAATCCAAGCTGTCTACTATCCATCAAAACCAAAAAAGTCCTAAGCCATCTTCTCATGCTGGAAATTGGAAGGCCTTAGGTGGTAGGATATGCCAACCAAATGACCACTATTTTCTGGAGTTAAAAATGTCCTAGACACAATACCTATTGGGGTAATTGGGTCATGAGCTTGGAGACTCATAGCTTCCATTAGGTAAGAAATATAAAGATTGTATTGGGTAGCTCTGGGTTTTAAGGAAGGAGAACAGATAAGTAAATTATTGACATCGTTTTAAGTATCTACATTTGAATACTTTAGGTTGCTAGTTACAGACTGTCCAAAATAGGGGTAAAGATTCTTAAATCCTGTGGAAGAGTAGTAATACAGATGGAATGGTTTTCTCTGCCTGCTCATCAATCCGTTTCAAAGACAAAAAGACCCTGAAGCTCAAATTCTATAAGTATACAGAATATAACTTTAAGATAAAGAACTATGAATTGTTGAGTATTAGAGGGCATTTGAGTTAATACAGAGATCAAAAATGATTGAGTACATACAGGTAACACCTTCTTTCATTCTTTCCCTTCTTTTTCATTTTTACTATACTGAGGCTAGAACCCAGCACATTAAGTGCCTAGGTAGTATTCTACCACTAAATTTTATTGCTGGCATACTTTCTTCTTAGTGAAATCATTTCTGAGCCTACCATAAAAATCAACCTCCTCAGTCATCCATAGCATGTAAGTTGCCTCCTACTTCCTGATTCATTTCTCTCCCTAGGCATCATCATAATCTACCATATTACGTTTTGTACTTAACTTGGTTTATATGTTTCTCATCACTAAACCATCATAACCATTTTATGCAAGCTCACATGGGTTAGATCTTTGGGAACATGAACTTTAATAATCTGGGGTTATTGAAGAGAGACATGGGCAGCACAATAATAAGCAAGGTAGTAACACATCTTGAATACAGTCTGAGAGAGTCAGCAAGAATGAAGAAGAAGGAGTGCCCACTTGCTGTGTACTTGAGAACCTCCCTCCATGCTTCTCATTGAAAAGGAATGTTCAAATGTCCGTTTCTGTTGGGGTGTGCATTCACAGTGTGTTCCAGAGGCCCAGGGAAGGTTCAGGAACTGGGTATTTCAGGTGACTTGCATGGACTGAGTTGATGGAAGGCAGCAGTATCTAGATGAGTTATGCAGAGCCAGAAGGGCTCTTCCTAAGTCTTTGAGGAAACAGGAGCAGCAGAGGATTTGGCTAGAAGATGTACCTTCCATATCAGAACCCCATTGCTTTTTCTAGAGCTCCCAGCCTTTGTGAGTGAACTTCAAAAGGAACACAGAGGCTTTGTGTCTCCAATGTATCATGTATGCCATCCATTTTCTGAATAAATAAGTGAAAAAGCAGGGCTGAAGTTAACTGTAAAAAGGAGGGAAGAAACACTCATGAGCCTTTAATCTTTCAATCAATCTATCTATCTATCTATCTATCTATCTATCTATCTATCTATCTATCTACATACCTATCTACCTATATATACTGTTGCAGTATTTTCTCAAGTGGAGGTTAGGAAGTCAAGACCATCTTGAAGAGATTACAATGTCAAAAATAGTTTTAAAATATTTGTTTTTCTACTCTTTTATGAGTGAATGTCATTGCTCACCTAAGACTATATATTATATTTGAAGAGATTATTTATGTTAATATGTCCTGAGTTTCTTTTTATGTAAAAATAAATGTTGCTATGTAAAGACAAAAATATGTAAAAAGCAAATAAATATCTATAAAAGCTTCTATTTTAATTTCTAATGTAAATATTTAAAGACACCTCTTGCTAACAAAACCAGTTTGGAGGTTCACAGTAAATTTTAAGTGTGTAAATAAGTTTTCTGGTCCAAAACACTGAGAACTATTGACTTGTGTGGTATTTGGTCTTCTCTCTATATTAAATATGCAGAAATCTCTTCTTATTCTCGTGTCTAAAAGATGAATACAAAACAGATCCATCTTTAGGCCTTGTTTTGTTTTTGTTTTGTTTGTTTATTTGCTTGTTTTAAATTTCTGTTGCTTGCTGAACTCACTGGCCTCTATCAAATGTTTTCAATTGCTGGGTTTTCTCATTCCTGGGTAAAGAGATAAGAAATTGAGACTTGGGACATAAGTGCCTGGGGAAGAATGCATGTGAGACTGTTATGGTCCTAACTGCTCCTCTTCCCCTGTCCACTCTCTTTCTGCCTTAGATATCATAAGATGTCTTGGGTGACTGATGTGTCTTGAAGGCATAGGCTTTGTATCTAGGTTAACATAAGTATTTTTTTTTTAAATGGATGACTTTACATTTTCATTCACATATGTTCTCTTTGTCAACCTTGAGTATCTGCCAACCCCTCTTGAGTCTAGCGCTAGTTTTCTTTGTCTACCAGGGTTATGCAATTATTTACCATAGACTCTTTTGTTGTTTGGTTTGATAGTAGCTGGTACAATAAGCTGTAGAGGTACAGAGGCAACGGAGTCCCTACTACTGCACCTGGCTTCGCATAGTATGTTCTAGAGATCCAAATTTAGATCTTCACATTGGTATAATGAATATTTTGTCCACTGATCCATCTACCTAGCCTATTGTTCTCTTTCAACTGCTTTTTTTTCTCCAGCACTTAGTAATGAAAAATTTCAACTATACCTTAAGATTGAACAAAAATTAACATAAATGCTCATTTCCTCAAAGTCTGAAATTTTATTTTCAGGTTTTATTTCAGTATTTATTACCAGTCTCTCATATACATATCTTTTTTCTTCTCTATCTGGACATTAAATTTAATTTTAACTAAAATAAAACTCATTTAAACCAACCAGTATCAAAACAGTAAAGGAAGAGAGGGTTTCCTTTGTTTGTTTGTCTCCATGTGGGAAATAAAATCTAGCTTAGTTACATTTTCTCCAAAACACGTAAATATGCAGGAGCAAGATACTTTTGTCAAAACCCAGTGCTCAGGAATTTAATGAGGCTGGCAAAACTTCACAGGCTAACTGCCTCTTCCTTTCCTTGGTTAACAGCAATGGTCTTTCCATTTTGTGAATGTCTCTGGAAATCTTTAGATATCTTTTTATTTTCTTTCTTTTTTTAAAAAATTTATCCATGTATTGTATTTCCAAGACAATAAAACAAAAGATACTGTATCATTGGAAAGACAACCAGTGAGAAAACCCACCTCCAACTGGAAAAACCAATATTGAAAAGTTCCTAGGATCAGTTGAACTCACCTGAAGGAAGCAACAAGGTCACTGGACTTTTCTTAAGAAAATATTACTTAACCCTTTCAAATGCTTAAAAAATATATAGCTCTGACTTTTGGTTCTACTTCGGAGATTAAGTTTCTAAGGAAAAATAAAAAAGAACCATAGCTTGAACCATTCTAGTGCAACCCCCCCCCCCCCCCCACACACACACCCCGACTTCCCCTGTACTTTCATTAAGGTATCAGTAAAACAAAAACATTCTAAATAATTGAAGACTATTCTATCTACTAGGTTTATTTTCTCTTGAATTCCAGTTCCTTCAAGTCTCTGTAGTAATTCCTTTTTCAAACCTTGCCCAGTGTTTAAGTCTTATTATCATATATGGTAATCTATTGTGCTGACAAGGTCATGATTTTTCTATGATCAGAATGAAAATAAGAATGATGATATTGATTTTAAACTCATTTTGGTTTATCTAGCAAATATAATCAAAGATTTTAAAGTACTTTTATAGTTCATCTCTATTGTATAAAGTATCTGGTTTCATAAATACTAATTTTTCAAGTATATCACATATTTTGACCATATCATTCTCTCCCTCTGATACACCTTGCTCTTTGAAGAACTACTATCATCACATAGGCTGGTTAAGACTTTATATATTAAAAGTTGATTTTCCTGAACTAGAAATTTAGGCTGTAAATTTCTGATTAATGTTTGTTTTTTGTTTTGTTTATGTATAGTTTTTGTGTCCTGTGGTATCAGTAGCTCTGACTTTTGTTATTATTACTTTTTTAAACTCTTTGGTAAAAATGTAGAGAGCATGCCCCAAGAATGATCATCAGCTCCTAACACTCCTACAAACTCATGCCTGATCCTTTGGTCTCCTGCTTGATGTTTCTCTGCTTGTGCTGCTGCAGTTTTCTGTAATTCACTGTCTTGGTTTCAGATGCAGTTGCTGATTTGCTCCTTCATGTGTTAAATTTTTATATTTGTCATTTGTAGGAGACAAGATGAAACTTATATCTTACAATTCCATTTCCTACAGAGTAGTTTAAACGGAAATAAGAAGTACTGGCCTTTTAATAATTGTGACTTATAACACACACCAGCAAGAAACTATGTCACCATCCAAAGCCTGAATTTCACAACCGCATTCATGTGAAGTGAGTTTAGCAGATGAAGTGCCAATCTCCGATCTCCAGTTCTTTTCCTTGGAAGGAGGCCGCATGTTTCTAGATAATCTAGGCTGGTGACCATGCCAACAGGAAACTCACAAGACACTCACTTACAGGGTTTAATGAGTTGTTCATGCTAAGGAATACAGCAAAAGAAATCAATTGACAAAAGATGCAAAAATGATGCTGGGGATTTATATAGTAGAAACATACTCTGTCTCTGACTCTCTGTCTGTCTTTATCTCTCTCTGTCTCTCTTTCTTTCTGTGTTTATACACTCCGTTGATGTTTCTTGAAAATAGGAAAGTACTTTACCATTGTCTCCACTTAGAAAAAGTGGAGACTTTAATCAACTCAATTAGCAACTTAATGAGATTTAGAATCACTTGGGAGATCGACCTCTAGGCATGCCTGTGGGGCATTATATTTATTAAGTTAATTGAGGAAGCAATATTTGTCTATCATGGGTAGTACCATTCTCTGATCCAGAATCTTGGACCCGTGCAAAATATCAGAAGTGAGCTAAGAACATCAATCATCTTGTCCTGTTTGTGGATTATAGGTGTCACATGACCAGCTGCCTCAGCCTGGTGCCATGACTACCCAACAATGATGGTCTTAAACTTACTACTTATGACTTAACTTACAACATTAAACTGTAGTCCCAAATACATCCCTTCTTCCTTAAATTGCTTTTGTTGATGTATTTTATCACAGCAACAAAGAAAATAGCTAAAACAGAAAATAAGCCAACACAGATGCAGCTCTCTGATCTTTCCTTCCAAAGTGAGGTTCAATCTCTGTTGTTAAAGAAGTGATTATGGTCAGAACAAAGGATATGAGAATTTTCTGACTAACTCACATCTTCAAGTAATAAAGTTCTTATTGGTAATTTTGTCATCTCTACCTCACATGAAGTTGCTCATTTACAAAGCTTTTTATGAAAAGATTACTTGGTGAAAAAAAAGTATTATTCATTCTTAAGGAAGCACCACAGTATAGAACCTCATTGAATTTTGAATGATATATTCAAGAATAACCTCCCTTGGTGTGGCATACAGAAACTGTATCCCTCATGGATGAGTCTGGTCATCATGCTTTCATGAGGACATAGGAACACAGTCAGACTGTGGTCAGACATGCTGTATCCTTTGAATGTGTTCTTCAGAGTATGTAAATTTCCCTCTCTCTCTTCTTTGTGGGACTCTGTTCTTTCATTTATAAAATAAAGGAGATTAGATTAAGGAGGGCTTTTATGTTTAAAAGTATTTTATTGTTATTTTTCAATACACATTGATTCATAAACCCCACAGAACCTAAACTTTTGTATAATGCATTTTACAATGAAATGGTCTCACCCCTTGATATTAAGTATGGTTAAAAACTATCAACTACTGTGTCTTTGAACACATGCACACACACACACACACACACACACACACACACACACACACAGAGAGAGAGAGAGAGAGAGAGAGAGAGAGAGAGAGAGAGAGAGAGAGAGAGAGAGAGAGAGAGGAGAGATTATGTCTTGGTATTTTTTGAATTAGACAGACAGTGACTGTCAAAATGGATTGATTTCTGCCAGTATTCTATCTGATGCATCTTTAAACTGTGATTTAAATAAAAACTGTTTTCTATCTGGAATTTCTAAAGTAACTTTAATTGTGTGCTTAATGAAAAGTGAGTCTCTTCTATTTAAGCCACATACATTGGATCAGATGGCTCTGGCTTTGAAGGCTGTGTTACAGACCTTGGCAGAGACAGACAGCACTAGAAGATCTGGGGACTGAGAAAAGGAAGAGTAAATCCTTAAGATGATTCAAATTCTCATTTTATATTTTGTTTAATTAAATTAAAAAAAATCACAAGGTAACAAAAAGGCCATCTTTTCTGATATTTACCTGAGTGTGCTGATGACAAATTTATCCCTGTGGATTTCAGGAACTGAATTTTTAGGTTATATTTGACCTTGTACTTGAACTACAAATGATTTAATGATGAACAGAATAAAAATAGCCCCTTTTGAATTGAGATGGAGTGAGTTTCTGTTCTTAGACAGTGTGCCTTTCTTTGGAGAGATAAAGACACAGAAGTATTGGGTTGGGGCTAGGTTTGACTACAAAATGAGGCTCTGTCTCTAAGGAACCAAAGTAGAAGCCCTGTGGGAAAGAGTTTACAAAGCTGGAAAGATGCTTCATCCTAAGCCAGCTTGCAGTTGTTGCTCTGGTCCTTAACTGAATGATTCTTGTTAAAGGGCTTCACTAAGGAATAGGGAAATGCATTACTTATTTTGTTAAGGGTATCCTTAAGGAAGGTAGATTCCCTCTTGAATGAAGAGTTGATGAGACGAAGCGAGCATCCATAGAAAACTGAAGACAGTGACAGTTGGGAACCACATTTCTTAGAGAGACAGATAGTTGTGGCATGGAGATAAAAATCTTTCCTATCTAAATGATCTATCCCTTTGGGTAGTATTTTACAAAGAAGAAAAAAACAGGATGAACAAGCCTTAGAAACATAAGTAGTCACTTTATATCTTTTTTAAAAAATCATGATTGTATGGAAAACATTGTGTCTCACAGACAAGATGGCAGCCCTCTGTAATTATTGGCTAAATGTGCCAATAATGGAGGTGAGATGGTTTTATGAGTAATGTGGCATCTTTTAACTTTGGTATCCTGTGAAAGAGATAACTATCTCAAGTTATTAGAAACCACATTATGTAGTTGTGAAAAACAGTTATGGTACTGTAGCCTGAGTCAATAAAAATCTCCATTTTCTAGTGCTTTCCTGAAGCCACTTTCTTGAATAGGGTAGCTGAAATTTTCCTGGCTCACTTGTTTTAGTTGAGGGAGCATGCTAACTAAGCAGACATTAACCCATATATGCTGTTAAACAAAAATAATAAGCAAACACTATTCTATTTCTGGGGCAAGGAAGCATACATTGTGCTGAGATTGGCCTTTAATGATTTGAGTATGTGTGATGGTTAACTGGATGACTAAGGAGATGAGGAGAGGAAAGGAGACAGGGAAGAATCAAAGAGAAATGTGAATAGAAATTTGACCTCAGTTTTGGAAAAGATTTTGAAGTATGGGTGGGATGTTTGGACTATTCTGAGAAGCCAGAAACATTTCTTATTCTTAAATATCATAATAATGTCTCCAGTGTATTATTCTCTGTTCAAACAAAGATATCAAAGAAGCTCAGAGGAAGAGCCCAAAGAGGCAATTTCTGAGGAAAATAAACAGGAAATAAGGCAATTTAATGAGCTACTTAACATGAGGCATGGATGGTAAATGGTTAAGTGTAAGGGAAGAGTTCAGCTGGTTGTATACCTGGTTTGAAAAGCTTTCCAGTTTTGAAAAAGCTTCTATTGGAAGGTGAGCTAAAGGGCATCTGAGTGCTGTTCAATTTAGCACAGAGGTTTGTGGGGAAGGAAGCCCAAGAAACTATGATTTTAATCTGCATGGTGTTCTCTGTCCTTTCACTATAATTGTTCTTCAAAGAGGGAGCCAAGTGCTTTGCAGAAAGAAAACCTGAGCTATCTCTACAGGGAGGAATCGTTTAAAATAAAAAAGCCCTTGATCATGATTCTCAGGTCATCTCACTCCAACTGGAGAATAGGCTCTTACTAGGTGATGCGGTGCATATGTAGCTTTCTGAAGCGTGGGGCTCTCTTGCAGGAGGAGAGCCTTGTTGTGTAGATAGAGCTGAGTTTCTCAAGGCTTAGGTGGGAAGTGAGAAGTGGTATAACTAATCTCTAGTTGGTTGAGGGAAAGACCCTCGCAGTGAGCTTCTCTAGAGATTCATGAGGATTAAGGGAAGCCATTTTCGAGGTCTCCTGCTTTCTCAGATGTATTCAAGCTCTTGGAAGTTGCTACGGAGAAGGAAGGGAGAAAAGAAAAGAGGATGCCAAGCCCATTTATAAGCGGGACAACTCACTTGCCTGTGGCTTACCTTGAACTTCTCTCTGGACTTCCCCAGACTGAGTGAGGGCTGAGAAGTGGAGTAGGTACTGTGGGCCCAGGACCAACTCCTCCCTAAATGAAGGTCCTGTATTCATTTCTCTAGCTCTCTTGAGTGTTGCCGAATGATTTCAAAGTTCAACTTAGAACTCCAGAGGGCCTACCTAAGGCCTCTTCCTTGTGATGAGTTACTGTTATCCTTATTGCCCGACTGCTGCCACTTCTGAGTATTCATGCAAACAACTTGTATAACTGCTTCTGCTGTCTGTTTGCTGGGGCTGGGGGAGGATGCTAAAGATGCTTGAAAATGACCAGGCTTAGTAATGCTGCAGCATATCTGTTTATTCCAGAAATGCAAAGTAAGAACTCTATATGCTGAGAATTTCAGGAATGAATAGCTAAATGGAGGCATCGTAACACTTGAACGTCTTCTGGATGCGTTTATCAAACTTGAATTTCTCCCCCTATTTTTTGGAATCATCGACTAGAAATAATCCTAGAATGCTGTTTGTAGCTTGAAGTCCCATTTTATAAAAGATCAGTAGGATAGTTTCAATATTTCTATTTAGTTAGAAATTTTTTAAAAAGTATGAGATTTCACATGAAACCAAGTTTTGGCTGCTTTTAAAATAAAAATTCCAATAACATAAGATTGCTGGTATAACAGCTTTAATTATATTAATTGCTAGCATCACTGTTTCTGCAATTGCTTTGGCACAAGATGTTATGACAGACACTTTTGTTAACCATTTAGCAAAACATATTACTAATGTGTTGAATATAAAAAAAGGATTTAGATAGGCATTTGGAAGAACGGGTTGATGCTCTTTATCCTATACAAAGTATTGGAAGGAGGTTCAGAATTTAAGGGTAAGGAGGCATCTCGAGTGTCATGCCAAATACCATTGGATTCTTATCAGTTCTAAAATTTACAGTGGTAATCATTATAATTAGGAAATTTGGTATAAACCTAACACTTCCCTGGAGGTTTTAACTTTGCATTGTGAGCTTATGAATTTATAAAATGCTGATCTCCTGAGCATTGATGTTGTAGATACTGCTGATAAAATTACCCATGGTCTGAGGTCAGTATTTCTATTTTGGTCAAGCTTCCAGAATGCCATATATAGCTTAATCATACTAATCTCTTTTGTCCTGGGAATACTTTTATTCCTGCCCATCATGTTGAAGCTTGTCTTTAACAACATCAACAGGTTGGCAGCCAAAGTACATGGCTTGAAACTGAAAATGGACCCCAAAACAGAGTTATTAAATTAACAGGCTGGCAAGCCAAGGATGGGTAAGATTCTACACAGAGCCTTACCAAGGAAGTCAGGAATGCATTGCTTTTGATAATGTATATTCCACGAAGTGTAAGGAAGGCATTCTTGCCAGAACAACCTAAGACAGGCTCAGTCTTATTTATGAAATAAAAAAGGGGGAAAGGCAGAGAGCTTTTAGGGTTGCTTGGTAAGAATGTGACATGGGCCAAGGACAAGGAAATGGGTTTAAGGCAGGAATCTGATATTAGGCCAGAACAAAGAAGTAATTTCAGGCAAGAATTTAAATATTAGTCTAGAACAAAGAAGCAGTTTCAGGCAGAAATCTAAATCTTTGGCTAAAATAAGGAAGTAGGCTTCAGACATGAAAATGACTTTGGGCTAGGACAGGGAAGTTGGCTCAGATATTTTGGCCATCCTGATAAACCCTTAGAAACAATGATCATGGGAGTATTCATGGAACTTGGTTTATTGCCTTACTTGTTCGACTATTTGTGTTTATTGTCTTGCTTGTTCCTTGACTATTTGCATCTATTGTATTGCTAGTTCCTCAACCTAGAGCTGACCTCAATACCTGCATGTAATTAAAATGGTATAAAAACAAAAAGGAAGAGGGGGCATGAGATAAGGGGTTTCTAGGGAGCAGAAATGGGGAAAGGGGATGACATCTGAAATATAAATAAATATCCAATAAAAAAAGATTTGAACTCATGGAAGGTACAACTAATACCAATTCCAAGTCTCCTCTGCTGCATTTCCTGCTGTGGCCTGTGATATTATATGTGGCCCACCTCTTTCCTGCCTTGTAGACTCCTGTAGACATTTAAACTTGAAGCATCTTCCCCAATGATGCCCCATAGAGCTTGCTATATTCTTGAGACCAGTACTAATGACCTTGGTTTGAAAGAAATTTGAAGGGCTTCCCCATACTTATTTGAAATGGTCTCAAAACACCCAAGGAAAAACATGTAAAGAAGAGAATACTCACTTTTGCTCATGGGTTCAGAGTTTTAGTCGATAGTTGGATGACTTTGGGTCTAAGATAAGGCAGGAGTCATTGCAGAGGCTGCAGAGATGCTCACCTCATGGTGATGATGAAGTATAAGGAAGAGTTCAAGACCAAGCATATCTTTCAACATCATTCCCCTCTGTGCCTACTTCTTGAACTGGCTGTAGGTCCTGAAAACTCCTTTGGCTATGACTGCTTCAATGCAGTTAGCCTATTAATGAAGTCAGATCCCTCACACTTCAATAACAACTCCAAATCTCCATCAACTGGCAGCCTAGCCTTTAACATATGAGCCTTGAATGTGGGGAGCCTGGGTGTTGTATATCTCAACCGTAACAGTGGCTGCCATTATTTCCTTGAAGTAGAACACAGCATTGAGAAAAAATGATATTCAGATAAATGCAATAACTACAAAAATCACTCCCTAATTTCTTGAATTCTTCTAAGAGTTTCTGAGAATAGTAATTCAGTTCCTGCCATATGAGAAACACGTACAATTATTGAATCTGTATGGTGTTGACTCTCACAGAGCCATCTTTTTGAGGTCTACGACTGAGAAAACACCAAGAGGGAGAAAGGAGGTCTCCAGGCAACAAAGACAGATTTGGGGCTTGATTCACTCCACTCTGTCAGTGGTCAGTGCTGTGGACTCCAAGCTGGCTTGATGTCAGCATTTTGCTGCCGAGCAAAGGAGGATACAGAGTCAGTTAAGCCTTAGCAATAGTTCTCCTACTGTGAGTGACAAATTTGTTCTGGCAAAAACCTAAGGACATTGCCTGGGCCAAGTTGGACTAAGATATCTAGCCTATGAATAGAGGAGGAAAAATTATACTCCTAGGCAAGAATGCCTCTGAGATCTTGGG